>NC_135139.1:2424242-2727272 GCF_051014445.1 Colletes latitarsis | reverse complement strand
GCTCGTGATTTTGCCTTCTTCGCATACTTGTTGGCCAGTTCCTGGGTTTTTTCGGGTTTGAATCACGTAGTAATTTGATACCACACTGAAGCAGTCAATGAAACCTGGTTTCGATCAATATTTTAGAGGATAACACCGGTTAGGTATGGGTTACGCCCGCAACTGGCTCGTGATTTTGCCTTCTTCGCATACTTGTTGGCTACTTCCTGCGTTTTTTCGGGTTTGAATCACGTAGTAATGTGGTACCACAATGAAACAGTCAATTAAACCTGGCTTCGATCAATATTTTAGAGGATAACACCGGTTAGGTCTGGATTAAGTCTGGGTTATGCCCGCATCTGGCTCATGATTTTGCCTTCTTCGCATACTTGATGGCCAGATTCTGGGTTCCTTCGGGTTTGAATCATGTAGTAATGGTGTACCACACTGAAACAGTCCATTAAACTTGGTTTCGATCAATATTTTAGAGGATAACACCGGTTAGGTCTGGGTTAGGTCTCGGTTATGCCCGCATCTGGCTCATGATTTTGCCTTCTTCGCATCCTTTTTGGCCAGATCCTGGGTTTTTTCGGGTATGAATCATGTAGTAATGTGGTACCACACAGTAGCAGTCAATGAAACCTGGTTTCGATCAATATTTTAGAGGATAACACCGGTTAGGTCTGGGTTAGGTCTGGGTTATGCCCGCATCTGGCTCATGATTTTGCTTTCTTCGCATACTTGTTGGCCAGATCCTGGGTTTTTTCGGGTTTGAATCACGTAGTAATGTGGTACCACACAGTAACAGTCAATTGAACCTGCATTCGGTCAGTATTTTAGTCGGTAACACCGGTTAGGTCTGGGTTAGATCTGTGTTATGCCCGCATCTGGCTCATGATTTTGCCTTCTTCGCATACTTGTTGGACAGATCCTGGATTTTTTCAGGTATGAATCACGTAGTAATGTGGTACCACACAGAAACAGTCCATTAAACTTGGTTTCGATCAATATTTTAGAGGATAACACCGGTTAGTTCTGGGTTAGGTCTGGGTTATGCCCGCATCTGGCTCGCGATTTTGCCTTCTTCGCATACTTGTTGGCCAGTTCCTGGGTTTTTTCGGGTTTGAATCACGTAGTAATGTGGTACCACATTGAAGCAGTCAATTAGACCTGGTTTCGATAAACATTTTAGAGAATAACACCGGTTAGGTCTGGGTTAGGTCTGGGTTATGCCCGCATCTGGCTCGTGATTTTGCCTTCTTCGCATACTTGTGGGCTACTTCCTGGGTTTTTTCGGGTTTGAATCACGTAGTAATGTGGTACCACATTGAAACAGTCAATTAAACCTGGTATCGATCAATATTTTAGAGGATAACACCGGTTAGGCCTGGGTTAGGTCTGGGTTATGCCCGCATCTAGCTCGTCATTTTGCCTTCTTCGCATACTTGTTGGCCAGTTCCTGGGTTTTTTCGGGTTTGAATCACGTAGTAATGTGGTACCACATTGAAGCAGTCAATTAAACCAGGTTTCGATCCACATTTTAGAGCATAACACCGGGTAGGTCTGGGTTAGGTCTGGGTTATGCCTGCATCTGGCTCATGATTTTGCGTTCTTCGCATACTTGTTGGACAGATCCTGGATTTTATCGGGTTTGAATCACGTAGTAATGTGGTACCACACAGAAACAGTCCATTAAACTTGGTTTCGATCAATATTTTAGAGGATAACACCGGTTAGGTCTGGGTTAGATCTGTGTTATGCCCGCATCTGGCTCATGATTTTGCCTTCTTCGCAAACTTGATGGCCAGATCCTGGGTTTTTTCGGGTTTGAATCACGTAGTAATGTGGTACCACACAGTAACAGTAAATTAAACCTGGATTCGGTCAGTATTTTAGTCGGTAACACCGGTTAGGTCTGGGTTAGATCTGTGTTATGCCCGCATCTGGCTCATGATTTTGCCTTCTTCGCATACTTGTTGGACAGATCCTGGATTTTTTCAGGTATGAATCACGTAGTAATGTGGTACCACACAGAAACAGTCCATTAAACTTGGTTTTGATCAATATTTTAGAGGATAACACCGGTTAGGTCTGGGTTGGGTCTGGGTTATGCCCGCATCTGGCTCGTGATTTTGCCTTCTTCGCATACTTGTTGGCCAGTTCCTGGGTTTTTTCGGGTTTGAATCACGTAGTAATGTGGTACCACACAGTAACAGTCAATTGAACCTGCATTCGGTCAGTATTTTAGTCGGTAACACCGGTTAGGTCTGGGTTAGATCTGTGTTATGCCCGCATCTGGCTCATGATTTTGCCTTCTTCGCAAACTTGATGGCCAGATCCTGGGTTTTTTCGGGTTTGAATCACGTAGTAATGTGGTACCACACAGTAACAGTAAATTAAACCTGGATTCGGTCAGTATTTTAGTCGGTAACACCGGTTAGGTCTGGGTTAGGTCTGGGTTATGCCCGCATCTGGCTCATGATTTTGCTTTCTTCGCATACTTGTTGGCCAGATCCTGGGTTTTTTCGGGTTTGAATCACGTAGTAATGTGGTACCACACAGTAACAGTCAATTGAACCTGCATTCGGTCAGTATTTTAGTCGGTAACACCGGTTAGGTCTGGGTTAGATCTGTGTTATGCCCGCATCTGGCTCATGATTTTGCCTTCTTCGCATACTTGTTGGACAGATCCTGGATTTTTTCAGGTATGAATCACGTAACGCGGCCCCGGGACGGATAGCGGCGGGATGGAGTGGCCCCGTCCCGCCGCTATGAGGCAGTGTGTCTACTGGGGGGACCGATTGTCCCCCCGGGGGATGGGCGCGAAAGCGCGGGCACGGGGAGGATACCGGAAGAATGCTTCGAGCGATTCCCGGTATCCTCCCAAAGCGTGCCGAAGGGTCACCGTGGGGTTTTTAGTGGGTAGGTCCCGCGCCTGTCGTTGTACGGGCGCGGGGAATCCCACACACCCCTCCCACCTCTCCCCAAGGAGGTGGGAGGGAGTCTTTCGAAGATTTTCCCCACGACAAAAAAAAAAAAAAAAAAAAAAAGGTATGAATCACGTAGTAATGTGGTACCACACAGAAACAGTCCATTAAACTTGGTTTTGATCAATATTTTAGAGGATAACACCGGTTAGGTCTGGGTTGGGTCTGGGTTATGCCCGCATCTGGCTCGTGATTTTGCCTTCTTCGCAAACTTGATGGCCAGATCCTGGGTTTTTTCGGGTTTGAATCACGTAGTAATGTGGTACCACACAGTAACAGTAAATTAAACCTGGATTCGGTCAGTATTTTAGTCGGTAACACCGGTTAGGTCTGGGTTAGGTCTGGGTTATGCCCGCATCTGGCTCATGATTTTGCTTTCTTCGCATACTTGTTGGCCAGATCCTGGGTTTTTTCGGGTTTGAATCACGTAGTAATGTGGTACCACACAGTAACAGTCAATTGAACCTGCATTCGGTCAGTATTTTAGTCGGTAACACCGGTTAGGTCTGGGTTAGATCTGTGTTATGCCCGCATCTGGCTCATGATTTTGCCTTCTTCGCATACTTGTTGGACAGATCCTGGATTTTTTCAGGTATGAATCACGTAACGCGGCCCCGGGACGGATAGCGGCGGGATGGAGTGGCCCCGTCCCGCCGCTATGAGGCAGTGTGTCTACTGGGGGGACCGATTGTCCCCCCGGGGGATGGGCGCGAAAGCGCGGGCACGGGGAGGATACCGGAAGAATGCTTCGAGCGATTCCCGGTATCCTCCCAAAGCGTGCCGAAGGGTCACCGTGGGGTTTTTAGTGGGTAGGTCCCGCGCCTGTCGTTGTACGGGCGCGGGGAATCCCACACACCCCTCCCACCTCTCCCCAAGGAGGTGGGAGGGAGTCTTTCGAAGATTTTCCCCACGACAAAAAAAAAAAAAAAAAAAAAAAGGTATGAATCACGTAGTAATGTGGTACCACACAGAAACAGTCCATTAAACTTGGTTTTGATCAATATTTTAGAGGATAACACCGGTTAGGTCTGGGTTGGGTCTGGGTTATGCCCGCATCTGGCTCGTGATTTTGCCTTCTTCGCATACTTGTTGGCCAGTTCCTGGGTTTTTTCGGTTTTGAATCACGTAGTAATGTGGTACCACATTGAAGCAGTCAATTAAACCTGGTTTCGATAAACATTTTAGAGAATAACACCGGTTAGGTCTGGGTTAGGTCTGGGTTATGCCCGCATCTGGCTCGTGATTTTGCCTCCTTCGCATACTTGTTGGCTACTTCCTGAGTTTTTTCGGGTTTGAATCACGTAGTAATGTGGTACCACATTGAAACAGTCAATTAAACCTGGTATCGATCAATATTTTAGAGGATAACACCGAATAGGCCTGGGTTAGGTCTGGGTTATGCCCGCATCTAGCTCGTGATTTTGCCTTCTTCGCATATTTGTTGGCCAGTTCCTGGGTTTTTTCGGGTTTGAATCACGTAGTAATGTGGTACCACATTGAAACAGTCAATTAAACCTGGTTTCGATCAATATTTTAGAGGATAACACAGGTATGGTCTGGGTTAGGTCTGGGTTATGCCCGCATCTGGCTCATGATATTGCCTTCTTCGCATACTTGTTGGCCATATCCTGGGTTTTTTCGGGTATGAATCACGTAGTAATGTGGTACCACATTGAAGCAGTCAATTAAACCTGGTTTCGATAAACATTTTAGAGAATAACACCGGTTAGGTCTGGGTTAGGTCTGGGTTATGCCCGCATCTGGCTCGTGATTTTGCCTCCTTCGCATACTTGTTGGCTACTTCCTGGGTTTTTTCGGGTTTGAATCACGTAGTAATGTGGTACCACATTGAAGCAGTCAATTAAACCTGGTTTCGATAAACATTTTAGAGAATAACACCGGTTAGGTCTGGGTTAGGTCTGGGTTATGCCCGCACCTGCCTCGTGATTTTGCCTCCTTCGCATACTTGTTGGCCATATCCTGGGTTTTTTCGGGTATGAATGACGTAGTAATGTGGTACCACACAGAAACAGTCCACTAAACTTGGTTTCGATCAATATTTTAGAGGATAACACCGGTTGGGTCTGGGTTAGGTCTGGGTTATGCCCGCATCTGGCTCATGATTTTGCCTTCTTCGCATACTTGTTGGCCAGATTCTGGGTTTTTTCGGGTTTGAATCACGTAGTAATGTGGTACCACATTGAAGCAGTCAATTAAACCTGGTTTCGATCCACATTTTAGAGCATAACACCGGGTAGGTCTGGGATAGGTCTGGGTTATGCCCGCATCTGGCTCGTGATTTTGTCTTCTTCGCATACTTGTTGGCTACTTCCTGGGTTTTTTCGGGTTTGAATCACGTAGTAATGTGGTACCACATTGAAACAGTCAATTAAACCTGGTTTCGATCAATATTTTAGAGGATAACACAGGTTTGGTCTGGGTTAGGTCTAGGTTATGCCCGCATCTGGCTCGTGATTTTGCCTCCTTCGCATACTTGTTGGCCAGATCCTGGGTTTTTTCGGGTATGAATCACGTAGTAATGTGGTACCACACTGAAACAGTCCATTAAACTTGGTTTCGATCAATATTTTAGAGGATAACACCGGTTAGGTCTGGGTTATGCCCGCATCTGGCTCGTGATTTTGCATTTTCCGTATTCTTGTTGGCCAGATCCTTGGTTTTCTCTGGTTTGAATCACGTAGCAATGTGGTACCACATTGAAGCAGTCAATTAAACCTGGTTTCGATAAACATTTTAGAGAATAACACCGGTTAGGTCTGGGTTAGGTCTGGGTTATGCCCGCATCTGGCTCGTGATTTTGTCTTCTTCGCATACTTGTTGGCTACTTCCTGGGTTTTTTCGGGTTTGAATCACGTAGTAATGTGGTACCACATTGAAACAGTCAATTAAACCTGGTTTCGATAAACATTTTAGAGAATAACACCGGTTAGGTCTGGGTTAGGTCTGGGTTATGCCCGCATCTGGCTCGTGATTTTGCCTCCTTCGCATACTTGTTGGCTACTTCCTGGGTTTTTTCGGGTTTGAATCACGTAGTAATGTGGTACCACATTGAAGCAGTCAATTAAACCTGGTTTCGATAAACATTTTAGAGAATAACACCGGTTAGGTCTGGGTTAGGTCTGGGTTATGCCCGCATCTGGCTCGTGATTTTGCCTCCTTCGCATACTTGTTGGCTACTTCCTGGGTTTTTTCGGGTTTGAATCACGTAGTAATGTGGTACCACATTGAAACAGTCAATTAAACCTGGTATCGATCAGTATTTTAGAGGATAACACCGAATAGGCCTGGGTTAGGTCTGGGTTATGCCCGCATCTAGCTCGTGATTTTGCCTTCTTCGCATACTTGTTGGCCAGTTCCTGGGTTTTTTCGGGTTTGAATCACGTAGTAATGTGGCACCACATTGAAGCAGTCAATTAAACCTGGTTTCGATCCACATTTTAGAGCATAACACCGGGTAGGTCTGGGTTAGGTCTGGGTTATGCCCGCATCTGGCTCGTGATTTTGTCTTCTTCGCATACTTGTTGGCTACTTCCTGGGTTTTTTCGGGTTTGAATCACGTAGTAATGTGGTACCACATTGAAACAGTCAATTAAACCTGGTTTCGATCAATATTTTAGAGGATAACACAGGTTTGGTCTGGGTTAGGTCTAGGTTATGCCCGCATCTGGCTCATGATATTGCCTTCTTCGCATACTTGTTGGCCATATCCTGGGTTTTTTCGGGTATGATTGACGTAGTAATGTGGTACCACACAGAAACAGTCCACTAAACTTGGTTTCGATCAATATTTTAGAGGATAACACCGGTTGGGTCTGGGTTAGGTCTGGGTTATGCCCGCATCTGGCTCATGATTTTGCCTTCTTCGCATACTTGTTGGCCAGAGTCTGGGTTTTTTCGGGTTTGAATCACGTAGTAATGTGGTACCACTCAGTAACAGTCAATTAAACCTGGATTCGATCAATATTTTAGTCGATAACACCGGTTTGGTCTGGTTTGGTCTGGGTTATGCCCGCATCTGGCTCATGATATTGCCTTCTTCGCATACTTGTTGGCCAGATCCTGGGTTTTTTCGGGTATGAATCACGTAGTAATGTGGTACCACACTGAAACAGTCCATTAAACTTGGTTTCGATCAATATTTTAGAGGATAACACCGGTTAGGTCTGGGTTATGCCCGCATCTGGCTCATGATTTTGCATTTTCCGTATTCTTGTTGGCCAGATCCTTGGTTTTCTCTGGTTTGAATCACGTAGTAATGTGGTACCACACAGTAACAGTAAATTAAACCTGGATTCGGTCAGTATTTTAGTCGGTAACACCGGTTAGGCCTCGGTTAGGTCTGGGTTATGCCCGCATCTGGCTCATGATATTGCCTTCTTCGCATACTTGTTGGCCATATCCTGGGTTTTTTCGGGTATGAATGACGTAGTAATGTGGTTCCACACAGAAACAGTCCACTAAACTTGGTTTCGATCAATATTTTAGAGGATAACACCGGTTGGGTCTGGGTTAGGTCTAGGTTATGCCCGCATCTGGCTCGTGATTTTGCCTTCTTCGCATACTTGTTGGCCAGTTCCTGGGTTTTTTCGGGTTTGAATCACGTGGTAATTTGGTACCACATTGTAGCAGTCAATTAAACCTGGTTTCGATCAACATTTTAGAGAATAACACCGGTTAGGTCTCGGTTAGATCTGGGTTATGCCCGCATCTGGCTCATGATTTTGCGTTCTTCGCATACTTGTTGGACAGATCCTGGATTTTTTCGGGTTTGAATCACGTAGTAATGTGGTACCACACAGAAACAGTCCATTAAACTTGGTTTCGATCAATATTTTAGAGGATAACACCGATTAGGTCTGGGTTATGCCCGCATCTGGCTCGTGATTTTGCCTTCTTCGCATACTTGCTGGCCAGTTCCTGGGTTATTTCGGGTTTGAATCACGTAGTAATTTGGTACCACATTGTAGCAGTCAATTAAACCTGGTTTCGATCAACATTTTAGAGAATAACACCGGTTAGGTCTCGGTTAGATCTGGGTTATGCCCGCATCTGGCTCATGATTTTGCCTTCTTCGCATACTTGTTGGCCAGATCCTGGGTCTTCTCGGCGTTTGAATCACCTAGTAATGTGGTACCACAGTGAAACAGTCAATTAAACCTGGTTTCGATCAATATTTTAGAGGATAACACAGGTATGGTCTGGGTTAGGTCTGGGTTATGCCCGCATCTGGCTCATGATATTGCCTTCTTCGCATACTTGTTGGCCATATCCTGGGTTTTTTCGGGTATGAATCACGTAGTAATGTGGTACCACATTGAAGCTGTCAATTAAACCTGGTTTCGATAAACATTTTAGAGAATAACACCGGTTAGGTCTGGGTTAGGTCTGGGTTATGCCCGCATCTGGCTCGTGATTTTGCCTCCTTCGCATACTTGTTGGCTACTTCCTGGGTTTTTTCGGGTTTGAATCACGTAGTAATGTGGTACCACATTGAAGCAGTCAATTAAACCTGGTTTCGATAAACATTTTAGAGAATAACACCGGTTAGGTCTGGGTTAGGTCTGGGTTATGCCCGCACCTGCCTCGTGATTTTGCCTCCTTCGCATACTTGTTGGCCATATCCTGGGTTTTTTCGGGTATGAATGACGTAGTAATGTGGTACCACACAGAAACAGTCCACTAAACTTGGTTTCGATCAATATTTTAGAGGATAACACCGGTTGGGTCTGGGTTAGGTCTGGGTTATGCCCGCATCTGGCTCATGATTTTGCCTTCTTCGCATACTTGTTGGCCAGATTCTGGGTTTTTTCGGGTTTGAATCACGTAGTAATGTGGTACCACATTGAAGCAGTCAATTAAACCTGGTTTCGATCCACATTTTAGAGCATAACACCGGGTAGGTCTGGGATAGGTCTGGGTTATGCCCGCATCTGGCTCGTGATTTTGTCTTCTTCGCATACTTGTTGGCTACTTCCTGGGTTTTTTCGGGTTTGAATCACGTAGTAATGTGGTACCACATTGAAACAGTCAATTAAACCTGGTTTCGATCAATATTTTAGAGGATAACACAGGTTTGGTCTGGGTTAGGTCTAGGTTATGCCCGCATCTGGCTCGTGATTTTGCCTCCTTCGCATACTTGTTGGCCAGATCCTGGGTTTTTTCGGGTATGAATCACGTAGTAATGTGGTACCACACTGAAACAGTCCATTAAACTTGGTTTCGATCAATATTTTAGAGGATAACACCGGTTAGGTCTGGGTTATGCCCGCATCTGGCTCGTGATTTTGCATTTTCCGTATTCTTGTTGGCCAGATCCTTGGTTTTCTCTGGTTTGAATCACGTAGCAATGTGGTACCACATTGAAGCAGTCAATTAAACCTGGTTTCGATAAACATTTTAGAGAATAACACCGGTTAGGTCTGGGTTAGGTCTGGGTTATGCCCGCATCTGGCTCGTGATTTTGTCTTCTTCGCATACTTGTTGGCTACTTCCTGGGTTTTTTCGGGTTTGAATCACGTAGTAATGTGGTACCACATTGAAACAGTCAATTAAACCTGGTTTCGATAAACATTTTAGAGAATAACACCGGTTAGGTCTGGGTTAGGTCTGGGTTATGCCCGCATCTGGCTCGTGATTTTGCCTCCTTCGCATACTTGTTGGCTACTTCCTGGGTTTTTTCGGGTTTGAATCACGTAGTAATGTGGTACCACATTGAAGCAGTCAATTAAACCTGGTTTCGATAAACATTTTAGAGAATAACACCGGTTAGGTCTGGGTTAGGTCTGGGTTATGCCCGCATCTGGCTCGTGATTTTGCCTCCTTCGCATACTTGTTGGCTACTTCCTGGGTTTTTTCGGGTTTGAATCACGTAGTAATGTGGTACCACATTGAAACAGTCAATTAAACCTGGTATCGATCAGTATTTTAGAGGATAACACCGAATAGGCCTGGGTTAGGTCTGGGTTATGCCCGCATCTAGCTCGTGATTTTGCCTTCTTCGCATACTTGTTGGCCAGTTCCTGGGTTTTTTCGGGTTTGAATCACGTAGTAATGTGGCACCACATTGAAGCAGTCAATTAAACCTGGTTTCGATCCACATTTTAGAGCATAACACCGGGTAGGTCTGGGTTAGGTCTGGGTTATGCCCGCATCTGGCTCGTGATTTTGTCTTCTTCGCATACTTGTTGGCTACTTCCTGGGTTTTTTCGGGTTTGAATCACGTAGTAATGTGGTACCACATTGAAACAGTCAATTAAACCTGGTTTCGATCAATATTTTAGAGGATAACACAGGTTTGGTCTGGGTTAGGTCTAGGTTATGCCCGCATCTGGCTCATGATATTGCCTTCTTCGCATACTTGTTGGCCATATCCTGGGTTTTTTCGGGTATGATTGACGTAGTAATGTGGTACCACACAGAAACAGTCCACTAAACTTGGTTTCGATCAATATTTTAGAGGATAACACCGGTTGGGTCTGGGTTAGGTCTGGGTTATGCCCGCATCTGGCTCATGATTTTGCCTTCTTCGCATACTTGTTGGCCAGAGTCTGGGTTTTTTCGGGTTTGAATCACGTAGTAATGTGGTACCACTCAGTAACAGTCAATTAAACCTGGATTCGATCAATATTTTAGTCGATAACACCGGTTTGGTCTGGTTTGGTCTGGGTTATGCCCGCATCTGGCTCATGATATTGCCTTCTTCGCATACTTGTTGGCCAGATCCTGGGTTTTTTCGGGTATGAATCACGTAGTAATGTGGTACCACACTGAAACAGTCCATTAAACTTGGTTTCGATCAATATTTTAGAGGATAACACCGGTTAGGTCTGGGTTATGCCCGCATCTGGCTCATGATTTTGCATTTTCCGTATTCTTGTTGGCCAGATCCTTGGTTTTCTCTGGTTTGAATCACGTAGTAATGTGGTACCACACAGTAACAGTAAATTAAACCTGGATTCGGTCAGTATTTTAGTCGGTAACACCGGTTAGGCCTCGGTTAGGTCTGGGTTATGCCCGCATCTGGCTCATGATATTGCCTTCTTCGCATACTTGTTGGCCATATCCTGGGTTTTTTCGGGTATGAATGACGTAGTAATGTGGTTCCACACAGAAACAGTCCACTAAACTTGGTTTCGATCAATATTTTAGAGGATAACACCGGTTGGGTCTGGGTTAGGTCTAGGTTATGCCCGCATCTGGCTCGTGATTTTGCCTTCTTCGCATACTTGTTGGCCAGTTCCTGGGTTTTTTCGGGTTTGAATCACGTGGTAATTTGGTACCACATTGTAGCAGTCAATTAAACCTGGTTTCGATCAACATTTTAGAGAATAACACCGGTTAGGTCTCGGTTAGATCTGGGTTATGCCCGCATCTGGCTCATGATTTTGCGTTCTTCGCATACTTGTTGGACAGATCCTGGATTTTTTCGGGTTTGAATCACGTAGTAATGTGGTACCACACAGAAACAGTCCATTAAACTTGGTTTCGATCAATATTTTAGAGGATAACACCGATTAGGTCTGGGTTATGCCCGCATCTGGCTCGTGATTTTGCCTTCTTCGCATACTTGCTGGCCAGTTCCTGGGTTATTTCGGGTTTGAATCACGTAGTAATTTGGTACCACATTGTAGCAGTCAATTAAACCTGGTTTCGATCAACATTTTAGAGAATAACACCGGTTAGGTCTCGGTTAGATCTGGGTTATGCCCGCATCTGGCTCATGATTTTGCCTTCTTCGCATACTTGTTGGCCAGATCCTGGGTCTTCTCGGCGTTTGAATCACCTAGTAATGTGGTACCACAGTGAAACAGTCAATTAAACCTGGTTTCGATCAATATTTTACAGGATAAAACCGGTTAGGCCTCGGTTAGGTCTGGGTTATGCCCGCATCTGGCTCGTGATTTTGCGTTCTTCGCATACTTGTTGGCCAGTTCCTGGGTTTTTTCGGGTTTGAATCACGTAGTAATGTGGTACCACATTGAAGCAGTCAATTAAACCTGGTTTCGATCAATATTTTAGAGGATAACACCGGTTAGGTCTGGATTAGGTCTGGGTTATGCCCGCATCTGGCTCATGATTTTGCCTTCTTCGCATACTTGATGGCCAGATTCTGGGTTCCTTCGGGTTTGAATCATGTAGTAATGGTGCACCACACTGAAACAGTCCATTAAACTTGGTTTCGATCAATATTTTAGAGGATAACACCGGTTAGGTCTGGGTTAGGTCTCGGTTATCCCCGCATCTGGCTCATGATTTTGCCTTCTTCGCATACTTGTTGGCCAGATCCTGGGTTTTTTCGGGTATGAATCACGTAGTAATGTGGTACCACACAGTAGCAGTCAATTAAACCTGGTTTCGATCCACATTTTAGAGCATAACACCGGGTAGGTCTGGGTTAGGTCTGGGTTATGCCCGCATCTGGCTCGTGATTGTGCCTACTTCGCATACTTTTTGGCCAGTTCCTGGTTTTTTTCGGGTTTGAATCACGTAGTAATGTGGTACCACAATGAAGCAGTCAATTAAACCTGGTTTCGATCAACATTTTAGAGAATAACACTGGTTAGGTCTGGGTTATGTCTGGGTTTTGCCCGCATCTGCCTTATGATTTTGCCTTCTTCGCATACTTGTTGGCCAGATCCTGGGTTCTTTCGGGTTTGAATCACGTAGTAATGTGGTACCACACAGTAACAGTCAATTAAACCTGGTTTCGATCCACATTTTAGAGGATAACACAGGTAGGCCTGGGTTAGGTCTGGGTTATGCCCCAATCTGGCTCATGATTTTGCCTTCTTCGCATACTTGTTGGGCAGATCCTGGATTTTTTCGGGTATGAATCACGCGTAGTAACGTGGTACCACACGGAAATAGTCCATTAAACTTGGTCTCGATCAATATTTTAGAGGATAACACCGGTTAGGTGTGGGTTAGGTCTGGGTTATGCCCGCATCTGGCTCATGATTTTGCCTTCTTCGCATACTTGTTGGCCAGTTCCTGGGTTTTTTCGGGTTTGAATCACGTACTAAGGTGGTACCACATTGAAGCAGTCAATTAAACCAGGTTTTGATCAACATTTTAGAGAATAACACCGGTTAGGTTTGGGTTAGGTCTGGGTTATGCCCGCATCTGGCTGATGATTTTGCATTTTCCGTATTCTTGTTGGCCAGATCCTTGGTTTTCTCTGGTTTGAATCACGTAGTAATGTGGTACCACACAGTAACAGTAAATTAAACCTGGATTCGGTCAGTATTTTAGTCGGTAACACCGGTTAGGCCTCGGTTAGGTCTGGGTTATGCCCGCATCTGGCTCGTGATTTTGCCTTCTTCGCATACTTGCTGGCCAGTTCCTGGGTTTTTTCGGGTTTGAATCACGTAGTAATTTGGTACCACATTGTAGCAGTCAATTAAACCTGGTTTCGATCAACATTTTAGAGAATAACACCGGTTAGGTCTCGGTTAGATCTGGGTTATGCCCGCATCTGGCTCATGATTTTGCGTTCTTCGCATACTTGTTGGACAGATCCTGGATTTTTTCGGGTTTGAATCACGTAGTAATGTGGTACCACACAGAAACAGTCCATTAAACTTGGTTTCGATCAATATTTTAGAGGATAACACCGATTAGGTCTGGGTTATGCCCGCAACTGGCTCGTGATTTTGACTTCTTCGCATACTTGTTGCCCAGATCCTGGGTTTTCTCGGGTTTGAATCACCTAGTAATGTGGTACCACACAGTAACAGACAATTAAACCTGGATTCGGTCAGTATTTTAGTCGGTAACACCGGTTCGGTCTGGGTTAGGTCTGGGTCATGCTTGCATCTGGCTCATGATTTTGCCTTCTTCGCGTACTTGTTGGCCAGATCCTGGGTTTTCTCGGGTTTGAATCACGTAGAAATGTGGTACCACACAGTAACAGTCAATTAAACCTGCATTCGGTCAGTATTTTAGGGGATAACACCGATTCAGTCTGGATTAGGTCTGGGTTATACCCGCATCTGGCTCATGATTTTGCCTTCTTCCCATACTTGTTGGCTACTTCCTGGGTTTTTTCGGGTTTGAATCACGTAGTAATGTGGTACCACACTGAAACAGTCAATTAAACCTGGTTTCGATCCACATTTTAGAGGATAACACCGGTTAGGTCTGGGTTATGCCCGCATCTGGCTCATGATTTTGCATTTTCCGTATTCTTGTTGGCCAGATCCTTGGTTTTCTCTGGTTTGAATCACGTAGTAATGTGGTACCACACAGTAACAGTAAATTAAACCTGGATTCGGTCAGTATTTTAGTCGGTAACACCGGTTAGGTCTGGGTTAGGTCTGGGTTATGCCCGCATCTGGCTCATGATTTTGCCTTCTTCGGATACTTATTGGACAGATCCTGGGTTTTTTCAGGTACGAATCACGTAGTAATGTGGTACCACACAGAAACAGTCCATTAAACTTGGTTTCGATCAATATTTTAGAGGATAACACCGGTTAGGTCTGGGTTAGGTCTGGGTTATGCCCGCATCTGGCTCGTGATTTTGCCTTCTTCGCATACTTGTTGGCCAGTTCCTGGGTTTTTTCGGGTTTGAATCACGTAGTAATGTGGTACCACATTGAAGCAGTCAATTAAACCTGGTTTCGATCAACATTTTAGAGGATAACACCGGCTAGGTCTGGGTTAGGTCTGGGTTATGCCCGCATCTGGCTCATGATTTTGCGTTCTTCGCATAGTTGTTGGAGAGATCCTGGGTTTTCTCGGGGTTCAATCACGTAGTATTGTGGTACCACAATGAAACAGTCAATTAAACCTGGCTTCGATCAATATTTTAGAGGATAACACCGGTTAGGTCTGGATTAAGTCTGGGTTATGCCCGCATCTGGCTCATGATTTTGCCTTCTTCGCATACTTGATGGCCAGATTCTGGGTTCCTTCGGGTTTGAATCATGTAGTAATGGTGTACCACACTGAAACAGTCCATTAAACTTGGTTTCGATCAATATTTTAGAGGATAACACCGGTTAGGTCTGGGTTAGGTCTCGGTTATGCCCGCATCTGGCTCATGATTTTGCCTTCTTCGCATCCTTTTTGGCCAGATCCTGGGTTTTTTCGGGTATGAATCATGTAGTAATGTGGTACCACACAGTAGCAGTCAATGAAACCTGGTTTCGATCAATATTTTAGAGGATAACACCGGTTAGGTCTGGGTTAGGTCTGGGTTATGCCCGCATCTGGCTCATGATTTTGCTTTCTTCGCATACTTGTTGGCCAGATCCTGGGTTTTTTCGGGTTTGAATCACGTAGTAATGTGGTACCACACAGTAACAGTCAATTGAACCTGCATTCGGTCAGTATTTTAGTCGGTAACACCGGTTAGGTCTGGGTTAGATCTGTGTTATGCCCGCATCTGGCTCATGATTTTGCCTTCTTCGCATACTTGTTGGACAGATCCTGGATTTTTTCAGGTATGAATCACGTAGTAATGTGGTACCACACAGAAACAGTCCATTAAACTTGGTTTCGATCAATATTTTAGAGGATAACACCGGTTAGTTCTGGGTTAGGTCTGGGTTATGCCCGCATCTGGCTCGCGATTTTGCCTTCTTCGCATACTTGTTGGCCAGTTCCTGGGTTTTTTCGGGTTTGAATCACGTAGTAATGTGGTACCACATTGAAGCAGTCAATTAGACCTGGTTTCGATAAACATTTTAGAGAATAACACCGGTTAGGTCTGGGTTAGGTCTGGGTTATGCCCGCATCTGGCTCGTGATTTTGCCTTCTTCGCATACTTGTGGGCTACTTCCTGGGTTTTTTCGGGTTTGAATCACGTAGTAATGTGGTACCACATTGAAACAGTCAATTAAACCTGGTATCGATCAATATTTTAGAGGATAACACCGGTTAGGCCTGGGTTAGGTCTGGGTTATGCCCGCATCTAGCTCGTCATTTTGCCTTCTTCGCATACTTGTTGGCCAGTTCCTGGGTTTTTTCGGGTTTGAATCACGTAGTAATGTGGTACCACATTGAAGCAGTCAATTAAACCAGGTTTCGATCCACATTTTAGAGCATAACACCGGGTAGGTCTGGGTTAGGTCTGGGTTATGCCTGCATCTGGCTCATGATTTTGCGTTCTTCGCATACTTGTTGGACAGATCCTGGATTTTATCGGGTTTGAATCACGTAGTAATGTGGTACCACACAGAAACAGTCCATTAAACTTGGTTTCGATCAATATTTTAGAGGATAACACCGGTTAGGTCTGGGTTAGATCTGTGTTATGCCCGCATCTGGCTCATGATTTTGCCTTCTTCGCAAACTTGATGGCCAGATCCTGGGTTTTTTCGGGTTTGAATCACGTAGTAATGTGGTACCACACAGTAACAGTAAATTAAACCTGGATTCGGTCAGTATTTTAGTCGGTAACACCGGTTAGGTCTGGGTTAGATCTGTGTTATGCCCGCATCTGGCTCATGATTTTGCCTTCTTCGCATACTTGTTGGACAGATCCTGGATTTTTTCAGGTATGAATCACGTAGTAATGTGGTACCACACAGAAACAGTCCATTAAACTTGGTTTTGATCAATATTTTAGAGGATAACACCGGTTAGGTCTGGGTTGGGTCTGGGTTATGCCCGCATCTGGCTCGTGATTTTGCCTTCTTCGCATACTTGTTGGCCAGTTCCTGGGTTTTTTCGGGTTTGAATCACGTAGTAATGTGGTACCACACAGTAACAGTCAATTGAACCTGCATTCGGTCAGTATTTTAGTCGGTAACACCGGTTAGGTCTGGGTTAGATCTGTGTTATGCCCGCATCTGGCTCATGATTTTGCCTTCTTCGCAAACTTGATGGCCAGATCCTGGGTTTTTTCGGGTTTGAATCACGTAGTAATGTGGTACCACACAGTAACAGTAAATTAAACCTGGATTCGGTCAGTATTTTAGTCGGTAACACCGGTTAGGTCTGGGTTAGGTCTGGGTTATGCCCGCATCTGGCTCATGATTTTGCTTTCTTCGCATACTTGTTGGCCAGATCCTGGGTTTTTTCGGGTTTGAATCACGTAGTAATGTGGTACCACACAGTAACAGTCAATTGAACCTGCATTCGGTCAGTATTTTAGTCGGTAACACCGGTTAGGTCTGGGTTAGATCTGTGTTATGCCCGCATCTGGCTCATGATTTTGCCTTCTTCGCATACTTGTTGGACAGATCCTGGATTTTTTCAGGTATGAATCACGTAACGCGGCCCCGGGACGGATAGCGGCGGGATGGAGTGGCCCCGTCCCGCCGCTATGAGGCAGTGTGTCTACTGGGGGGACCGATTGTCCCCCCGGGGGATGGGCGCGAAAGCGCGGGCACGGGGAGGATACCGGAAGAATGCTTCGAGCGATTCCCGGTATCCTCCCAAAGCGTGCCGAAGGGTCACCGTGGGGTTTTTAGTGGGTAGGTCCCGCGCCTGTCGTTGTACGGGCGCGGGGAATCCCACACACCCCTCCCACCTCTCCCCAAGGAGGTGGGAGGGAGTCTTTCGAAGATTTTCCCCACGACAAAAAAAAAAAAAAAAAAAAAAAGGTATGAATCACGTAGTAATGTGGTACCACACAGAAACAGTCCATTAAACTTGGTTTTGATCAATATTTTAGAGGATAACACCGGTTAGGTCTGGGTTGGGTCTGGGTTATGCCCGCATCTGGCTCGTGATTTTGCCTTCTTCGCAAACTTGATGGCCAGATCCTGGGTTTTTTCGGGTTTGAATCACGTAGTAATGTGGTACCACACAGTAACAGTAAATTAAACCTGGATTCGGTCAGTATTTTAGTCGGTAACACCGGTTAGGTCTGGGTTAGGTCTGGGTTATGCCCGCATCTGGCTCATGATTTTGCTTTCTTCGCATACTTGTTGGCCAGATCCTGGGTTTTTTCGGGTTTGAATCACGTAGTAATGTGGTACCACACAGTAACAGTCAATTGAACCTGCATTCGGTCAGTATTTTAGTCGGTAACACCGGTTAGGTCTGGGTTAGATCTGTGTTATGCCCGCATCTGGCTCATGATTTTGCCTTCTTCGCATACTTGTTGGACAGATCCTGGATTTTTTCAGGTATGAATCACGTAACGCGGCCCCGGGACGGATAGCGGCGGGATGGAGTGGCCCCGTCCCGCCGCTATGAGGCAGTGTGTCTACTGGGGGGACCGATTGTCCCCCCGGGGGATGGGCGCGAAAGCGCGGGCACGGGGAGGATACCGGAAGAATGCTTCGAGCGATTCCCGGTATCCTCCCAAAGCGTGCCGAAGGGTCACCGTGGGGTTTTTAGTGGGTAGGTCCCGCGCCTGTCGTTGTACGGGCGCGGGGAATCCCACACACCCCTCCCACCTCTCCCCAAGGAGGTGGGAGGGAGTCTTTCGAAGATTTTCCCCACGACAAAAAAAAAAAAAAAAAAAAAAAGGTATGAATCACGTAGTAATGTGGTACCACACAGAAACAGTCCATTAAACTTGGTTTTGATCAATATTTTAGAGGATAACACCGGTTAGGTCTGGGTTGGGTCTGGGTTATGCCCGCATCTGGCTCGTGATTTTGCCTTCTTCGCATACTTGTTGGCCAGTTCCTGGGTTTTTTCGGTTTTGAATCACGTAGTAATGTGGTACCACATTGAAGCAGTCAATTAAACCTGGTTTCGATAAACATTTTAGAGAATAACACCGGTTAGGTCTGGGTTAGGTCTGGGTTATGCCCGCATCTGGCTCGTGATTTTGCCTCCTTCGCATACTTGTTGGCTACTTCCTGAGTTTTTTCGGGTTTGAATCACGTAGTAATGTGGTACCACATTGAAACAGTCAATTAAACCTGGTATCGATCAATATTTTAGAGGATAACACCGAATAGGCCTGGGTTAGGTCTGGGTTATGCCCGCATCTAGCTCGTGATTTTGCCTTCTTCGCATATTTGTTGGCCAGTTCCTGGGTTTTTTCGGGTTTGAATCACGTAGTAATGTGGTACCACATTGAAACAGTCAATTAAACCTGGTTTCGATCAATATTTTAGAGGATAACACAGGTATGGTCTGGGTTAGGTCTGGGTTATGCCCGCATCTGGCTCATGATATTGCCTTCTTCGCATACTTGTTGGCCATATCCTGGGTTTTTTCGGGTATGAATCACGTAGTAATGTGGTACCACATTGAAGCAGTCAATTAAACCTGGTTTCGATAAACATTTTAGAGAATAACACCGGTTAGGTCTGGGTTAGGTCTGGGTTATGCCCGCATCTGGCTCGTGATTTTGCCTCCTTCGCATACTTGTTGGCTACTTCCTGGGTTTTTTCGGGTTTGAATCACGTAGTAATGTGGTACCACATTGAAGCAGTCAATTAAACCTGGTTTCGATAAACATTTTAGAGAATAACACCGGTTAGGTCTGGGTTAGGTCTGGGTTATGCCCGCACCTGCCTCGTGATTTTGCCTCCTTCGCATACTTGTTGGCCATATCCTGGGTTTTTTCGGGTATGAATGACGTAGTAATGTGGTACCACACAGAAACAGTCCACTAAACTTGGTTTCGATCAATATTTTAGAGGATAACACCGGTTGGGTCTGGGTTAGGTCTGGGTTATGCCCGCATCTGGCTCATGATTTTGCCTTCTTCGCATACTTGTTGGCCAGATTCTGGGTTTTTTCGGGTTTGAATCACGTAGTAATGTGGTACCACATTGAAGCAGTCAATTAAACCTGGTTTCGATCCACATTTTAGAGCATAACACCGGGTAGGTCTGGGATAGGTCTGGGTTATGCCCGCATCTGGCTCGTGATTTTGTCTTCTTCGCATACTTGTTGGCTACTTCCTGGGTTTTTTCGGGTTTGAATCACGTAGTAATGTGGTACCACATTGAAACAGTCAATTAAACCTGGTTTCGATCAATATTTTAGAGGATAACACAGGTTTGGTCTGGGTTAGGTCTAGGTTATGCCCGCATCTGGCTCGTGATTTTGCCTCCTTCGCATACTTGTTGGCCAGATCCTGGGTTTTTTCGGGTATGAATCACGTAGTAATGTGGTACCACACTGAAACAGTCCATTAAACTTGGTTTCGATCAATATTTTAGAGGATAACACCGGTTAGGTCTGGGTTATGCCCGCATCTGGCTCGTGATTTTGCATTTTCCGTATTCTTGTTGGCCAGATCCTTGGTTTTCTCTGGTTTGAATCACGTAGCAATGTGGTACCACATTGAAGCAGTCAATTAAACCTGGTTTCGATAAACATTTTAGAGAATAACACCGGTTAGGTCTGGGTTAGGTCTGGGTTATGCCCGCATCTGGCTCGTGATTTTGTCTTCTTCGCATACTTGTTGGCTACTTCCTGGGTTTTTTCGGGTTTGAATCACGTAGTAATGTGGTACCACATTGAAACAGTCAATTAAACCTGGTTTCGATAAACATTTTAGAGAATAACACCGGTTAGGTCTGGGTTAGGTCTGGGTTATGCCCGCATCTGGCTCGTGATTTTGCCTCCTTCGCATACTTGTTGGCTACTTCCTGGGTTTTTTCGGGTTTGAATCACGTAGTAATGTGGTACCACATTGAAGCAGTCAATTAAACCTGGTTTCGATCCACATTTTAGAGGATAACACCGGTTAGGTCTGGGTTATGCCCGCATCTGGCTCATGATTTTGCATTTTCCGTATTCTTGTTGGCCAGATCCTTGGTTTTCTCTGGTTTGAATCACGTAGTAATGTGGTACCACACAGTAACAGTAAATTAAACCTGGATTCGGTCAGTATTTTAGTCGGTAACACCGGTTAGGTCTGGGTTAGGTCTGGGTTATGCCCGCATCTGGCTCATGATTTTGCCTTCTTCGGATACTTATTGGACAGATCCTGGGTTTTTTCAGGTACGAATCACGTAGTAATGTGGTACCACACAGAAACAGTCCATTAAACTTGGTTTCGATCAATATTTTAGAGGATAACACCGGTTAGGTCTGGGTTAGGTCTGGGTTATGCCCGCATCTGGCTCGTGATTTTGCCTTCTTCGCATACTTGTTGGCCAGTTCCTGGGTTTTTTCGGGTTTGAATCACGTAGTAATGTGGTACCACATTGAAGCAGTCAATTAAACCTGGTTTCGATCAACATTTTAGAGGATAACACCGGCTAGGTCTGGGTTAGGTCTGGGTTATGCCCGCATCTGGCTCATGATTTTGCGTTCTTCGCATAGTTGTTGGAGAGATCCTGGGTTTTCTCGGGGTTCAATCACGTAGTATTGTGGTACCACAATGAAACAGTCAATTAAACCTGGCTTCGATCAATATTTTAGAGGATAACACCGGTTAGGTCTGGATTAAGTCTGGGTTATGCCCGCATCTGGCTCATGATTTTGCCTTCTTCGCATACTTGATGGCCAGATTCTGGGTTCCTTCGGGTTTGAATCATGTAGTAATGGTGTACCACACTGAAACAGTCCATTAAACTTGGTTTCGATCAATATTTTAGAGGATAACACCGGTTAGGTCTGGGTTAGGTCTCGGTTATGCCCGCATCTGGCTCATGATTTTGCCTTCTTCGCATCCTTTTTGGCCAGATCCTGGGTTTTTTCGGGTATGAATCATGTAGTAATGTGGTACCACACAGTAGCAGTCAATGAAACCTGGTTTCGATCAATATTTTAGAGGATAACACCGGTTAGGTCTGGGTTAGGTCTGGGTTATGCCCGCATCTGGCTCATGATTTTGCTTTCTTCGCATACTTGTTGGCCAGATCCTGGGTTTTTTCGGGTTTGAATCACGTAGTAATGTGGTACCACACAGTAACAGTCAATTGAACCTGCATTCGGTCAGTATTTTAGTCGGTAACACCGGTTAGGTCTGGGTTAGATCTGTGTTATGCCCGCATCTGGCTCATGATTTTGCCTTCTTCGCATACTTGTTGGACAGATCCTGGATTTTTTCAGGTATGAATCACGTAGTAATGTGGTACCACACAGAAACAGTCCATTAAACTTGGTTTCGATCAATATTTTAGAGGATAACACCGGTTAGTTCTGGGTTAGGTCTGGGTTATGCCCGCATCTGGCTCGCGATTTTGCCTTCTTCGCATACTTGTTGGCCAGTTCCTGGGTTTTTTCGGGTTTGAATCACGTAGTAATGTGGTACCACATTGAAGCAGTCAATTAGACCTGGTTTCGATAAACATTTTAGAGAATAACACCGGTTAGGTCTGGGTTAGGTCTGGGTTATGCCCGCATCTGGCTCGTGATTTTGCCTTCTTCGCATACTTGTGGGCTACTTCCTGGGTTTTTTCGGGTTTGAATCACGTAGTAATGTGGTACCACATTGAAACAGTCAATTAAACCTGGTATCGATCAATATTTTAGAGGATAACACCGGTTAGGCCTGGGTTAGGTCTGGGTTATGCCCGCATCTAGCTCGTCATTTTGCCTTCTTCGCATACTTGTTGGCCAGTTCCTGGGTTTTTTCGGGTTTGAATCACGTAGTAATGTGGTACCACATTGAAGCAGTCAATTAAACCAGGTTTCGATCCACATTTTAGAGCATAACACCGGGTAGGTCTGGGTTAGGTCTGGGTTATGCCTGCATCTGGCTCATGATTTTGCGTTCTTCGCATACTTGTTGGACAGATCCTGGATTTTATCGGGTTTGAATCACGTAGTAATGTGGTACCACACAGAAACAGTCCATTAAACTTGGTTTCGATCAATATTTTAGAGGATAACACCGGTTAGGTCTGGGTTAGATCTGTGTTATGCCCGCATCTGGCTCATGATTTTGCCTTCTTCGCAAACTTGATGGCCAGATCCTGGGTTTTTTCGGGTTTGAATCACGTAGTAATGTGGTACCACACAGTAACAGTAAATTAAACCTGGATTCGGTCAGTATTTTAGTCGGTAACACCGGTTAGGTCTGGGTTAGATCTGTGTTATGCCCGCATCTGGCTCATGATTTTGCCTTCTTCGCATACTTGTTGGACAGATCCTGGATTTTTTCAGGTATGAATCACGTAGTAATGTGGTACCACACAGAAACAGTCCATTAAACTTGGTTTTGATCAATATTTTAGAGGATAACACCGGTTAGGTCTGGGTTGGGTCTGGGTTATGCCCGCATCTGGCTCGTGATTTTGCCTTCTTCGCATACTTGTTGGCCAGTTCCTGGGTTTTTTCGGGTTTGAATCACGTAGTAATGTGGTACCACACAGTAACAGTCAATTGAACCTGCATTCGGTCAGTATTTTAGTCGGTAACACCGGTTAGGTCTGGGTTAGATCTGTGTTATGCCCGCATCTGGCTCATGATTTTGCCTTCTTCGCAAACTTGATGGCCAGATCCTGGGTTTTTTCGGGTTTGAATCACGTAGTAATGTGGTACCACACAGTAACAGTAAATTAAACCTGGATTCGGTCAGTATTTTAGTCGGTAACACCGGTTAGGTCTGGGTTAGGTCTGGGTTATGCCCGCATCTGGCTCATGATTTTGCTTTCTTCGCATACTTGTTGGCCAGATCCTGGGTTTTTTCGGGTTTGAATCACGTAGTAATGTGGTACCACACAGTAACAGTCAATTGAACCTGCATTCGGTCAGTATTTTAGTCGGTAACACCGGTTAGGTCTGGGTTAGATCTGTGTTATGCCCGCATCTGGCTCATGATTTTGCCTTCTTCGCATACTTGTTGGACAGATCCTGGATTTTTTCAGGTATGAATCACGTAACGCGGCCCCGGGACGGATAGCGGCGGGATGGAGTGGCCCCGTCCCGCCGCTATGAGGCAGTGTGTCTACTGGGGGGACCGATTGTCCCCCCGGGGGATGGGCGCGAAAGCGCGGGCACGGGGAGGATACCGGAAGAATGCTTCGAGCGATTCCCGGTATCCTCCCAAAGCGTGCCGAAGGGTCACCGTGGGGTTTTTAGTGGGTAGGTCCCGCGCCTGTCGTTGTACGGGCGCGGGGAATCCCACACACCCCTCCCACCTCTCCCCAAGGAGGTGGGAGGGAGTCTTTCGAAGATTTTCCCCACGACAAAAAAAAAAAAAAAAAAAAAAAGGTATGAATCACGTAGTAATGTGGTACCACACAGAAACAGTCCATTAAACTTGGTTTTGATCAATATTTTAGAGGATAACACCGGTTAGGTCTGGGTTGGGTCTGGGTTATGCCCGCATCTGGCTCGTGATTTTGCCTTCTTCGCAAACTTGATGGCCAGATCCTGGGTTTTTTCGGGTTTGAATCACGTAGTAATGTGGTACCACACAGTAACAGTAAATTAAACCTGGATTCGGTCAGTATTTTAGTCGGTAACACCGGTTAGGTCTGGGTTAGGTCTGGGTTATGCCCGCATCTGGCTCATGATTTTGCTTTCTTCGCATACTTGTTGGCCAGATCCTGGGTTTTTTCGGGTTTGAATCACGTAGTAATGTGGTACCACACAGTAACAGTCAATTGAACCTGCATTCGGTCAGTATTTTAGTCGGTAACACCGGTTAGGTCTGGGTTAGATCTGTGTTATGCCCGCATCTGGCTCATGATTTTGCCTTCTTCGCATACTTGTTGGACAGATCCTGGATTTTTTCAGGTATGAATCACGTAACGCGGCCCCGGGACGGATAGCGGCGGGATGGAGTGGCCCCGTCCCGCCGCTATGAGGCAGTGTGTCTACTGGGGGGACCGATTGTCCCCCCGGGGGATGGGCGCGAAAGCGCGGGCACGGGGAGGATACCGGAAGAATGCTTCGAGCGATTCCCGGTATCCTCCCAAAGCGTGCCGAAGGGTCACCGTGGGGTTTTTAGTGGGTAGGTCCCGCGCCTGTCGTTGTACGGGCGCGGGGAATCCCACACACCCCTCCCACCTCTCCCCAAGGAGGTGGGAGGGAGTCTTTCGAAGATTTTCCCCACGACAAAAAAAAAAAAAAAAAAAAAAAGGTATGAATCACGTAGTAATGTGGTACCACACAGAAACAGTCCATTAAACTTGGTTTTGATCAATATTTTAGAGGATAACACCGGTTAGGTCTGGGTTGGGTCTGGGTTATGCCCGCATCTGGCTCGTGATTTTGCCTTCTTCGCATACTTGTTGGCCAGTTCCTGGGTTTTTTCGGTTTTGAATCACGTAGTAATGTGGTACCACATTGAAGCAGTCAATTAAACCTGGTTTCGATAAACATTTTAGAGAATAACACCGGTTAGGTCTGGGTTAGGTCTGGGTTATGCCCGCATCTGGCTCGTGATTTTGCCTCCTTCGCATACTTGTTGGCTACTTCCTGAGTTTTTTCGGGTTTGAATCACGTAGTAATGTGGTACCACATTGAAACAGTCAATTAAACCTGGTATCGATCAATATTTTAGAGGATAACACCGAATAGGCCTGGGTTAGGTCTGGGTTATGCCCGCATCTAGCTCGTGATTTTGCCTTCTTCGCATATTTGTTGGCCAGTTCCTGGGTTTTTTCGGGTTTGAATCACGTAGTAATGTGGTACCACATTGAAACAGTCAATTAAACCTGGTTTCGATCAATATTTTAGAGGATAACACAGGTATGGTCTGGGTTAGGTCTGGGTTATGCCCGCATCTGGCTCATGATATTGCCTTCTTCGCATACTTGTTGGCCATATCCTGGGTTTTTTCGGGTATGAATCACGTAGTAATGTGGTACCACATTGAAGCAGTCAATTAAACCTGGTTTCGATAAACATTTTAGAGAATAACACCGGTTAGGTCTGGGTTAGGTCTGGGTTATGCCCGCATCTGGCTCGTGATTTTGCCTCCTTCGCATACTTGTTGGCTACTTCCTGGGTTTTTTCGGGTTTGAATCACGTAGTAATGTGGTACCACATTGAAGCAGTCAATTAAACCTGGTTTCGATAAACATTTTAGAGAATAACACCGGTTAGGTCTGGGTTAGGTCTGGGTTATGCCCGCACCTGCCTCGTGATTTTGCCTCCTTCGCATACTTGTTGGCCATATCCTGGGTTTTTTCGGGTATGAATGACGTAGTAATGTGGTACCACACAGAAACAGTCCACTAAACTTGGTTTCGATCAATATTTTAGAGGATAACACCGGTTGGGTCTGGGTTAGGTCTGGGTTATGCCCGCATCTGGCTCATGATTTTGCCTTCTTCGCATACTTGTTGGCCAGATTCTGGGTTTTTTCGGGTTTGAATCACGTAGTAATGTGGTACCACATTGAAGCAGTCAATTAAACCTGGTTTCGATCCACATTTTAGAGCATAACACCGGGTAGGTCTGGGATAGGTCTGGGTTATGCCCGCATCTGGCTCGTGATTTTGTCTTCTTCGCATACTTGTTGGCTACTTCCTGGGTTTTTTCGGGTTTGAATCACGTAGTAATGTGGTACCACATTGAAACAGTCAATTAAACCTGGTTTCGATCAATATTTTAGAGGATAACACAGGTTTGGTCTGGGTTAGGTCTAGGTTATGCCCGCATCTGGCTCGTGATTTTGCCTCCTTCGCATACTTGTTGGCCAGATCCTGGGTTTTTTCGGGTATGAATCACGTAGTAATGTGGTACCACACTGAAACAGTCCATTAAACTTGGTTTCGATCAATATTTTAGAGGATAACACCGGTTAGGTCTGGGTTATGCCCGCATCTGGCTCGTGATTTTGCATTTTCCGTATTCTTGTTGGCCAGATCCTTGGTTTTCTCTGGTTTGAATCACGTAGCAATGTGGTACCACATTGAAGCAGTCAATTAAACCTGGTTTCGATAAACATTTTAGAGAATAACACCGGTTAGGTCTGGGTTAGGTCTGGGTTATGCCCGCATCTGGCTCGTGATTTTGTCTTCTTCGCATACTTGTTGGCTACTTCCTGGGTTTTTTCGGGTTTGAATCACGTAGTAATGTGGTACCACATTGAAACAGTCAATTAAACCTGGTTTCGATAAACATTTTAGAGAATAACACCGGTTAGGTCTGGGTTAGGTCTGGGTTATGCCCGCATCTGGCTCGTGATTTTGCCTCCTTCGCATACTTGTTGGCTACTTCCTGGGTTTTTTCGGGTTTGAATCACGTAGTAATGTGGTACCACATTGAAGCAGTCAATTAAACCTGGTTTCGATAAACATTTTAGAGAATAACACCGGTTAGGTCTGGGTTAGGTCTGGGTTATGCCCGCATCTGGCTCGTGATTTTGCCTCCTTCGCATACTTGTTGGCTACTTCCTGGGTTTTTTCGGGTTTGAATCACGTAGTAATGTGGTACCACATTGAAACAGTCAATTAAACCTGGTATCGATCAGTATTTTAGAGGATAACACCGAATAGGCCTGGGTTAGGTCTGGGTTATGCCCGCATCTAGCTCGTGATTTTGCCTTCTTCGCATACTTGTTGGCCAGTTCCTGGGTTTTTTCGGGTTTGAATCACGTAGTAATGTGGCACCACATTGAAGCAGTCAATTAAACCTGGTTTCGATCCACATTTTAGAGCATAACACCGGGTAGGTCTGGGTTAGGTCTGGGTTATGCCCGCATCTGGCTCGTGATTTTGTCTTCTTCGCATACTTGTTGGCTACTTCCTGGGTTTTTTCGGGTTTGAATCACGTAGTAATGTGGTACCACATTGAAACAGTCAATTAAACCTGGTTTCGATCAATATTTTAGAGGATAACACAGGTTTGGTCTGGGTTAGGTCTAGGTTATGCCCGCATCTGGCTCATGATATTGCCTTCTTCGCATACTTGTTGGCCATATCCTGGGTTTTTTCGGGTATGATTGACGTAGTAATGTGGTACCACACAGAAACAGTCCACTAAACTTGGTTTCGATCAATATTTTAGAGGATAACACCGGTTGGGTCTGGGTTAGGTCTGGGTTATGCCCGCATCTGGCTCATGATTTTGCCTTCTTCGCATACTTGTTGGCCAGAGTCTGGGTTTTTTCGGGTTTGAATCACGTAGTAATGTGGTACCACTCAGTAACAGTCAATTAAACCTGGATTCGATCAATATTTTAGTCGATAACACCGGTTTGGTCTGGTTTGGTCTGGGTTATGCCCGCATCTGGCTCATGATATTGCCTTCTTCGCATACTTGTTGGCCAGATCCTGGGTTTTTTCGGGTATGAATCACGTAGTAATGTGGTACCACACTGAAACAGTCCATTAAACTTGGTTTCGATCAATATTTTAGAGGATAACACCGGTTAGGTCTGGGTTATGCCCGCATCTGGCTCATGATTTTGCATTTTCCGTATTCTTGTTGGCCAGATCCTTGGTTTTCTCTGGTTTGAATCACGTAGTAATGTGGTACCACACAGTAACAGTAAATTAAACCTGGATTCGGTCAGTATTTTAGTCGGTAACACCGGTTAGGCCTCGGTTAGGTCTGGGTTATGCCCGCATCTGGCTCATGATATTGCCTTCTTCGCATACTTGTTGGCCATATCCTGGGTTTTTTCGGGTATGAATGACGTAGTAATGTGGTTCCACACAGAAACAGTCCACTAAACTTGGTTTCGATCAATATTTTAGAGGATAACACCGGTTGGGTCTGGGTTAGGTCTAGGTTATGCCCGCATCTGGCTCGTGATTTTGCCTTCTTCGCATACTTGTTGGCCAGTTCCTGGGTTTTTTCGGGTTTGAATCACGTGGTAATTTGGTACCACATTGTAGCAGTCAATTAAACCTGGTTTCGATCAACATTTTAGAGAATAACACCGGTTAGGTCTCGGTTAGATCTGGGTTATGCCCGCATCTGGCTCATGATTTTGCGTTCTTCGCATACTTGTTGGACAGATCCTGGATTTTTTCGGGTTTGAATCACGTAGTAATGTGGTACCACACAGAAACAGTCCATTAAACTTGGTTTCGATCAATATTTTAGAGGATAACACCGATTAGGTCTGGGTTATGCCCGCATCTGGCTCGTGATTTTGCCTTCTTCGCATACTTGCTGGCCAGTTCCTGGGTTATTTCGGGTTTGAATCACGTAGTAATTTGGTACCACATTGTAGCAGTCAATTAAACCTGGTTTCGATCAACATTTTAGAGAATAACACCGGTTAGGTCTCGGTTAGATCTGGGTTATGCCCGCATCTGGCTCATGATTTTGCCTTCTTCGCATACTTGTTGGCCAGATCCTGGGTCTTCTCGGCGTTTGAATCACCTAGTAATGTGGTACCACAGTGAAACAGTCAATTAAACCTGGTTTCGATCAATATTTTACAGGATAAAACCGGTTAGGCCTCGGTTAGGTCTGGGTTATGCCCGCATCTGGCTCGTGATTTTGCGTTCTTCGCATACTTGTTGGCCAGTTCCTGGGTTTTTTCGGGTTTGAATCACGTAGTAATGTGGTACCACATTGAAGCAGTCAATTAAACCTGGTTTCGATCAATATTTTAGAGGATAACACCGGTTAGGTCTGGATTAGGTCTGGGTTATGCCCGCATCTGGCTCATGATTTTGCCTTCTTCGCATACTTGATGGCCAGATTCTGGGTTCCTTCGGGTTTGAATCATGTAGTAATGGTGCACCACACTGAAACAGTCCATTAAACTTGGTTTCGATCAATATTTTAGAGGATAACACCGGTTAGGTCTGGGTTAGGTCTCGGTTATCCCCGCATCTGGCTCATGATTTTGCCTTCTTCGCATACTTGTTGGCCAGATCCTGGGTTTTTTCGGGTATGAATCACGTAGTAATGTGGTACCACACAGTAGCAGTCAATTAAACCTGGTTTCGATCCACATTTTAGAGCATAACACCGGGTAGGTCTGGGTTAGGTCTGGGTTATGCCCGCATCTGGCTCGTGATTGTGCCTACTTCGCATACTTTTTGGCCAGTTCCTGGTTTTTTTCGGGTTTGAATCACGTAGTAATGTGGTACCACAATGAAGCAGTCAATTAAACCTGGTTTCGATCAACATTTTAGAGAATAACACTGGTTAGGTCTGGGTTATGTCTGGGTTTTGCCCGCATCTGCCTTATGATTTTGCCTTCTTCGCATACTTGTTGGCCAGATCCTGGGTTCTTTCGGGTTTGAATCACGTAGTAATGTGGTACCACACAGTAACAGTCAATTAAACCTGGTTTCGATCCACATTTTAGAGGATAACACAGGTAGGCCTGGGTTAGGTCTGGGTTATGCCCCAATCTGGCTCATGATTTTGCCTTCTTCGCATACTTGTTGGGCAGATCCTGGATTTTTTCGGGTATGAATCACGCGTAGTAACGTGGTACCACACGGAAATAGTCCATTAAACTTGGTCTCGATCAATATTTTAGAGGATAACACCGGTTAGGTGTGGGTTAGGTCTGGGTTATGCCCGCATCTGGCTCATGATTTTGCCTTCTTCGCATACTTGTTGGCCAGTTCCTGGGTTTTTTCGGGTTTGAATCACGTACTAAGGTGGTACCACATTGAAGCAGTCAATTAAACCAGGTTTTGATCAACATTTTAGAGAATAACACCGGTTAGGTTTGGGTTAGGTCTGGGTTATGCCCGCATCTGGCTGATGATTTTGCATTTTCCGTATTCTTGTTGGCCAGATCCTTGGTTTTCTCTGGTTTGAATCACGTAGTAATGTGGTACCACACAGTAACAGTAAATTAAACCTGGATTCGGTCAGTATTTTAGTCGGTAACACCGGTTAGGCCTCGGTTAGGTCTGGGTTATGCCCGCATCTGGCTCGTGATTTTGCCTTCTTCGCATACTTGCTGGCCAGTTCCTGGGTTTTTTCGGGTTTGAATCACGTAGTAATTTGGTACCACATTGTAGCAGTCAATTAAACCTGGTTTCGATCAACATTTTAGAGAATAACACCGGTTAGGTCTCGGTTAGATCTGGGTTATGCCCGCATCTGGCTCATGATTTTGCGTTCTTCGCATACTTGTTGGACAGATCCTGGATTTTTTCGGGTTTGAATCACGTAGTAATGTGGTACCACACAGAAACAGTCCATTAAACTTGGTTTCGATCAATATTTTAGAGGATAACACCGATTAGGTCTGGGTTATGCCCGCAACTGGCTCGTGATTTTGACTTCTTCGCATACTTGTTGCCCAGATCCTGGGTTTTCTCGGGTTTGAATCACCTAGTAATGTGGTACCACACAGTAACAGACAATTAAACCTGGATTCGGTCAGTATTTTAGTCGGTAACACCGGTTCGGTCTGGGTTAGGTCTGGGTCATGCTTGCATCTGGCTCATGATTTTGCCTTCTTCGCGTACTTGTTGGCCAGATCCTGGGTTTTCTCGGGTTTGAATCACGTAGAAATGTGGTACCACACAGTAACAGTCAATTAAACCTGCATTCGGTCAGTATTTTAGGGGATAACACCGATTCAGTCTGGATTAGGTCTGGGTTATACCCGCATCTGGCTCATGATTTTGCCTTCTTCCCATACTTGTTGGCTACTTCCTGGGTTTTTTCGGGTTTGAATCACGTAGTAATGTGGTACCACACTGAAACAGTCAATTAAACCTGGTTTCGATCCACATTTTAGAGGATAACACCGGTTAGGTCTGGGTTATGCCCGCATCTGGCTCATGATTTTGCATTTTCCGTATTCTTGTTGGCCAGATCCTTGGTTTTCTCTGGTTTGAATCACGTAGTAATGTGGTACCACACAGTAACAGTAAATTAAACCTGGATTCGGTCAGTATTTTAGTCGGTAACACCGGTTAGGTCTGGGTTAGGTCTGGGTTATGCCCGCATCTGGCTCATGATTTTGCCTTCTTCGGATACTTATTGGACAGATCCTGGGTTTTTTCAGGTACGAATCACGTAGTAATGTGGTACCACACAGAAACAGTCCATTAAACTTGGTTTCGATCAATATTTTAGAGGATAACACCGGTTAGGTCTGGGTTAGGTCTGGGTTATGCCCGCATCTGGCTCGTGATTTTGCCTTCTTCGCATACTTGTTGGCCAGTTCCTGGGTTTTTTCGGGTTTGAATCACGTAGTAATGTGGTACCACATTGAAGCAGTCAATTAAACCTGGTTTCGATCAACATTTTAGAGGATAACACCGGCTAGGTCTGGGTTAGGTCTGGGTTATGCCCGCATCTGGCTCATGATTTTGCGTTCTTCGCATAGTTGTTGGAGAGATCCTGGGTTTTCTCGGGGTTCAATCACGTAGTATTGTGGTACCACACAGTAGCAGTCAATTAAACCTGGTTTCGATCAATATTTTAGAGGATAAAACAAGATAGGTCTGGCTTATGTCTGGATTATGCCCGCATCTGGCTCATGAATTTTCCTTCTACGCATACTTGTTGGCCAGATCCTGGGTTTTCTCGGGTTTGAATCACGTAGAAATGTGGTACCACACAGTAACAGTCAATTAAACCTGGATTCGGTCAGTATTTTAGGGGATGACACCGATTCCGTCTGGATTAGGTCTGGGTTATGCCCGCATCTGGCTCATGATTTTGCCTTCTTCGCATACTTGTTGGACAGATTCTGGGTTTTTTCGGGTTTGCATCACGTAGTAATGTGGTACCACACAGTAGCAGTCAATTAAACCTGGATACGGTCAGTATTTTAGTCGGTAACGCCGGTTAGGTCTGGGTTAGGTCTGTGTTATGCCCGCATCTGGCTCGTGATTGTGCCTTCTTCGCATACTTGTTGGCTACTTCCTGGGTTTTTTCGGGTGTGACTCACGTAGTAATGTGGTACCACATTGAAACAGTCAATTAAACCTTGTTTCGATCAATATTTTAGAGGTTAACACCGTTTAGGTCTGGGTTAGGTCTGGGTTATGCCCGCATCTGGCTCATGATTTTGCCTTCTTCGCATACTTGTTGGCTACTTCCTGGGTTTTTTCGGGGTTCAATCACGTAGTATTATGGTACCACACTGTAACAGTCAATTAAACCTGGTTTCGATCAATATTTTAGAGGATAACACCGGTTAGGTCTGGGTTAGGTCTGGGTTATGCCCGCATCTGGCTCATGATTTTGCCTTCTTCGCATACTTGTTGGACAGATTCTGGGTTTTTTCGGGTTTGCATCACGTAGTAATGTGGTACCACACAGTAGCAGTCAATTAAACCTGGATACGGTCAGTATTTTAGTCGGTAACGCCGGTTAGGTCTGGGTTAGGTCTGTGTTATGCCCGCATCTGGCTCGTGATTGTGCCTTCTTCGCATACTTGTTGGCTACTTCCTGGGTTTTTTCGGGTGTGACTCACGTAGTAATGTGGTACCACATTGAAACAGTCAATTAAACCTTGTTTCGATCAATATTTTAGAGGTTAACACCGTTTAGGTCTGGGTTAGGTCTGGGTTATGCCCGCATCTGGCTCATGATTTTGCCTTCTTCGCATACTTGTTGGCTACTTCCTGGGTTTTTTCGGGTTTGAATCACGTAGTAATGTGGTACCACGCAGAAACAGTCCACTAAACTTGGTTTCGATCAATATTTCAGAGGATAACACCGGTTAGGTCTGGGTTAGGTCTCGGTTATGCCCGCATCTGGCTCATGATTTTGCCGTCTTCGCATACTTGTTGGCCAGATCCTGGGTTTTTTCGGGTATGAATCACGTAGAAATGTGGTACCACACAGTAGCAGTCAATTAAACCTGGTTTCGATCCACATTTTAGAGCATAACACCGGGTAGGTCTGGGTTAGGTCTGGGTTTTGCCCGCATCTGGCTCATGATTTTGCCTTCTTTGCATACTTGATGGCCTGATCCTGGGTTTTTTCGGGTTTGAATCACGTAGTAATGTGGTACCACACTGAAACAGTCCATTAAACTTGGTTTCGATCAATATTTTAGAGGATAACAAGGGTTAGGTCTGGGTTAGGTCTGGGTTATGCCCGCATCTGGCTCGTGATTTTGCCTTCTTCGCATACTTGTTGGCCAGTTCCTGGGTTTTTTCGGGTTCGAATCACGTAGTAATGTGGTACCTCATTGAAGCAGTCAATTAAACCTGGTTTCGATCCAAATTTTAAAGCATAACACCGGGTGGGTCTGGGTTAGGTCTGGGTTATGCCCGCATCTGGCTCGTGATTTTGCCTTCTTCGCATACTTGTTGGCCAGATCCTGGGTTTTTTTCGGGTTTGAATCACGTAATAATGAGGTACCACACAGTAACAGTCAATTAAACCTGGATTCGATCAATATTTTAGCGGATAAAACCGGTTAGGTCTGGATTAGGACTGGGTTATGCCCGCATCTGGCTCATGATTTTGCCTTCTACGCATACTTGTTGGCCAGATCCTGGGTTTTCTCGGCGTTTGAATCACGTTGTAATGTGGTACCTCACAGTAACAGTCAATTGAACCTGCATTCGGTCAGTGTTTTAGTCGGTAACACCGGTTAGACCTGGGTTAGATCTGTGTTATGCCCGCATCTGGCTCATGATTTTGCCTTCTTCCCATACTTGTTGGCCAGATCCTGGACTTTTTCGGGTTTGGATCAGTTAGTAATGTGGTACCACACAGTAACAGTCAATTAAACCTGGGTTCGATACATATTTTAGAGGATAACACCGATAGGCCTGGGTTAGGTCTGGGTTATGCCCCCATCTGGCTCATAATTTTGCCTTCTTCGCATACTTGTAGGACAGATCCTGGATTTTTTCGGGTATCAATCACGCGTAGTAGCGTGGTACCACACAGAAATAGTCCATTAAACTTGGTTTCGATCAACATTTTAGAGGACAACACCGGTTAGGTCTGGGTTAGGTCTGGGTTATGCCCGCATCTGGCTCGTGATTTTGCCTTCTTCGCATACTTGTTGCCCAGATCCTGGGTTTTCTCGGGTTTGTATCACGTAGTAATGTGGTACCACACAGTAACAGTCAATTAAACATGGATACGGTCAGTATTTTAGTCGGTAACACCGGTTAGGTCTGGGTTAGGTCTATGTTATGCCCGCATCTGGCTCGTGATTTTGCCTTCTTCGCATACTTGTTGGCTACTTCCTGGGTTTTTTCGGGTTTGAATCACGTAGTAATGTGGTACCACATTGAAACAGTCAATTAAACCTGGTTTCGATCAATATTTTAGAGGTTAACACCGGTTAGGTCTGGGTTAGGTCTGGGTTATGCCCGCATCTGGCTCATGATTTTGCCTTCTTCGCATACTTGTTGGCCAGATCCTAGGCTTTTTCGGGTTTGAATCACGTTGTAATGTGGTACCTCACAGTAACAGTCAATTGAACCTGCATTCGGTCAGTGTTTTAGTCGGTAACACCGGTTAGACCTGGGTTAGATCTGTGTTATGCCCGCATCTGGCTCATGAATTTGCCCCCTTCGCATACTTATTGGACGGATCCTGGATTTTTTCGGGTATGAATCACGCGTAGTAACGTGGTACCACACAGAAATAGTCCATTAAACTTGGTTTCGATCAACATTTTAGAGGACAACACCGGTTAGGTCTGGGTTAGGTCTGGGTCATGCTCGCATCTGGCTCATGATTCTGCCTTCTTCGCATACTTGTTGGCCAGATCCTGGGTTTTCTCGGCGTTTGAATCACGCAGTAATGTGGTACCACACTGAAACAGTCAACTAAACCTGGTTTCGATCAATATTTTGGAGGATAAAACTGGTTAGGTCTGGGTTAGGTCTGGGTTATGCCCGCATCTGGCTTATGATTTTGCCTTCTTCGCATACTTGTTGGACAGATGCTGGGTTTTTTCGGGTTTGAATCACGTAGTAATGTGATACCACACAGTAACAGTCAATTAAACCTGGGTTCGATCAATATTTTAGAGGATGACACCGGTTAGGCCTCGGTTAGGTCTGGGTTATGCCCGCATCTGGCTCATGATTTTGTGTTCTTCGCATAGTTGTTGGAGAGATCCTGGGTTTTTTCGGGGTTCAATCACGTAGTATTGTGGTACCACACAGTAACAGTCAATTAAACCTGGTTTCGATCAATATTTTAGAGGATAAAACAGGATAGGTCTGGCTTATGTCTGGATTATGCCCGCATCTGGCTCATGAATTTGCCTTCTACGCATACTTGTTGGCCAGATCCTGGGTTTTCTCGGGTTTGAATCACGTAGAAATGTGGTACCACACAGTAACAGTCAATTAAACCTGCATTCGGTCAGTATTTTAGGGGATAACACCGATTCGGTCTGGATTAGGTCTGGGTTATACCCGCATCTGGCTCATGATTTTGCCTTCTTCCCATACTTGTTGGCTACTTCCTGGGTTTTTTCGGGTTTGAATCACGTAGTAATGTGGTACCACATTGAAACAGTCAATTAAACCTGGTTTCGATCAATATTTTAGAGGATAACACGGGTAGGCCTGGGTTAGGTCTGGGTTATGCCCCCATCTGGCTCATGATATTGCCTTCTTCGCATACTTGTAGGACAGATCCCGGATTTTTTTGGGTATGAATCACGCGTAGTAACGTGGTACCACACAGAAATAGTCCATTAAACTTGGTTTCGATCAACATTTTAGAGGACAACACCGGTTAGGTCTGGGTTAGGTCTAGGTTATGCCCGCATCTGGCTCGTGATTTCGCGTTCTTCGCATACTTGTTGCCCAGATCCTGGGTTTTCTCGGGTTTGAATCACGTAGTAATGTGGTACCACACAGTAACAGTCAATTAAACCTGGATACGGTCAGTATTTTAGTCGGTAACACCGGTTAGGTCTGGGTTAGGTCTATGTTATGCCCGCATCTGGCTCGTGATTTTGCCTTCTTCGCATACTTGTTGGCTACTTCCTGGGTTTTTTCGAGTTTGAATCACGTAGTAATGTGGTACCACATTGAAACAGTCAATTAAACCTGGTTTCGATCAATATTTTAGGGGTTAACACCGGTTAGGTCTGGGTTTGGTCTGGGTTATGCCAGCATCTGGCTCATGATTTTGCCTTCTTCGCATACTTGTTGGCCAGATCCTGGGTTTTTTTCGGGTTTGAATCACGTTGTAATGTGGTACCTCACAGTAACAGTCAATTGAACCTGCATTCGGTCAGTATTTTAGTCGGTAACACCGGTTAGGTCTGGGTTAGGTCTGGGTTAGGTCTGGGTTATGCCCGCATCTGGCTCATGATTTTGCCTTCTTCGCATACTTGTTGGCCAGATCCTGGGTTTTTTTCGGGTTTGAATCACGTTGTAATGTGGTACCTCACAGTAACAGTCAATTGAACCTGCATTCGGTCAGTATTTTAGTCGGTAACACCGGTTAGGCCTGGGTTAGATCTGTGTTATGCGCGCATCTGGCTCATGAATTTGCCTTCTTCGCATACTTGTTGGACAGATCCTGGATTTTTTCGGATATGAATCACGTAGTAATGTGGTACCACACAGAAACAGTCCATTAAACTTGGTTTCCATCAATATTTTAGAGGATAACACCGGTTAGGACTGGGTTAGGTCTGGGTTATGCCGGCATCTGGCTCGTGATTTTGCCATCTCCGCATACTTGTTGGCCAGTTCCTGGGTTTTTTCGGGTTTGAATCACGTAGTAATGTGGTACCACACAGTAACAGTCAATTAAACCTGGATACGGTCAGTATTTTAGTCGGTAACACCGGTTAGGTCTGGGTTAGGTCTATGTTATGCCCGCATCTGGCTCGTGATTTTGCCTTCTTCGCATACTTGTTGGCTACTTCCTGGGTTTTTTCGGGGTTCAATCACGTAGTATTGTGGTACCACACAGTAACAGTCAATTAAACCTGGTTTCGATCAATATTTTAGAGGATAAAACAGGTTAGGTCTGGCTTATGTCTGGATTATGCCCGCATCTGGCTCATGAATTTGCCTTTTACGCATACTTGTTGGCCAGATCCTGGGTTTTCTCGGGTTTGGTTCACTTAGTAATGTGGTACCACACAGTAACAGTCAATTAAACCTGGGTTCGATCCACATTTTAGAGGATAACACGGGTAGGCCTGGGTTAGGTCGGGGTTATGCCCCCATCTGGCTCATGATTTTGCCTTCTTCGCATACTTGTAGGACAGATCCTGGATTTTTTCGGGTATGAATCACGCGTAGAAACGTGGTACCACACAGAAATGGTCCATTAAACTTGGTTTCGATCAATATTTTAGAGGATGACACCGTTAGGTCTGGGTTAGGTCTGGGTTATGCCCGCATCTGGCTCGTGATTTTGTCTTCTTCGCATACTTGTTGGCTACTTCCTGGGTTCTTTCGAGTTTGAATCACGTAGTAATGTGGTACCACATTGAAACAGTCAATTAAACCTGGTTTCGATCAATATTTTAGGGGTTAACACCGGTTAGGTCTGGGTTAGGTCTGGGTTATGCCCGCATCTGGCTCATGATTTTGCCTTCTTCGCATACTTGTTGGCCAGATCCTGGGTTTTTTTCGGGTTTGAATCACGTTGTAATGTGGTACCTCACAGTAACAGTCAATTGAACCTGCATTCGGTCAGTGTGTTAGTCGGTAACACCGGTTAGGCCTGGGTTAGATCTGTGTTATGCCCGCATCTGGCTCATGAATTTGCCTTCTTCGTATACTTGTTGGACAGATCCTGGATTTTTTCGGATATGAATCACGTAGTAATGTGGTACCACACAGAAACAGTCCATTAAACTTGGTTTCGATCAATATTTTAGAGGATAACACCGGTTAGGACTGGGTTAGGTCTGGGTTATGCCGGCATCTGGCTCGTGATTTTGCCATCTCCGCATACTTGTTGACCAGTTCCTGGGTTTTTTCGGGTTTGAATCACGTAGTAATGTGGTACCACACAGTAACAGTCAATTAAACCTGGTTTCGATCAATATTTTAGAGGATAAAACAGGTTAGGTCTGGCTTATGTCTGGATTATGCCCGCATCTGGCTCATGAATTTGCCTTTTACGCATACTTGTTGGCCAGATCCTGGGTTTTCTCGGGTTTGGTTCACGTAGTAATGTGGTACCACACAGTAACAGTCAATTAAACCTGGATACGGTCAGTATTTTAGTCGGTAACACCGGTTAGGTCTGGGTTAGGTCTATGTTATGCCCGCATCTGGCTCGTGATTTTGCCTTCTTCGCATACTTGTTGGCTACTTCCTGGGTTCTTTCGAGTTTGAATCACGTAGTAATGTGGTACCACATTGAAACAGTCAATTAAACCTGGTTTCGATCAATATTTTAGGGGTTAACACCGGTTAGGTCTGGGTTAGGTCTGGGTTATGCCCGCATCTGGCTCATGATTTTGCCTTCTTCGCATACTTGTTGGCCAGATCCTGGGTTTTTTTCGGGTTTGAATCACGTTGTAATGTGGTACCTCACAGTAACAGTCAATTGAACCTGCATTCGGTCAGTGTGTTAGTCGGTAACACCGGTTAGGCCTGGGTTAGATCTGTGTTATGCCCGCATCGGGCTCATGAATTTGCCTTCTTCGTATACTTGTTGGACAGATCCTGGATTTTTTCGGATATGAATCACGTAGTAATGTGGTACCACACAGAAACAGTCCATTAAACTTGGTTTCGATCAATATTTTAGAGGATAACACCGGTTAGGACTGGGTTAGGTCTGGGTTATGCCGGCATCTGGCTCGTGATTTTGCCATCTCCGCATACTTGTTGGCCAGTTCCTGGGTTTTTTCGGGTTTGAATCACGTAGTAATGTGGTACCACACAGTAACAGTCAATTAAACCTGGATACGGTCAGTATTTTAGTCGGTAACACCGGTTAGGTCTGGGTTAGGTCTATGTTATGCCCGCATCTGGCTCGTGATTTTGCCTTCTTCGCATACTTGTAGGACAGATCCTGGATTTTTTCGGGTATGAATCACGCGTAGAAACGTGGTACCACACAGAAATGGTCCATTAAACTTGGTTTCGATCAATATTTTAGAGGATGACACCGTTAGGTCTGGGTTAGGTCTGGGTTATGCCCGCATCTGGCTCGTGATTTTGTCTTCTTCGCATACTTGTTGCCCAGATCCTGGGTTTTTTCGGGTTTGAATCACGTAGTAATGTGGTACCAGATTGAAACAGTCAATTAAACCTGGTTTCGATCAATATTTTAGAGGTTAACACCGGTTAGGTCTGGGTTAGGTCTGGGTTATGCCCGCATCTGGCTCATGATTTTGCCTTCTTCGCATACTTGTTGGCCAGTTCCTGGGTTTTTTTTTTTTTTTTTTTCGGGTTTGAATCACGTTGTAATGTGGTACCTCACAGTAACAGTCAATTGAACCTGCATTCGGTCAGTATTTTAGTCGGTAACACCGGTTAGGCCTGGGTTAGATCTGTGTTATGCCCGCATCTGGCTCATGAATTTGCCTTCTTCGCAGACTTGTTGGACAGATCCTGGATTTTTTTTTCGGGTATGAATCACGTAGTAATGTGGTACCACACAGAAACAGTCCATTAAACTTCATTTCGATCAATATTTTAGAGGATAACACCGGTTAGGTCTGGGTTAGGTCTGGGTTATGCCCCCCTCAGGGGCTGTGTCCGGCCAGGTGTCCGGCGCAGTACGGGGCGTAGCGACCCCGAGGTACCTGATGCTAATCACACCGTAAACCTCCTGTTGGTCGTCGCAACGACCCATTCACAACTCCATTTTTGGTTTTGTGAATGGTACGTGACGGCAGGAGAAACGGGTGCCTTGGCTTAACCGCCTGGGCCGCGAGGATGGTAACTCTATAAATTACCCTCTAATCCTAAGTTATGGTGCGCGGCGATGGGATGCATGGTTGGGAGGGAAGGCCCAATCCCTAGCGACCACCTCCGGGGGCACCTGCCACACCCCCGGAGTATTAGGCTTCCCCACGCAAGGCGGCTCTGCCTGGGGTGACCTGTTTTCCGACCACACTCGTGGGATTAATAATGGATCTGAACTCTCAAACACAAACAAACAGGACTGGAAAGACAGAGAACGGACAGGCAAGCATATCGGCAAATGAGAAGGATTTTATCGGCAATGGGACTGATGGACCACTCCCTGGTGGGGTTAAACCCACGGTCAGGGTTGTGGAGGTGGTTAATCCTCCGCCAGGGATCCACCTTGGGGGGCAGGATGACCATCAGAGGTACAGTCCCGTCCCCGTAGTTAGCCTGGAGCGGCTAAATGCCACGGAGTGGCGTAAGGCGGGAAAAGATTCTCCTCCTCGGAAGAGGCATGGTGCCGCGGGACCGCAGCTCTCGCTGAGCGTCGCGGTCCAGGGCAAAAACGTGGCTACGTCGTGCGTCGGGGAGTCCATTACCCTCATCGACGACGGCTCTATGGACGAAGCTGAATGGGCGCCAAACCGATCTACCGCCAACGAAAGTGAGAGCGTCGACTCAGGCGAAGAGGATTATGGGCCCCGGAAAAGGAAAAGGAAGGGCCCCGGGGCTGGCAGGCCTAGGGGTATCTTTGCGGACCCAAAAAAGTTGGGTCCAGGGATGAAGGCCCTGCCAAAGCAGGGAGACCTCCGCAATATAGCGGAGGTCATGAAATTGGACGAGCTCCTGGGCCGGCTTAAGGAGCAATTGGAGTCCGTCGTCAAGGTGGCAGACACCGCAAGCCACCTCAAGACGACGGACATCCGCGGACTCCGTTTGGCAGCTCGGGTGGCAATGGTCAGCGCCGAGGAACTGCACGGCAGAGCTGACCGTGCCGAAAATCCCAACAGGCCGGCCCGGGAGGTAGTTATTCGCCAAGGCGAATGGGAGCGGAGGGCCAAGGCCCTCGAGAAGAGACTGGAGGTGGCGGATAAGACCGCCACCACCCTGTCCGAGACCGTGAGGGTCAAGGACAGGGAGTTGGAGCACCTTAGGCGGGAAGTGGGCCGCCTAAGGTCCAAAGAGGAGCAGCGGAGGCTGTTGAAAGTGGGAGAGGAGGTGGCTGGCGATACGCCACTGGACCACGCGCTTCCCTGTGTCCCTCGACCGCGCCGGAGGGACCTCCTTCCGTCCACGTTTGACGGGGGGGACTCCGGAATGGCTGTCGAGGCGGCGGTCCCTGGACCGTCGTCTGCACTTCGGCCGGTCCCGTGCGAGGAGGGGAGTCCCGCCTCCGGAAATCCTTTGGTGGTCATGATGACCGAAGTCGTGCAAAGGGTTTCCGAGATGGCGGGGCACTTATCGGCCGTGGAGGGCCGGATAGATGCCCGCTTTGAAGCGGTTTGGCGGGCTGTGTCCCGCCCGCCACTCGGGAGAGGTCAACTGGCCCCAGCTGCATCTGTAGGAGCGGCCCCGGCCCCGGCGAGCTCATCGAAATGTGCTAAGCCGGCGGAGTCAGATTCGGTAAAAGGGAAGACGAAGGGAGCCGCAGTGGCAAAACATGGGGGCGCGTCAGCCCCCGTGAAAGCGCCCGGGGCACTCGCAAAGCCAACCCCGGCGAGGAGTGGTGCTGGTAATTGCCCCGCATCCGCCCCGAAATCGAAGGCGCCAACGAAGGCCGCGCAAAGTCCCCCTCAGCCACCTCCCAGGGCGGATAGCGGCAAGTCCGCCCGACCCGCGAAGGACACCGCGCCACAGCCCGTCCCTGCCCCCACCAGTGGTGTGTTGGGCTCCTGGGCTGAGGTGGTTAGGAGGGGTAAAGGCAAAGGCGGTGATAGGGGTCCGACTCCTACCGCAGCCTCCGCGAAAAGCGGGAAACTACCCGCAGCCAACCGGCCACCCGCAAATACTGCAGCTGCCAGTAAGAGGAAGGTTGGTGCCCAGCCCGCGGCGGTCAAGGTACCGAGGCTGCCGAAAAATGCGGCTGTCTCGGTGACCGCCGCCGCTGGGCGCGAAAAGGATTTGGGCCCCCTACTTACAAGGGTGATGCCCGGGATCTGCAAAGATCTCGGGATCACAGGGATGCGTCCAACCAGGGCGGTCACCGGGGCGCTGCTTCTAGCGATCCCCGGCGAAAAGGGAAAGGAGAAGGCGACAGCCCTGAGGGCGCGTCTCGAGGGGGCCCTTCAGGTCGAGGGTGTTCGGGTGGCTTGCCCCCAAAAACAGGCCGAGTTAAGGGTGTCCGGCCTGTCGGAGGCAGCCACCCAGCAGGCTGTCAGGGAGGCCCTTGCCACAGCCGGGGGTTGCGGCGCAGCGGAGGTCAACGTTGGTGACCTCCGTCGGGACAGCTCGGGCATGTTTACTGCCTGGGTCCGCTGTCCCCTTCGCGCTGCAACCAAGCTCGCGAAGTCCGGCCGACTTATGGTCGGCTTCTTCGAGGCCCGGCTGGCAGTCCTCGCAGCGAGGCCGCTGCAGTGTCACCGCTGCCTAGAGTTCGGCCATGTCCGGCAGCGGTGCACCAGCACCGTTGATCGCAGCGGCCTCTGCTACCGCTGCGGAGGGGCCTCTTACACTGCGCGGGAGTGCACGGCCGCCCCTAAATGCCCCCTTTGTGTGGGCTTGGGGCGGCCAGCGGATCACCGAATGCGTGGGGCGGCGTGCCGTCCCCCCAAACGGAAGGGGAAGAAGACAAGGGGTACGGTTGTGCCCCCATCCACGGTGCCGGCTGGTGTTGAGCCGGCACCGCTGTCCGTCGCGATGGATGTTCAGGGGGCGGCTTGTTCCCAGCCGTCCCCTGCTGTGGCGTCGGGGTTTACTCCCGCCCCAGCACCTGTCGCGGCGGCAGTGAAGGTGGTAGGGTGTGCACCCGCACCCCCGCCGATGACGGAGATGATGGAGGTGGATGTGGCGCCTAACGACTCAGCGCCCTCCACCTCCACGAAATCGGAAGGCGTGCTGTCTGGTGGGGGTGCTGCAGAGCCCCCACCACAAGCGGCAGCACAGTCGCCGTGCGGGTCAGAGCCCCTTAGTCGTGGGGTGATGACCTCGTACGGCGGCAAAGATCCGGGGCGCGCAGAGGCGCCCCAAAACGTTGGACGGGGAGGCCTGGAGGAGGCCGCGGGTGAGACCCGATAATGTCTCAACGCCTCCTCCAGGTCAATTTGAACCACTGCGGGGGGGCGCAGGATCTCATGCTCCAAACCCTCCGGCAGTGGAACATCGGGATGGCCGTGATCGCTGAGCCCTATCGTGTCCCCAAACACCCAGCTTGGGTGGGGGACCTTAACGGGGTCTCGGCGATCACTTGGCAGTACGGGCGCGGCACGCTGCCGTGCTCCGTTGTTGGGAGGGGCCACGGGTTTGTGGCGGTTAAGTGGGGGGAGCTAGTGGTTGCCGGGTGTTACGCGTCGCCCGCTATGGGCCTCAGTGATTTTGAGGCGTACCTCGACGAGGTGGGGAGATGCATCTCCCCACATCTCGCCGGTGGGGTACTCGTCCTGGGAGATTTTAATGCCCACGCTGCAGCGTGGGGCTGCCCCAGGACGACCGTCAAGGGCGACGCGATGCTCGTATGGGCGGCGGGTCACGGCCTTGTAGTGTTGAATGAGGGGGCCGTGAGCACGTGCGTGCACGCGCGGGGCGAGTCGATCGTCGACATATCGTTGGCGAGCCCCGCCATAGCGCGCCGTGTGTCCGACTGGAGGGTCGCGGAAGAGGTGGCCACATTAAGCGACCACCTCTACATTACGTTTTCCGTATCCGCGACCCCCGGCGTAAATGGACCCCGTCAACCGGGCAGGGAAGCACACCCGGCGCCACGCTGGTCCGCAAAGAGGTTGGACCCTGACGCCCTCGCGATGGCAGCCTCCGTTGTGGCATGGCAGGAGATGCCACGCCGGACCCTCGGCAATCCTTCTGCCGGGGCGCGTTGGTTCCGGGAGACTATGACGTCGTTGTGCGACGCAGTCATGCCCCGGGCCACCGCCCCGAGCCGAGGAGGGTCCGTGTACTGGTGGTCGGGCGAGATCGAGGACTTACGCACTCGGTGCGTTTTCGCCCGACGCCGGTACACCCGCGCCAGGAGAAGGCGCGGGGCGACGGAGGCAGAGGTGGTGGGGTTGCGCGGGGAGTTTTCCCTGGCGCGAAGAACCCTCCGCCGGGCCATCGCGACCGCGAAAGCCCAGGCATGGACGGAGCTCCTCGGCTCTCTGGATGCAAATCCATGGGGGCGCCCCTATCATATGGTCGCAGGCAAGATGCGATCATGGGCGCCCCCGATCACAGAGAGCCTCGAACCCCAGCTGCTCGGGGAAACTATGCGCGTCCTCTTCCCCGTTGGGGGAGAGGCGTTCCTGCATCCCCCCGAGCCACAGCCGGACCACCCGCCTTGGTGGTCCGACGAACTGGGGGTCTCCGAGGAGGAGCTAGCTAGGGCCGTCCGGAGAATGGCTGCCAAGAAGACGGCGCCAGGACCGGACGGCATACCCGGCAAGGCCTGGGCAGTTGCGGTGGGCGTTTTGGGTGGCTGGTTGATACGCGTCTTTGACGCGTGCCTGCGGACCGGTCAGTTCCCCCCCATATGGAAGGTAGCGAGGTTGGTCCTCCTTCACAAGCCTGGGAAGCCCGCGGACTCTCCATCCGCGTTCCGACCCATATGTCTTCTGGACGAGGCTGGAAAGCTCCTCGAGCGGGTCATAGTATCCCGACTCGAGGGGCACCTGTCCCGCGTCGGCCCCGATCTGGCCGACCGACAGTTCGGCTTTCGCCGGGGCCGCTCCACGGTCGACGCCATAGCGACCGTGCGGACCCTGGCGGAATTGGCAATCTCCCGGGGGGGTGTAGCGTTGGCAGTCTCGTTGGACATAGCCAACGCCTTTAACACCGTCTCCTGGGGGGCGATAGGTCGGGCACTCCAGTACCACCGGGTGCCCGCCTATCTATGCCGACTGATCGGGCATTATCTGCGGGGCAGGGTAGTCCAATATCCGGGTAGGAACGGGATGGAGCAGAGAGCGGTGCACCGCGGCGTTCCACAGGGGTCGGTCCTCGGGCCGCTCTTGTGGAACTTGGCGTATGACGCGGTAAGCGGGCTGACCTCCCCGCCGGCGTGTCGCTGGTTTGTTATGCCGACGACACCCTGGTGATAGCCGGCGGGGATACGTGGAGGAGGGCCGTGGCCCTCGCGGAGGAAGGGACGGCACGAGTCGTCGCCGAAGTAGAGCGTCTGGGGTTGCGCGTGGCACCCCAGAAGACCGAGGCCATCTGGCTGTGTAATGTCAGTGGTCGAGGGGTGCCGCGCCAGGCGTCTCTGCGGGTGGGTGGAGCCCAAGTCGGGGTGGGGCGCCGGATGAAGTATCTGGGCCTCACTCTTGACAGCTACTGGCGGTTCGGGCATCATTTGGAAGGGTTGGGTCCCCGTATTGAAAGGGCAGCGGCCGCGTTAGGCCGCATAATGCCCAATCTCGGGGGGCCCAACATGGCGGCACGGCGGCTGTATTTGGGAGTCGTCCGGTCCATGGCGCTTTATGGCGCGCCAATATGGGCCGGCGGTCTGATGGCAAATCGGCGGGGTACGTTCGTACTCCGCCGCTTGCAGAGGTTGGTCGCCATCAGAGTCGTGCGGGGATATCGCACGATCTCCTACACAGCCGCCACCTTGCTGGCGGGTTCCGCACCGTATCACCTGCTGGCAAAAATGGATGCAGAGGTCTATCAAAGCCTCTGCGACCTTCGCCAGCGGGGCGTGGACCCGCACGGCGAGGAGGCCGCCAGGGCCCGAAGCCAGGCGCGGCGACGCGTCTATAGTCGGTGGCTGGTCTGGTTATCCAAGCCAGACCAGCGGGATGATCGCGTTGCCGCGGCGGTCCGCCCAGTGTTTTATGCCTGGGTGGGCCGTAGCTGGGGTACGCCCACCTACCGCCTGACACAGGTACTGACCGGACACGGTTGCTTCGGTCGGTACCTGCATCGGATAGGGCGGGAGGCGACGGCTGCGTGCCGTCACTGCAGGGGAAGGGAGGACACCGCGCAGCACACGTTGGAGTTTTGTCCGGCGTGGGCAGCACAGCGCGGTGTCCTCGTTGGAGTAGTTGGAGCTGACCTCTCGCTGCCGGCCGTCATACGTGCGATGGTCGGCAGCGAGGAGGCGTGGGCGGCCATGGCCTTGTTTTGTGAAGAGGTCATGGCCGCCAAGGAGGACGCCGAAAGGGCGCGTGAGGAGGTGGGGGGCAGGCGGCGACGTCGACCGTAAGACCCTCCACCGCTCCCCGTGACAGGGGGAGCGCGATGGGGTCGGTGATGGTGTTTGTGGTGCGAGGTGACGGACTTTATTCCCTCATTCCCCCTCGCACCCAGCCCATCACCGGACCGGGGGCCCGTGGCAGGGGCCCCGTCCAGCGGGGGCGGCAGTGTTAGCCGGCCCCGCAGCCGTGGTCGCGATCGGGTGGGGGCCCGGTCGCGGCTAGTAGCAACGGCACGAGTGGGGGCGACGTAGCGTGTGACCGCGCCGCGTCGCCGGGGGGCAATCAGATTAGTTTGCCCCCATTGTGGGAGGAGGATCACATCTCCACCCCCGGGAAGGGCCCGCAGTAGGGCGTCGCGCCAACGGGGAGAGTCACGGTAGTATCACTAGTTTGGTTCCCGTGACTCTCCCCAGATAAAGGGCGCAGGCGGTCACCGTGGTGTTTTAGCCGGTAAGAGTCCGGCACTACCCCGGCCTCCCCCCCCAGGGAGCCGCGGTGTCCATGAGGATTTCACCACGTTAAAAAAAAAAAAAAAAAAAAAGGTCTGGGTTATGCCCGCATCTGGCTCGTGATTTTGCCTTCTTCGCATACTTGTTGGCCAGTTCCTGGGTTTTTTCGGGTTTGAATCACGTAGTAATGTGGTACCACATTGAAGCAGTCAATTAAACCTGGTTTCGATCAACATTTTAGAGAATAACACCGGTTAGGTCTGGGTTAGGTCTGGGTTTTGCCCGCATCTGGCTCATGATTTTGCATTCTTCGCATACTTGTTGGACAGATCCTGGATTTTTTCGGGTATGAATCACGTAGTAATGTGGTGCCACACAGAAACAGTCCATTAAACTTGGTTTCGATCAATATTTTAGAGGATAACACCGGTAAGGTCTGGGTTAGGTGTGGGTTATGCCCGCATCTGGCTCATGATTTTGCCTTCTTCGCATACTTGTTGGTCAGATCCTGGGTTTTTTTCGGGTTTGAATCACGGTGTAATGTGGTACCTCACAGTAATAGTCAATTGAACCTGCATTCGGTCAGTATTTTAGTCGGTAACACCGGTTAGGTCTGGGTTAGGTCTGGGTTATGCCCGCATCTGGCTCATGATTTTGCCTTCTTCGCAATACTTGTTGGCCAGATCCTGGGTTTTGTCGGGTTTGAATCACGTACTAATGTGGTACCACACTGAAACAGTCAACTAATCCCGGTTTCGATCCACATTATAGAGGATAACACAGGTTAGGTCTGGGTTAGGTCTCGGTTTTGCACGAATCTGGCTCATGAATTTGCCGTCTTCGCATACTTGTTGGCCAGATCCTGGGTTTTCTCGGGTTTGAATCACGTAGTAATGTGATACCAGACAGTAACAGTCAGTTAAACCTGGTTTCGATCAATATTTTAGTCGGAAACACCGGTTAGGTCTGGGTTAGGTCTGGGTTATGCCCACATCTGGCTCATGATTTTGCCTTCTTCGCATACTTGGTGGCTACTTCCTGGGTTTTTTCGGGGTTCAATCACGTAGTATTGTGGTACCACACAGTAACAGTCAATTAAACCTGGTTTCGATCAATATTTTAGAGGATAAAACAGGTTAGGTCTGGCCTATGTCTGGATTATGCCCGCATGTGGCTCATGATTTTGCCTTCTTCGCATACTTGTTGGCCAGATCCTGGGTTTTTTCGGGTATGAATCACGTAGTAATGTGGTACCACACAGAAACGGTCTACTAAACTTGGTTTCGATCAATATTTTAGAGGATAACACCGGTTAGGTCTGGGTTATACCCGCATCTGGCTCATGATTTTGCCTTCTTCGCGTACTTGTTGGCCAGATCCTGGGTTTTTTCGCGTTTGAATCACGAACTAATGTGGTACCACATTGAAACAGTCAATTAAACCTGGGTTCGATCAATATTTTAGCGGATAAAACCGGTTAGGTCGGTGTTAGGTCTGCGTTATGCCCGCATCTGGCTCATGATTTTGCCTTCTTCGCATACTTGTTGGCCAGATCGTGGGTTTTTTCGGGTTTGAATCACGTAGCAATGTGGTACCACACAGTAAGAGTCAATTAATGCTGGATTCGGTCAATATTTTACAGGATAACACCGGTTAGGTCTGGGTTAGGTCTGGGTTATGCCCGCATCTGGCTCATGATTTTGCCTTCTTCGCATACTTGTTGGACAGATCCTGGATTTTTTCGGGTATGAATCACGTAGTAATGTGGTACCACACAGAAACAGTCCATTAAACTTGGTTTCGATCAATATTTTAGAGGATAACACCGGTTAGGTCTGGGTTAGGTCTGGGTTATGCCCGCATCTGGCTCATGATTTTGCCTTCTTCGCATACTTGTTGGCCAGATCCTGGGTTTTTTTCGGGTTTGAATCACGTTGTAATGTGGTACCTCACAGTAACAGTCAATTGAACCTGCATTCGGTCAGTATTTTAGTCGGTAACACCGGTTAGGTCTGGGTTAGATCTGTGTTATGCCCGCATCTGGCTCATGAATTTGCCTTTTACGCATACTTGTTGGCCAGATCCTGGGTTTTCTCGGGTTTGGTTCACTTAGTAATGTGATACCACACAGTAACAGTCAATTAAACCTGGGTTCGATCCACATTTTAGAGGATAACACGGGTAGGCCTGGGTTAGGTCAGGGTTATGCCCCCATCTGGCTCATGATTTTGCCATCTTCGCATACTTGTAGGACAGATCCTGGATTTTTCGGGTATGAGTCACGCGTATTAACGTGGTACCACACTGAAATAGTCCATTAAACTTGGTTTCGAACAATATTTTAGAGGATGACACCGGTTAGGTCTGGGTTAGGTCTGGGTTATGCCCGCATCTGGCTCGTGATTTTGCCTTCTTCGCATACTTGTTGGCTACTTCCTGGGTTTTTTCGGGTTTGAATCACGTAGTAATGTGGTACCAGATTGAAACAGTCAATTAAACCTGGTTTCGATCAATATTTTAGAGGTTAACACCGGTTAGGTCTGGGTTAGGTCTGGGTTATGCCCGCATCTGGCTCATGATTTTGCCTTCTTCGCATACTTGTTGGCCAGATCCTGGGTTTTTTCGGGTTTGAATCACGTTGTAATGTGGTACCTCACAGTAACAGTCAATTGAACCTGCATTCGGTCAGAATTTTAGTCGGTAACACCGGTTAGGCCTGGGTTAGATCTGTGTTATGCCCACATCTGGCTCATGATCTTGCCTTCTTCGCATACTTGTTGGCTACTTCCTGGGTTTTTTCGGGTTTGAATCACGTAGTAATGTGGTACCACATTGAAGCAGTCAATTAAACCTGGTTTCGATCAACATTTTAGAGAATAACACCGGTTAGGTCTGGGTTAGGTCTGGGTTTTGCCCGCATCTGGTTCATGATTTTGCATTCTTCGCATACTTGTTGGACAGATCCTGGGTTTTTTTCGGGTTTGAATCACGGTGTAATGTGGTACCTCACAGTAATAGTCAATTGAACCTGCATTCGGTCAGTATTTTAGTCGGTAACACCGGTTAAGTCTGGGTTAGGTCTGGGTTATGCCCGCATCTGGCTCATGATTTTGCCTTCTTCGCTAACTTGTTGGCCAGTTCCTGGGTTTTTTCGGGTTTGAATCACGTAGTAATGTGGTACCACATTGAAGCAGTCAATTAAACCTGGTTTCGATCAACATTTTAGAGAATAACACCGGTTAGGTCTGGGTTAGGTCTGGGTTATGCCCGCATCTGGCTCGTGATTTTGCCTTCTTCGCATACTTGTTGGCCAGTTCCTGGGTTTTTTCGGGTTTGAATCACGTAGTAATGTGGTACCACATTGAAGCAGTCAATTAAACCTGGTTTCGATCAACATTTTAGAGAATAACACCGGTTAGGTCTGGGTTAGGTCTGGGTTTTGCCCGCATCTGGCTCATGATTTTGCATTCTTCGCATACTTGTTGGACAGATCCTGGATTTTTTCGGGTATGAATCACGTAGTAATGTGGTGCCACACAGAAACAGTCCATTAAACTTGGTTTCGATCAATATTTTAGAGGATAACACCGGTAAGGTCTGGGTTAGGTGTGGGTTATGCCCGCATCTGGCTCATGATTTTGCCTTCTTCGCATACTTGTTGGTCAGATCCTGGGTTTTTTTCGGGTTTGAATCACGGTGTAATGTGGTACCTCACAGTAATAGTCAATTGAACCTGCATTCGGTCAGTATTTTAGTCGGTAACACCGGTTAGGTCTGGGTTAGGTCTGGGTTAGGTCTGGGTTATGCCCGCATCTGGCTCATGATTTTGCCTTCTTCGCATACTTGTTGGCCAGATCCTGGGTTTTTTTCGGGTTTGAATCACGTTGTAATGTGGTACCTCACAGTAACAGTCAATTGAACCTGCATTCGGTCAGTATTTTAGTCGGTAACACCGGTTAAGTCTGGGTTAGGTCTGGGTTATGCCCGCATCTGGCTCATGATTTTGCCTTCTTCGCTAACTTGTTGGCCAGTTCCTGGGTTTTTTCGGGTTTGAATCACGTAGTAATGTGGTACCACATTGAAGCAGTCAATTAAACCTGGTTTCGATCAACATTTTAGAGAATAACACCGGTTAGGTCTGGGTTAGGTCTGGGTTATGCCCGCATCTGGCTCGTGATTTTGCCTTCTTCGCATACTTGTTGGCCAGTTCCTGGGTTTTTTCGGGTTTGAATCACGTAGTAATGTGGTACCACATTGAAACAGTCAATTAAACCTGGTTTCGATCAACATTTTACAGAATAAAACAGGTTAGGTCTGGGTTAGGTCTGGGTTTTGCCCGCATCTGGCTCATGATTTTGCCTTCTTCGCATACTTGTTGGCCAGATCCTGTGTTCTTTCGGGTTTGAATCGCGAACTAATGTGGTACCACATAGAAAGAGCCAATTAAACCTGGGTTCGATCAATATTTTAGCGGATAAAACCGGTTAGGTCGGTGTTAGGTCTGGGTTATGACCGCATCTGGCTCATGATTTTGCCTTCTTCGCAATACTTGTTGGCCAGATCCTGGGTTTTGTCGGGTTTGAATCACGTACTAATGTGGTACCACACTGAAACAGTCAACTAATCCCGGTTTCGATCCACATTATAGAGGATAACACAGGTTAGGTCTGGGTTAGGTCTCGGTTTTGCACGAATCTGGCTCATGAATTTGCCGTCTTCGCATACTTGTTGGCCAGATCCTGGGTTTTCTCGGGTTTGAATCACGTAGTAATGTGATACCAGACAGTAACAGTCAGTTAAAACTGGTTTCGATCAATATTTTAGTCGGAAACACCGGTTAGGTCTGGGTTAGGTCTGGGTTATGCCCACATCTGGCTCATGATTTTGCCCTCTTCGCATACTTGGTGGCTACTTCCAGGGTTTTTTCGGGGTTCAATCACGTAGTATTGTGGTACCACACAGTAACAGTCAATTAAACCTGGTTTCGATCAATATTTTAGAGGATAAAACAGGTTAGGTCTGGCCTATGTCTGGATTATGCCCGCATCTGGCTCATGATTTTGCCTTCTTCGCATACTTGTTGGCCAGATCCTGAGTTTTTTCGGGGTTCAATCACGTAGTATTGTGGTACCACACAGTAACAGTCAATTAAACCTGGTTTCGATCAATATTTTAGAGGCTAAAACCGGTTAGGTCTGAGTTAGGTCTGGGTTATGCCCGCATCTGGCTCATGATTTTGCCTTCTTCACATACTTGTTGGCCAGATCCTGGGTTTTTTCGCGTTTGAATCACGAACTAATGTGGTACCACATTGAAACAGTCAATTAAACCTGGGTTCGATCAATATTTTAGCGGTTAAAACCGGTTAGGTCGTTGTTAGGTCTGCGTTATGCCCGCATGTGGCTCATGATTTTGCCTTCTTCGCATACTTGTTGGCCAGATCCTGGGTTTTTTCGGGTATGAATCACGTAGTAATGTGGTACCACACAGAAACGGTCTACTAAACTTGGTTTCGATCAATATTTTAGAGGATAACACCGGTTAGGTCTGGGTTATACCCGCATCTGGCTCATGATTTTGCCTTCTTCGCGTACTTGTTGGCCAGATCCTGGGTTTTTTCGCGTTTGAATCACGAACTAATGTGGTACCACATTGAAACAGTCAATTAAACCTGGGTTCGATCAATATTTTAGCGGATAAAACCGGTTAGGTCGGTGTTAGGTCTGCGTTATGCCCGCATCTGGCTCATGATTTTGCCTTCTTCGCATACTTGTTGGCCAGATCCTGGGTTTTTTCGGGGTTCAATCACGTAGTATTGTGGTACCACACAGTAACAGTCAATTAAACCTGGTTTCGATCAATATTTTAGAGGCTAAAACCGGTTAGGTCTGAGTTAGGTCAGGGTTATGCCCGCATCTGGCTCATGATTTTGCCTTCTTCACATACTTGTTGGCCAGATCCTGGGTTTTTTCGCGTTTGAATCACGAACTAATGTGGTACCACATTGAAACAGTCAATTAAACCTGGGTTCGATCAATATTTTAGCGGTTAAAACCGGTTAGGTCGGTGTTAGGTCTGCGTTATGCCCGCATGTGGCTCATGATTTTGCCTTCTTCGCATACTTGTTGGCCAGATCCTGGGTTTTTTCGGGTTTGAATCACGTAGTAATGTGGTACCACACAGAAACGGTCTACTAAACTTGGTTTCGATCAATATTTTAGAGGATAACACCGGTTAGGTCTGGGTTATACCCGCATCTGGCTCATGATTTTGCCTTCTTCGCGTACTTGTTGGCCAGATCCTGGGTTTTTTCGCGTTTGAATCACGAACTAATGTGGTACCACATTGAAACAGTCAATTAAACCTGGGTTCGATCAATATTTTAGCGGATAAAACCGGTTAGGTCGGTGTTAGGTCTGCGTTATGCCCGCATCTGGCTCAGGATTTTGCCTTCTTCGCATACTTGTTGGCCAGATCGTGGGTTTTTTCGGGTTTGAATCACGTAGCAATGTGGTACCACACAGTAAGAGTCAATTAATGCTGGATTCGGTCAATATTTTACAGGATTACACCGGTTAGGTCTGGGTTAGGTCTGGGTTATGCCCGCATCTGGCTCATGATTTTGCCTTCTTCGCATACTTGTTGGACAGATCCTGGATTTTTTCGGGTATGAATCACGTAGTAATGTGGTACCACACAGAAACAGTCCATTAAACTTGGTTTCGATCAATATTTTAGAGGATAACACCGGTTAGGTCTGGGTTAGGTCTGGGTTATGCCCGCATCTGGCTCATGATTTTGCCTTCTTCGCATACTTGTTGGCCAGATCCTGGGTTTTTTTCGGGTTTGAATCACGTTGTAATGTGGTACCTCACAGTAACAGTCAATTGAACCTGCATTCGGTCAGTATTTTAGTCGGTAACACCGGTTAGGTCTGGGTTAGGTCTGGGTTAGGTCTGGGTTATGCCCGCATCTGGCTCATGATTTTGCCTTCTTCGCATACTTGTTGGCCAGATCCTGGGTTTTTTTCGGGTTTGAATCACGTTGTAATGTGGTACCTCACAGTAACAGTCAATTGAACCTGCATTCGGTCAGTATTTTAGTCGGTAACACCGGTTAGGTCTGGGTTAGATCTGTGTTATGCCCGCATCTGGCTCATGAATTTGCCTTTTACGCATACTTGTTGGCCAGATCCTGGGTTTTTTCGGGTATGAATCACGTAGTAATGTGGTACCACACAGAAACGGTCTACTAAACTTGGTTTCGATCAATATTTTAGAGGATAACACCGGTTAGGTCTGGGTTATACCCGCATCTGGCTCATGATTTTGCCTTCTTCGCGTACTTGTTGGCCAGATCCTGGGTTTTTTCGCGTTTGAATCACGAACTAATGTGGTACCACATTGAAACAGTCAATTAAACCTGGGTTCGATCAATATTTTAGCGGATAAAACCGGTTAGGTCGGTGTTAGGTCTGCGTTATGCCCGCATCTGGCTCATGATTTTGCCTTCTTCGCATACTTGTTGGCCAGATCCTGGGTTTTTTCGGGGTTCAATCACGTAGTATTGTGGTACCACACAGTAACAGTCAATTAAACCTGGTTTCGATCAATATTTTAGAGGCTAAAACCGGTTAGGTCTGAGTTAGGTCAGGGTTATGCCCGCATCTGGCTCATGATTTTGCCTTCTTCACATACTTGTTGGCCAGATCCTGGGTTTTTTCGCGTTTGAATCACGAACTAATGTGGTACCACATTGAAACAGTCAATTAAACCTGGGTTCGATCAATATTTTAGCGGTTAAAACCGGTTAGGTCGGTGTTAGGTCTGCGTTATGCCCGCATGTGGCTCATGATTTTGCCTTCTTCGCATACTTGTTGGCCAGATCCTGGGTTTTTTCGGGTTTGAATCACGTAGTAATGTGGTACCACACAGAAACGGTCTACTAAACTTGGTTTCGATCAATATTTTAGAGGATAACACCGGTTAGGTCTGGGTTATACCCGCATCTGGCTCATGATTTTGCCTTCTTCGCGTACTTGTTGGCCAGATCCTGGGTTTTTTCGCGTTTGAATCACGAACTAATGTGGTACCACATTGAAACAGTCAATTAAACCTGGGTTCGATCAATATTTTAGCGGATAAAACCGGTTAGGTCGGTGTTAGGTCTGCGTTATGCCCGCATCTGGCTCAGGATTTTGCCTTCTTCGCATACTTGTTGGCCAGATCGTGGGTTTTTTCGGGTTTGAATCACGTAGCAATGTGGTACCACACAGTAAGAGTCAATTAATGCTGGATTCGGTCAATATTTTACAGGATTACACCGGTTAGGTCTGGGTTAGGTCTGGGTTATGCCCGCATCTGGCTCATGATTTTGCCTTCTTCGCATACTTGTTGGACAGATCCTGGATTTTTTCGGGTATGAATCACGTAGTAATGTGGTACCACACAGAAACAGTCCATTAAACTTGGTTTCGATCAATATTTTAGAGGATAACACCGGTTAGGTCTGGGTTAGGTCTGGGTTATGCCCGCATCTGGCTCATGATTTTGCCTTCTTCGCATACTTGTTGGCCAGATCCTGGGTTTTTTTCGGGTTTGAATCACGTTGTAATGTGGTACCTCACAGTAACAGTCAATTGAACCTGCATTCGGTCAGTATTTTAGTCGGTAACACCGGTTAGGTCTGGGTTAGGTCTGGGTTAGGTCTGGGTTATGCCCGCATCTGGCTCATGATTTTGCCTTCTTCGCATACTTGTTGGCCAGATCCTGGGTTTTTTTCGGGTTTGAATCACGTTGTAATGTGGTACCTCACAGTAACAGTCAATTGAACCTGCATTCGGTCAGTATTTTAGTCGGTAACACCGGTTAGGTCTGGGTTAGATCTGTGTTATGCCCGCATCTGGCTCATGAATTTGCCTTTTACGCATACTTGTTGGCCAGATCCTGGGTTTTTTCGGGTATGAATCACGTAGTAATGTGGTACCACACAGAAACGGTCTACTAAACTTGGTTTCGATCAATATTTTAGAGGATAACACCGGTTAGGTCTGGGTTATACCCGCATCTGGCTCATGATTTTGCCTTCTTCGCGTACTTGTTGGCCAGATCCTGGGTTTTTTCGCGTTTGAATCACGAACTAATGTGGTACCACATTGAAACAGTCAATTAAACCTGGGTTCGATCAATATTTTAGCGGATAAAACCGGTTAGGTCGGTGTTAGGTCTGCGTTATGCCCGCATCTGGCTCATGATTTTGCCTTCTTCGCATACTTGTTGGCCAGATCCTGGGTTTTTTCGGGGTTCAATCACGTAGTATTGTGGTACCACACAGTAACAGTCAATTAAACCTGGTTTCGATCAATATTTTAGAGGCTAAAACCGGTTAGGTCTGAGTTAGGTCAGGGTTATGCCCGCATCTGGCTCATGATTTTGCCTTCTTCACATACTTGTTGGCCAGATCCTGGGTTTTTTCGCGTTTGAATCACGAACTAATGTGGTACCACATTGAAACAGTCAATTAAACCTGGGTTCGATCAATATTTTAGCGGTTAAAACCGGTTAGGTCGGTGTTAGGTCTGCGTTATGCCCGCATGTGGCTCATGATTTTGCCTTCTTCGCATACTTGTTGGCCAGATCCTGGGTTTTTTCGGGTATGAATCACGTAGTAATGTGGTACCACACAGAAACGGTCTACTAAACTTGGTTTCGATCAATATTTTAGAGGATAACACCGGTTAGGTCTGGGTTATACCCGCATCTGGCTCATGATTTTGCCTTCTTCGCGTACTTGTTGGCCAGATCCTGGGTTTTTTCGCGTTTGAATCACGAACTAATGTGGTACCACATTGAAACAGTCAATTAAACCTGGGTTCGATCAATATTTTAGCGGATAAAACCGGTTAGGTCGGTGTTAGGTCTGCGTTATGCCCGCATCTGGCTCATGATTTTGCCTTCTTCGCATACTTGTTGGCCAGATCGTGGGTTTTTTCGGGTTTGAATCACGTAGCAATGTGGTACCACACAGTAAGAGTCAATTAATGCTGGATTCGGTCAATATTTTACAGGATAACACCGGTTAGGTCTGGGTTAGGTCTGGGTTATGCCCGCATCTGGCTCATGATTTTGCCTTCTTCGCATACTTGTTGGACAGATCCTGGATTTTTTCGGGTATGAATCACGTAGTAATGTGGTACCACACAGAAACAGTCCATTAAACTTGGTTTCGATCAATATTTTAGAGGATAACACCGGTTAGGTCTGGGTTAGGTCTGGGTTATGCCCGCATCTGGCTCATGATTTTGCCTTCTTCGCATACTTGTTGGCCAGATCCTGGGTTTTTTTCGGGTTTGAATCACGTTGTAATGTGGTACCTCACAGTGACAGTCAATTGAACCTGCATTCGGTCAGTATTTTAGTCGGTAACACCGGTTAGGTCTGGGTTAGGTCTGGGTTAGGTCTGGGTTATGCCCGCATCTGGCTCATGATTTTGCCTTCTTCGCATACTTGTTGGCCAGATCCTGGGTTTTTTTCGGGTTTGAATCACGTTGTAATGTGGTACCTCACAGTAACAGTCAATTGAACCTGCATTCGGTCAGTATTTTAGTCGGTAACACCGGTTAGGTCTGGGTTAGATCTGTGTTATGCCCGCATCTGGCTCATGAATTTGCCTTTTACGCATACTTGTTGGCCAGATCCTGGGGTTTCTCGGGTTTGGTTCACTTAGTAATGTGATACCACACAGTAACAGTCAATTAAACCTGGGTTCGATCCACATTTTAGAGGATAACACGGGTAGGCCTGGGTTAGGTCAGGGTTATGCCCCCATCTGGCTCATGATTTTGCCATCTTCGCATACTTGTAGGACAGATCCTGGATTTTTCGGGTATGAGTCACGCGTAGTAACGTGGTACCACACTGAAATAGTCCATTAAACTTGGTTTCGAACAATATTTTAGAGGATGACACCGGTTAGGTCTGGGTTAGGTCTAGGTTATGCCCGCATCTGGCTCGTGATTTTGCCTTCTTCGCATACTTGTTGTCTACTTCCTGGGTTTTTTCGGGTTTGAATCACGTAGTAATGTGGTACCACATTGAAACAGTCAATTAAACCTGGTTTCGATCAATATTTTAGAGGTTAACACCGGTTAGGTCTGGGTTAGGTCTGGGTTATGCCCGCATCTGGCTCATGATTTTGCCTTCTTCGCATACTTGTTGGCCAGATCCTGGGTTTTTTCGGGTTTGAATCACGTTGTAATGTGGTACCTCACAGTAACAGTCAATTGAACCTGCATTCGGTCAGAATTTTAGTCGGTAACACCGGTTAGGCCTGGGTTAGATCTGTGTTATGCCCACATCTGGCTCATGATCTTGCCTTCTTCGCATACTTGTTGGCTACTTCCTGGGTTTTTTCGGGGTTCAATCACGTAGTATTGTGGTACCACACAGTAACAGTCAATTAAACCTGGTTTCGATCAATATTTTAGAGGATAAAACAGGTTAGGTCTGGCTTATGTCTGGATTATGCCCGCATCTGGCTCATGAATTTGCCTTTTACACATACTTGTTGGCCAGATCCTGGGTTTTCTCGGGTTTGGATCACTTAGTAATGTGTTACCACACAGTAACAGTCAATTAAACCTGGGTTCGATCCACATTTTAGAGGATAACACGGGTAGGCCTGGGTTAGGTCGGGGTTATGCCCCCATCTGGCTCATGATTTTGCCATCTTCGCATACTTGTAGGACAGATCCTGGATTTTTTCGGGTATGAATCACGCGTAGTAACGTGGTACCACACTGAAATAGTCCATTAAACTTGGTTTCGATCAATATTTTAGAGGATGACACCGGTTAGGTCTGGGTTAGGTCTAGGTTATGCCCGCATCTGGCTCGTGATTTTGCCTCCTTCGCATACTTGTTGGCTACTTCCTGGGTTTTTTCGGGTTTGAATCACGTAGTAATGTGGTACCAGATTGAAACAGTCAATTAAACCTGGTTTCGATCAATATTTTAGAGTTTAACACCGGTTAGGTCTGGGTTAGGTCTGGGTTATGCCCGCATCTGGCTCATGATTTTGCCTTCTTCGCATACTTGTTGGCCAGATCCTGGATTTTTTGGGTATGAATCACGCGTAGTAACGTGGTACCACACAGAAATAGTCCATTAAACTTGGTTTCGATCAATATTTTAGAGGATGACACCGGTTAGGTCTGGGTTAGGTCTGGGTTATGCCCGCATCTGGCTCGTGATTTTGCCTTCTTCGCATACTTGTTGGCCAGTTCCTGGTTTTTTTCGGGTTTGAATAACGTAGTAATGTGGTACCACAATGAAGCAGTCAATTAAACCTGGTTTCGATCAATATTTTAGTCGGAAACACCGGTTAGGTCTGGGTTATGCCCACATCTGGCTCATGATTTTGCCTTCTTCGCATACTTGTTGGCTACTTCCTGGGTTTTTTCGGGTTTGAATCACGTAGTAATGTGGTACCACATTGAAACAGTCAATTAAACCTGGTTTCGATCAATATTTTAGAGGATAACACCGGTTAGGTCTGGATTAGGTCTGGGTTATGCCTGCATCTGGCTCGTGATTTTGCCTTCTTCGCATACTTGTTGGCCAGTTCCTGGGTTTTTTCGGGTTTGAATCACGTAGTAATGTGGTACCACATTGAAGCAGTCAATGAAACCTGGTTTCGATCAACATTTTAGAGAATAACACCGGTTAGGTCTGGGTTAGGTCTGGGTTATGCTCGCATCTGGCTCATGATTTTGCCTTCTTCGCTTACTTGTTGGCCAGATCCTGGGTTTTTTTCGGGTTTGAATCACGTTGTGATGTGGTACCTCACAGTAACAGTCAATTGAACCTGCATTCGGTCAGTATTTTAGTCGGTAACTCCGGTTAGGCCTGGGTTAGTTCTGGGTTATGCCCGCATCTGGCTCGTGATTTTGCCTTCTTCGCATACTTGTTGGCCAGTTCCTGGGTTTTTTCGGGTTTGAATCACGTTGTAATGTGGTACCACATTGAAGCAGTCCATTAAACTTGGTTTCGATCAATATTTTAGAGGATAACACCGGTTAGGTCTGGGTTAGGTCTGGGTTATGCCCGCATCTGGCTCGTGATTTTGCCTTCTTCGCATACTTGTTGGCCAGTTCCTGGGTTTTTTCGGGTTTGAATAACGTAGTAATGTGGTACCACAATGAAGCAGTCAATTAAACCTGGTTTCGATCAATATTTTAGTCGGAAACACCGGTTAGGTCTGGGTTATGCCCACATCTGGCTCATGATTTTGCCTTCTTCGCATACTTGTTGGCTACTTCCTGGGTTTTTTCGGGTTTGAATCACGTAGTAATGTGGTACCACATTGAAACAGTCAATTAAACCTGGTTTCGATCAATATTTTAGAGGACAACACCGGTTAGGTCTGGATTAGGTCTGGGTTATGCCCGCATCTGGCTCGTGATTTTGCCTTCTTCGCATACTTGTTGGCCAGTTCCTGGGTTTTTTCGGGTTTGAATCACGTAGTAATGTGGTACCACATTGAAGCAGTCAATTAAACCTGGTTTCGATCAACATTTTAGAGAATAACACCGGTTAGGTCTGGGTTAGGTCTGGGTTTTGCCCGCATCTGGCTCATGATTTTGCATTCTTCGCATACTTGTTGGACAGATCCTGGACTTTTTCGGGTATGAATCACGTAGTAATGTGGTACCACACAGAAACAGTCCATTAAACTTGGTTTCGATCAATATTTTAGAGGATAACACCGGTTAGGTCTGGGTTAGGTGTGGGTTATGCCCGCATCTGGCACATGATTTTGCCTTCTTCGCTAACTTGTTGGCCAGATCCTGGGTTTTTTTCGGGTTTGAATCACGTTGTAATGTGGTACCTCACAGTAACAGTCAATTGAACCTGCATTCGGTCAGTATTTTAGTCGGTAACACCGGTTAGGCCTGGGTTAGATCTGTGTTATGCCCGCATCTGGCTCATGAATTTGCCTTCTTCGCATACTTGTTGGACAGATCCTGGATTTTTTCGGATATGAATCACGTAGTAATGTGGTACCACAGAGAAACAGTCCATTAAACTTGGTTTCGATCAATATTTTAGAGGATAAAACAGGTTAGGTATGGCCTATGTCTGGATTATGCCCGCATCTGGCTCATAATTTTGCCTTCCTCGCATACTTGTTGGCCAGATCCTGGGTTTTTTCGGGTATGAATCACGTAGTAATGTGGTAGCACACAGAAACAGTCTACTAAACTTGGTTTCGATCAATATTTTAGAGGATAACACCGGTTAGGTCTGGGTTAGGTCTGGGTTATGCCCGCATCTGGCTCATGATTTTGCCTTCTTCGCATACTTGTTGGCCAGATCCTGGGTTTTTTCGGGTTTGAATCACGTAGCAATGTGGTACCACACAGTAACAGTCAATTAATGCTGGATTCGGTCAATATTTTACACGATAACACCGGTTAGGTCTGGGTTAGGTCTGGGTTATGCCCGCATCTGGCTCATGATTTTGCCTTCTTCGCATACTTGTTGGACAGATCCTGGATTTTTTCGGGTATGAATCACGTAGTAATGTGGTACCACACAGAAACAGTCCATTAAACTTGGTTTCGATCAATATTTTAGAGGATAACACCGGTTAGGTCTGGGTTAGGTCTGGGTTATGCCCGCATCTGGCTCATGATTTTGCCTTCTTCGCATACTTGTTGGCCAGATCCTGGGTTTCTTTCGGGTTTGAATCACGTTGTAATGTGGTACCTCACAGCAACTGTCAATTGAACCTGCATTCGGTCAGTATTTTAGTCGGTAACACCGGTTAGGCCTGGGTTAGATCTGTGTTATACCCGCATCTGGCTCATGAATTTGCCTTCTTCGCAGACTTGTTGGACAGATCCTGGATTTTTTCGGGTATGAATCACGTAGTAATGTGGTACCACACAGAAACAGTCCATTAAACTTGGTTTCGATCAATATTTTAGAGGATAACACCGGTTAGGTCTGGGTTAGGTCTGGGTTATGCCCGCATCTGGCTCGTGATTTTGCCTTCTTCGCATACTTGTTGGCCAGTTCCTGGGTTTTTTCGGGTTTGAATAACGTAGTAATGTGGTACCACAATGAAGCAGTCAATTAAACCTGGTTTCGATCAATATTTTAGTCGGAAACACCGGTTAGGTCTGGGTTATGCCCACATCTGGCTCATGATTTTGCCTTCTTCCCATACTTGTTGGCTACTTCCTGGGTTTTTTCGGGTTTGAATCACGTAGTAATGTGGTACCACATTGAAACAGTCAATTAAACCTGGTTCCGATCAATATTTTAGAGGATAACACCGGTTAGGTCTGGATTAGGTCTGGGTTATGCCTGCATCTGGCTCGTGATTTTGCCTTCATCGCATACTTGTTGGCCAGATCCTGTGTTCTTTCGGGTTTGAATCACGAACTAATGTGGTACCACATAGAAAGAGTCAATTAAACCTGGGTTCGATCAATATTTTAGCGGATAAAACCGGTTAGGTCGGTGTTAGGTCTGGGTTATGACCGCATCTGGCTCATGATTTTGCCTTCTTCGCATACTTGATGGCCAGATCCTGGATTTTTTCGGGTTTGAATCACATAGTAATGTGGTACCAAACAGTAACAGTCAATTGATCCTGGATTCGGTCTGTATTTTAGTCGGTAACACCGGTTAGGTCTGAATTAGGTCTGGGTTATGCCCGCATCTGGCTGATGGTTTTGCCTTCTTCGCATACTTGTTGGTCAGATCCTGGGTTTTTTTCGGGTTTGAATCACGTTGTAATGTGGTACCTCACAGTAACAGTCAATTGAACCTGCATTCGGTCAGTGTTTTAGTCGGTAACACCGGTTAGGTCTGGGTTAGGTCTGGGTTATGCCCGAATCTGGCTCATGATTTTGCCTTCTTCGCTTACTTGTTGGCCAGATCCTGGGTTTTCTTCGGGTTTGAATCACGTTGTAATGTGGTACCTCACAGTAACAGTCAATTGAACCTGCATTCGGTCAGTATTTTAGTCGGTAACACCGGTTAGGCCTGGGTTAGATCTGTGTTATGCCCGCATCTGGCTCATGAATTTGCCTTCTTCGCAGACTTGTTGGACAGATCCTGGATTTTTTCGGGTATGAATCACGTAGTAATGTGGTACCACACAGAAACAGTCCATTAAACTTGGTTTCGATCAATATTTTAGAGGATAACACCGGTTAGGTCTGGGTTAGGTCTGGGTTATGCCCGCATCTGGCTCGTGATTTTGCCTTCTTCGCATACTTGTTGGCCAGTTCCTGGGTTTTTTCGGGTTTGAATAACGTAGTAATGTGGTACCACAATGAAGCAGTCAATTAAACCTGGTTTCGATCAATATTTTAGTCGGAAACACCGGTTAGGTCTGGGTTATGCCCACATCTGGCTCATGATTTTGCCTTCTTCGCATACTTGTTGGCTACTTCCTGGGTTTTTTCGGGTTTGAATCACGTAGTAATGTGGTACCACATTGAAACAATCAATTAAACCTGGTTTCGATCAATATTTTAGAGGATAACACCGGTTAGGTCTGGATTAGGTCTGGGTTATGCCCGCATCTGGCTCGTGATTTTGCCTTCTTCGCATACTTGTTGGCCAGTTCCTGGGTTTTTTCGGGTTTGAATCACGTAGTAATGTGGTACCACTTTGAAGCAGTCAATTAAACCTGGTTTCGATCAACAATTTAGAGAATAACACCGGTTAGGTCTGGGTTAGGTCTGGGTTTTGCCCGCATCTGGCTCATGATTTTGCATTCTTCGCATACTTGTTGGACAGATCCTGGACTTTTTCGGGTATGAATCACGTAGTAATGTGGTACCACACAGAAACAGTCCATTAAACTTGGTTTCGATCAATATTTTAGAGGATAACACCGGTTAGGTCTGGGTTAGGTGTGGGTTATGCCCGCATCTGGCTCATGATTTTGCCTTCTTCGCATACTTGTTGGTCAGATCCTGGGTTTTTTTCGGGTTTGAATCACGGTGTAATGTGGTACCTCACAGTAACAGTCAATTGAACCTGCATTCGGTCAGTATTTTAGTCGGTAACACCGGTTAGGTCTGGGTTAGGTCTGGGTTATGCCCGCATCTGGCTCATGATTTTGCCTTCTTCGCTAACTTGTTGGCCAGATCCTGGGTTTTTTTCGGGTTTGAATCACGTTGTAATGTGGTACCTCACAGTAACTGTCAATTGAACCTGCATTCGGTCAGTATTTTAGTCGGTAACACCGGTTAGGCCTGGGTTAGATCTGTGTTATGCCCGCATCTGGCTCATGAATTTGCCTTCTTCGCAGACTTGTTGGACAGATCCTGGATTTTTTCGGGTATGAATCACGTAGTAATGTGGTACCACACAGAAACAGTCCATTAAACTTGGTTTCGATCAATATTTTAGAGGATAACACCGGTTAGGTCTGGGTTAGGTCTGGGTTATGCCCGCATCTGACTCGTGATTTTGCCTTCTTCGCATACTTGTTGGCCAGTTCCTGGGTTTTTTCGGGTTTGAATAACGTAGTAATGTGGTACCACAATGAAGCAGTCAATTAAACCTCGTTTCGATCTATATGTTAGTCGGAAACACCGGTTAGGTCTGGGTTATGCCCACATCTGGCTCATGATTCTGCCATCTTCGCATACTTGTTGGCTACTTCCTGGGTTTTTTCGGGTTTGAATCACGTAGTAATGTGGTACCACATTGAAACAGTCAATTAAACCTGGTCTCGATCAATATTTTAGAGGATAACACCGGTTAGGTCTGGATTAGGTCTGGGTTATGCCCGCATCTGGCTCGTGATTTTGCCTTCTTCGCATACTTGTTGGCCAGTTCCTTGGTTTTTTCGGGTTTGAATCACGTAGTAATGTGGTACCACATTGAAGCAGTCAATTAAACCTGGTTTCGATCAACATTTTAGAGAATAATACCGGTTAGGTCTGGGTTAGGTCTGGGTTTTGCCCGCATCTGGCTCATGATTTTGCATTCTTCGCATACTTGTTGGACAGATCCTGGACTTTTTCGGGTATGAATCACGTAGTAATGTGGTACCACACAGAAACAGTCCATTAAACTTGGTTTCGATCAATATTTTAGAGGATAACACCGGTTAGGTCTGGGTTAGGTGTGGGTTATGCCCGCATCTGGCTCATGATTTTGCCTTCTTCGCATACTTGTTGGTCAGATCCTGGGTTTTTTTCGGGTTTGAATCACGTTGTAATGTGGTACCTCACAGTAACAGTCAATTGAACCTGCATTCGGTCAGTATTTTAGTCGGTAACACCGGTTAGGCCTGGGTTAGATCTGTGTTATGCCCACATCTGGCTCATGAATTTGCCTTCTTCGCATACTTGTTGGACAGATCCTGGATTTTTTCGGATATGAATCACGTAGTAATGTGGTACCACAGAGAAACAGTCCATTAAACTTGGTTTCGATCAATATTTTAGAGGATAAAACAGGTTAGGTCTGGCCTATGTCTGGATTATGCCCGCATCTGGCTCATAATTTTGCCTTCCTCGCATACTTGTTGGCCAGATCCTGGGTTTTTTCGGGTATGAATCACGTAGTAATGTGGTAGCACACAGAAACAGTCTACTAAACTTCGTTTCGATCAATATTTTTGAGGATAACACCGGTTAGGTCTGGGTTATACCCGCATCTGGCTCATGATTTTGCCTTCTTCGCATACTTGTTGGCCAGATCCTGGGTTTTTTCGCGTTTTAATCACGAACTAATGTGGTACCACATTGAAACAGTCAATTAAACCTGGGTTCGATCAATATTTTAGCGGATAAAACCGGTTAGGTCGGTGTTAGGTCTGGGTTATGCCCGCATCTGGCTCATGATTTTGCCTTCTTCGCATACTTGTTGGCCAGATCCTGGGTTTTTTTCGGGTTTGAATCACGTTGTAATGTGGTACCTCACAGCAACAGTCAATTGAACCTGCATTCGGTCAGTATTTTAGTCGGTAACACCGGTTAGGCCTGGGTTAGATCTGTGTTATGCCCGCATCTGGCTCATGAATTTGCCTTCTTTGCAGACTTGTTGGACAGATCCTGGATTTTTTCGGGTATGAATCACGTAGTAATGTGGTACCACACAGAAACAGTCCATTAAACTTGGTTTCGATCAATATTTTAGAGGATAACACCGGTTAGGTCTGGGTTAGGTCTGTGTTATGCCCGCATCTGGCTCGTGATTTTGCCTTCTTCGCATACTTGTTGGCCAGTTCCTGGGTTTTTTCGGGTTTGAATAACGTAGTAATGTGGTACCACAATGAAGCAGTCAATTAAACCTGGTTTCGATCAATATTTTAGTCGGAAACACCGGTTAGGTCTGGGTTATGCCCACATCTGGCTCATGATTTTGCCTTCTTCGCATACTTGTTGGCTACCTCCTGGGTTTTTTCGGGTTTGAATCACGTAGTAATGTGGTACCACATTGAAACAGTCAATTAAACCTGGTTTCGATCAATATTTTAGAGGATAACACCGGTTAGGTCTGGATTAGGTCTGGGTTATGCCTGCATCTGGCTCGTGATTTTGCCTTCTTCGCATACTTGTTGGCCAGTTCCTGGGTTTTTTCGGGTTTGAATCACGTAGTAATGTGGTACCACATTGAAGCAGTCAATTAAACCTGGTTTCGATCAACATTTTAGAGAATAACACCGGTTAGGTCTGGGTTAGGTCTGGGTTTTGCCCGCATCTGGCTCATGATTTTGCCTTCATCGCATACTTGTTGGCCAGATCCTGAATTTTCTCGGGTTTGAATCACATAGTAATGTGGTACCAAACAGTAACAGTCAATTGATCCTGGATTCGGTCTGTATTTTAGTCGGTAACACCGGTTAGGTCTGAATTAGGTCTGGGTTATGCCCGCATCTGGCTGATGGTTTTGCGTTCTTCGCATACTTGTTCGCCAGATCCTGGGTTTTCTCGGGTTTGAATCACGTAGTAATGTGGTACCACACTGAAACAGGCAACTAAACCCGGTTTCGATCCACATTATAGAGGATAACACAGATTACGTCTGGGTTAGGTCTCGGTTTTGCACGAATCTGGCTCATGAATTTGCCGTCTTCGCATACTTGTTGGCCAGATCCTGGGTTTTCTCGGGTGTGAATCACGTAGTAATGTGGTACCACACTGAAAGAGACCATTTAACCTGGCTTCGATCAATATTTTAGATGATAAAACTGGTTAGGTCTGGGTTAGGTCTGGGTTATGCCTGCATCTGGCTCATGATTTTGCATTCTTGGCATACTTTTTGGCCAGATCCTGGTTTTTTTCGGGTTTGAATCACGTAGTAATGTGGTCCCACACAGTAACAGTCAATTAAACCTGGATTCGGTCAGTATTTTAGTCCGTAAGACCGGTTAGGTCTGGGTTAGGTCTGGGTTAGGTCTGGGTAATGCCCGCATCTGGCTCATGATTTTGCCTTCTTCGCATACTTGTTGGCCAGATCCTGGGTTTTCTCGGGTTTGAATCACGTAGTAATGTGGTCCCACACAGTAACAGTCAATTAAACCTGGATTCGGTCAGTATTTTAGTCGGTAAGACCGGTTAGGTCTGGGTTAGGTCTGGGTTAGGTCTGGGTAATGCCCGCATCTGGCTCATGATTTTGCCTTCTTCGCATACTTGTTGGCCAGAACCTGGGTTTTTTCGGGTTTGAATCACGTAGTAATGTAGTACCACTCTGAAACAGTCAATTAAATCTGGTTTCGCTCCACATTCTAGAGCATAACACCGGTTAGGTTTCGGTTAGGTCTGGGTAAGGTCTGGGTTATGCCCGCATCTAGCTCATGATTTTGCCTTCTTCGCATACTTGTTGGCCAGATCCTGGGTTTTTTCGGGTTTGAATCACGTAGTAATGTGGTACCACACTGAAAGAGACCATTAAACCTGGTTTCGATCAATATTTTAGATGATAATAGTGGTTCGGTCTGGGTTAGGCCTGGGTTATGCCCGCATCTGGCTCATGATTTTGCCTTCTTTGCATACTTGTTGGCCAGATCCTGGTTTTTTTAGGGTTTGAATCACGTAGTAATGTGGTACCACACAGTAACAGACAATTAAACCGGGATTCGGTCAGTATTTTAGTCGGTAACACCGGTTAGGTCTGGTTCAGGTCTGGGTGATGGCCGCATCTGGCTCATGATTTTGCCTTCTTCCCATACTTGTTGGCCAGATCCTGGGCTTTTTCGGGTTTGAATCACGTAGTAATGTGGTACCACACAGTGACAGTCGATTGAACCTCGATTCGGTCTGTATTTTAGTCGGTAACACCGCTTAGGTCTGGGTTAGATCTGGGTTATGCCCGCATCTGGCTCAAGATTTTGCCTTCTTCGCATACTTGTTGGCCAGATCCTGGGTTTTCTCGGGTTTCAATGACGAACTAATGTGGTACCACATTGAAACAGTCAATTAACCCTGGGTTCCATCAATATTTTAGCGGATAAAACCGGTTAGGTCGGTGTTAGGTCTGCGTTATGCCCGCATCTGGCTCATGATTTTGCCTTTTCCGTATTCTTGTTGGCCAGATCCTTGGTTTTCTCAGGTTTGAATCACGTAGTAATGTGGTACCACACTGAAACAGACAACTTAACCTGGTTTCGATCAATATTTTAGTCGGTAACACCGGTTTGGTCTGGGTTAGGTCTGAGTTATGCCCGCATCTGGCTCATGATATTGCCTTCTTCGCATTCTTGTTGGCCAGATCCTGTGTTTCTTCGGGTATGAATCACGTAGTAATGTGGTACCACACAGAAACAGTCCACTAAACTTGGTTTCGATCAATATTTTAGAGGATAACACCGGCTAGGTCTGGGTTAGGTCTGGGTTATGCCCGCATCTGGCTCATGATTTTGCCTTCTTCGCATACTTGTTGGCCAGATCCTGGGTATTTTCGGGTTCCAATCACGTAGTAATGTGGTACCACACAGTAACAGTCAATTAAACCTGGATACAGGTCAGTATTTTAGTCGGTAACACCGGTTAGGTCTGGGTTAGGTCTGTGTTATGCCCGCATCTGGCTCGTGATTTTGCCTTCTTCGCATACTTGTTGGCTACTTCCTGGGTTTTTTCGGGCTTGAATCACGTAGTAATGTGGTACCACATTGAAACAGTCAATTAAACCTGGTTACGATCAATATTTTAGAGGTTAACACCGGTTAGGCCTGGGTTAGGTCTGGGTTATGCCCGCATCTGGCTCATGATTTTGCCTTCTTCGCATACTTGTTGGCCAGATCCTGGGTTTTTTCGGGTTTGAATCACGTTGTAATGTGGTACCTCACAGTAACAGTCAATTGAACCTGCATTCGGTCAGTATTTTAGTCGGTAACGCCGGTTAGGCCTGGGTTAGATCTGTGTTATGCCCGCATCTGGCTCATGCATTTGCCTTCTTCGCATACTTGTTGGCCAGTTCCTGGGTTTTTTCAGGTTTGAATCACGTAGTAATGTGGTACCACAATGAAGCAGTCAATTAAACTTGGTTTCGATCAATATTTTAGTCGGAAACACCGGTTAGGTCTGGGTTAGGTCTGGGTTATGCCCACATCTGGCTCATGATTTTGCCTTCTTCGCATACTTGTTGGCTACTACCTGGGTTTTTTCGGGTTTGAATCACGTCGTAATGTGGTACCACATTGAAACAGTCAATTGAACCTTTCGATCAATATTTTAGAGGATAACACCGGTTAGATCTGGATTAGGTCTGGGTTATGCCTGCATCTGGCTCGTGATTTTGCCTTCTTCGCATACTTGTTGACCAGTTCCTGGGTTTTTTCGGGTTTGAATCACGTAGTAATGTGGTCCCACACAGTAACAGTCAACTAAACCTGGATTCGGTCAGTATTTTAGTCGGTAAGACCGGTTAGGTCTGGGTTAGGTCTGGGTAATGCCCGCATCTGGCTCATGATTTTGCCTTCTTCGCATACTTGTTGGCCAGAACCTGGTTTTTTTCGGGTTTGAATCACGTAGTAATGTGGTCCTACACAGTAACAGTCAATTAAACCTGGATTCGGTCAGTATTTTAGTCGGTAAGACCGGTTAGGTCTGGGTTAGGTCTGGGTTAGGTCTGGGTAATGCCCGCATCTGGCTCATGATTTTGCCTTCTTCGCATACTTGTTGGCCAGAACCTGGGTTTTTTCGGGTTTGAATCACGTAGTAATGTGGTACCACACAGTAATAGTCAGTTAACCCTGGTTTCGATCAATATTTTAGAGGCTAAAGGCGGTTAGGTCTGAGTTAGGTCTGGGTTATGCCCGCATCTGGCTCATGATTTTGCCTTCTTCGCATACTTGTTGGCCAGATCCTGGATTTTTTCGGGCTTGAATCACATACTAATGTGGTACCACACAGTAACAGACAATTAAACCGGGATTCGGTCAGTATTTTAGTCGGTAACACCGCTTAGGTCTTGGTTATATCTGGGTTATGCCCGCATCTGGCTCAAGATTTTGCCTTCTTCGCATACTTCTTGGCCAGATCCTGGGTTTTCTCTGGTTTGAATCACGTAGTAATGGGGTACCACACTGAAACAGACAACTAGACCTGGTTTCGATCAATATTTTAGTCGGTAACACCGGTTTGTCTGGGTTAGGTCTGGGTTATGCCCGCATCTGGCTCATGAGATTGCCTTCTTCGCATACTTGTTGGCCAGATCCTGGGATTTTTCGGGTTCGAACCACCAACTAATGTGGTACCACATTGAAACAGTCAATTAAACCTGGGTTCGATCAATATTTTAGCGGATAAAACCGGTTAGGTCGGTGTTAGGTCTGCGTTATGCCCGCATCTGGCTCATGATTTTGCCTTCTTCGCATACTTGTTGGCCAGTTCCTGGGTTTTTTCGGGTTTGAATCACGTAGTAATGTGGTACCACATTGAAGCAGTCAATTAAACCTGGTTTCGATCAATATTTTAGAGGATAACACCGGTTAGGTCTGGGTTAGGTCTGGGTTATGCCCGCATCTGGCTCGTGATTTTGCCTTCTTCGCATACTTGTTGCCCAGATCCTGGGTTTTCTCGGGTGTGAATCACGTAGTAATGTGGTACCACACAGTAACAGTCAATTAAACCTGGTTTCGATCCCCATTTTAGAGGATAACACGAGTAGGTCTGGGTTAGGTCTGGGTTATGCCCGCATCTGGCTCGTGATTTTGCCTTCTTCGCATACTTGTTGGACAGATCCTGGATTTTCGGGTATGAATCACGCGTAGTAACGTGGTACCACACAGAAATAGTCCATTAAACCTGGTTTCGATCAATATTTTAGAGGATAACACCGGTTAGGTCTGGGTTAGGTCTGGGTTATGCCCGCATCTGGCTCGTGATTTTGCCTTCTTCGCATACTTGTTGCAAAGATCCTGGGTTTTCTCGGGTGTGAATCACGTAGTAATGTGGTACCACACAGTAACAGTCAATTAAACCTGGGTTCGATCCACTTTTTAGAGGATAACACAGGTAGGCCTGGGTTAGGTGTGGGTTATGCCCCAATCTGGCTCATGATTTTGCCTTCTTCGCATACTTGTTGGACAGATCCTGGATTTTCGGGTATGAATCACGCGTAGTAACGTGGTACCACACAGAAATAGTCCATTAAACTTGGTTTCGATCAATATTTTAGAGGATAACACCGGTTAGGTCTGGGAAAGGTCTGGGTTAGGTCTGGGTTATGCCCGCATCTGGCTCGTGATTTTGCCTTCTTCGCATACTTGTTGGCCAGTTCCTGGGTTTTTTCGGGTTTGAATCACGTAGTAATGTGGTACCACACAGAAACAGTCCATTAAACTTGGTTTCGATCAATATTTTAGAGGATAACACCGGTTAGGTCTGGGTTAGGTCTGGGTTATGCCCGCATCTGGCTCGTGATTTTGCCTGCTTCGCATACTTCTTGCCCAGATCCTGGGTTTTCTCGGGTTTGTATCACGTAGTAATGTGGTACCACACCGTAACAGTCAATTAAACCTGCATTGGGTGAGTATTTTAGTCGGTAACACCGGTTAGGTCTGGGTTAGATCCGTGTTATGCCCGCATCTGGCTCATGATTTTGCCTTCTTCGCATACTTGTTGGATAGATACTCGATTTTTTCGGGTATGAACCACGTAGTAATGTGGTACCACACAGTAACAGACAATTAAACCGGGATTCGGTCAGTATTTTAGTCGGTAACGCCGGTTAGGTCTGGGTTAGGTCTGGGTTTTGCCCGCATCTGCCTCATGATTTTGCCTTCTTCGCATACTTGTTGGCCAGATCCCGGGTTTTCTTGGCGTTTGAATCACGCAGTAATGTGGTACCACAGTGAAACAGTCAATTAAACCTGGTTTCGATCCACATTTCAGAGGATAACACGGGTAGGCCTGCGTTAGGTCTGGGATATGCCCACATCTGGCTCATGATGTTGCCATCTTCGCATACTTGTTCGACAGAACCTGGATTTTTTCGGGTATGATTCACGCGTAGTAACGTGGTACCACAGAGAAATAGTCCATTAAACTTGGTTTCGATCAATATTTTAGAGGATGACACCGGTTAAGTCTGGGTTAGATCTGGGTTATGCCCGCATCTGGCTCGTGATTTTGCCTTCTTCGCATACTTGTTGACCAGATCCTGGGCTTTTTCGGGTTTGAATCACTTAGTAATGTGGTACCACACAGTAACAGTCAATTAAACCTGGGTTCGATCCACTTTTTAGAGGATAACACAGGTAGGCCTGGGTTAGGTGTGGGTTATGCCCCAATCTGGCTCATGATTTTGCCTTCTTCGCATACTGGTTGGACAGATCCTGGATTTTTTCGGGTATGAATCACGTAGTAATGTGGTACCACATTGCAGCAGTCAACTAACCCGGTTTCGATCAACATTTTAGAGAATAACACCGGTTAGGTCTGGGTTAGGTTTGGGTTATGCCCGCATCAGGCTCATGATTTTGCGTCCTTCGCATACTTGTTGGACAGATCCTGGATTTTTTCGGGTTTGAACCACGTAGTAATGTGGTACCACACAGAAACAGTCCATTAAACTTGGTTTCGATCAATATTTTAGAGGATAACACCGGTTAGGTCTGTGTTAGGTCTGGGTTATGCCCGCATCTGGCTCGTGATTTTGCCTTCTTCGCATACTGGTTGGACAGATCCCGGGTTTTTTCGGGTTTGAATCACGTAGTAATATGGTACCACATTGAAACAGTCAATTAAACCTGGTTTCGATCAATATTTTAGAGGATAACACCGGTTAGGTCTGGGTTAGGTCTGGGTTATGCCCGCATCTGGCTCGTGATTTTGCCTTCTTCGCATACTTGTTGGACAGATCCTGGATTTTCGGGTATGAATCACGCGTAGTAACGTGGTACCACACAGAAATAGTCCATTAAACCTGGTTTCGATCAATATTTTAGAGGATAACACCGGTTAGGTCTGGGTTAGGTCTGGGTTATGCCCGCATCTGGCTCGTGATTTTGCCTTCTTCGCATACTTGTTGCAAAGATCCTGGGTTTTCTCGGGTGTGAATCACGTAGTAATGTGGTACCACACAGTAACAGTCAATTAAACCTGGGTTCGATCCACTTTTTAGAGGATAACACAGGTAGGCCTGGGTTAGGTGTGGGTTATGCCCCAATCTGGCTCATGATTTTGCCTTCTTCGCATACTTGTTGGACAGATCCTGGATTTTCGGGTATGAATCACGCGTAGTAACGTGGTACCACACAGAAATAGTCCATTAAACTTGGTTTCGATCAATATTTTAGAGGATAACACCGGTTAGGTCTGGGAAAGGTCTGGGTTAGGTCTGGGTTATGCCCGCATCTGGCTCGTGATTTTGCCTTCTTCGCATACTTGTTGGCCAGTTCCTGGGTTTTTTCGGGTTTGAATCACGTAGTAATGTGGTACCACACAGAAACAGTCCATTAAACTTGGTTTCGATCAATATTTTAGAGGATAACACCGGTTAGGTCTGGGTTAGGTCTGGGTTATGCCCGCATCTGGCTCGTGATTTTGCCTGCTTCGCATACTTCTTGCCCAGATCCTGGGTTTTCTCGGGTTTGTATCACGTAGTAATGTGGTACCACACCGTAACAGTCAATTAAACCTGCATTGGGTGAGTATTTTAGTCGGTAACACCGGTTAGGTCTGGGTTAGATCCGTGTTATGCCCGCATCTGGCTCATGATTTTGCCTTCTTCGCATACTTGTTGGATAGATACTCGATTTTTTCGGGTATGAACCACGTAGTAATGTGGTACCACACAGTAACAGACAATTAAACCGGGATTCGGTCAGTATTTTAGTCGGTAACGCCGGTTAGGTCTGGGTTAGGTCTGGGTTTTGCCCGCATCTGCCTCATGATTTTGCCTTCTTCGCATACTTGTTGGCCAGATCCCGGGTTTTCTTGGCGTTTGAATCACGCAGTAATGTGGTACCACAGTGAAACAGTCAATTAAACCTGGTTTCGATCCACATTTCAGAGGATAACACGGGTAGGCCTGCGTTAGGTCTGGGATATGCCCACATCTGGCTCATGATGTTGCCATCTTCGCATACTTGTTCGACAGAACCTGGATTTTTTCGGGTATGATTCACGCGTAGTAACGTGGTACCACAGAGAAATAGTCCATTAAACTTGGTTTCGATCAATATTTTAGAGGATGACACCGGTTAAGTCTGGGTTAGATCTGGGTTATGCCCGCATCTGGCTCGTGATTTTGCCTTCTTCGCATACTTGTTGACCAGATCCTGGGCTTTTTCGGGTTTGAATCACTTAGTAATGTGGTACCACACAGTAACAGTCAATTAAACCTGGGTTCGATCCACTTTTTAGAGGATAACACAGGTAGGCCTGGGTTAGGTGTGGGTTATGCCCCAATCTGGCTCATGATTTTGCCTTCTTCGCATACTGGTTGGACAGATCCTGGATTTTTTCGGGTATGAATCACGTAGTAATGTGGTACCACATTGCAGCAGTCAACTAACCCGGTTTCGATCAACATTTTAGAGAATAACACCGGTTAGGTCTGGGTTAGGTTTGGGTTATGCCCGCATCAGGCTCATGATTTTGCGTCCTTCGCATACTTGTTGGACAGATCCTGGATTTTTTCGGGTTTGAACCACGTAGTAATGTGGTACCACACAGAAACAGTCCATTAAACTTGGTTTCGATCAATATTTTAGAGGATAACACCGGTTAGGTCTGTGTTAGGTCTGGGTTATGCCCGCATCTGGCTCGTGATTTTGCCTTCTTCGCATACTGGTTGGACAGATCCCGGGTTTTTTCGGGTTTGAATCACGTAGTAATATGGTACCACATTGAAACAGTCAATTAAACCTGGTTTCGATCAATATTTTAGAGGATAACACCGGTTAGGTCTGGGTTAGGTCTGGGTTATGCCCGCATCTGGCTCGTGATTTTGCCTTCTTCGCATACTTGTTGGACAGATCCTGGATTTTCGGGTATGAATCACGCGTAGTAACGTGGTACCACACAGAAATAGTCCATTAAACCTGGTTTCGATCAATATTTTAGAGGATAACACCGGTTAGGTCTGGGTTAGGTCTGGGTTATGCCCGCATCTGGCTCGTGATTTTGCCTTCTTCGCATACTTGTTGCAAAGATCCTGGGTTTTCTCGGGTGTGAATCACGTAGTAATGTGGTACCACACAGTAACAGTCAATTAAACCTGGGTTCGATCCACTTTTTAGAGGATAACACAGGTAGGCCTGGGTTAGGTGTGGGTTATGCCCCAATCTGGCTCATGATTTTGCCTTCTTCGCATACTTGTTGGACAGATCCTGGATTTTCGGGTATGAATCACGCGTAGTAACGTGGTACCACACAGAAATAGTCCATTAAACTTGGTTTCGATCAATATTTTAGAGGATAACACCGGTTAGGTCTGGGAAAGGTCTGGGTTAGGTCTGGGTTATGCCCGCATCTGGCTCGTGATTTTGCCTTCTTCGCATACTTGTTGGCCAGTTCCTGGGTTTTTTCGGGTTTGAATCACGTAGTAATGTGGTACCACACAGAAACAGTCCATTAAACTTGGTTTCGATCAATATTTTAGAGGATAACACCGGTTAGGTCTGGGTTAGGTCTGGGTTATGCCCGCATCTGGCTCGTGATTTTGCCTGCTTCGCATACTTCTTGCCCAGATCCTGGGTTTTCTCGGGTTTGTATCACGTAGTAATGTGGTACCACACCGTAACAGTCAATTAAACCTGCATTGGGTGAGTATTTTAGTCGGTAACACCGGTTAGGTCTGGGTTAGATCCGTGTTATGCCCGCATCTGGCTCATGATTTTGCCTTCTTCGCATACTTGTTGGATAGATACTCGATTTTTTCGGGTATGAACCACGTAGTAATGTGGTACCACACAGTAACAGACAATTAAACCGGGATTCGGTCAGTATTTTAGTCGGTAACGCCGGTTAGGTCTGGGTTAGGTCTGGGTTTTGCCCGCATCTGCCTCATGATTTTGCCTTCTTCGCATACTTGTTGGCCAGATCCCGGGTTTTCTTGGCGTTTGAATCACGCAGTAATGTGGTACCACAGTGAAACAGTCAATTAAACCTGGTTTCGATCCACATTTCAGAGGATAACACGGGTAGGCCTGCGTTAGGTCTGGGATATGCCCACATCTGGCTCATGATGTTGCCATCTTCGCATACTTGTTCGACAGAACCTGGATTTTTTCGGGTATGATTCACGCGTAGTAACGTGGTACCACAGAGAAATAGTCCATTAAACTTGGTTTCGATCAATATTTTAGAGGATGACACCGGTTAAGTCTGGGTTAGATCTGGGTTATGCCCGCATCTGGCTCGTGATTTTGCCTTCTTCGCATACTTGTTGACCAGATCCTGGGCTTTTTCGGGTTTGAATCACTTAGTAATGTGGTACCACACAGTAACAGTCAATTAAACCTGGGTTCGATCCACTTTTTAGAGGATAACACAGGTAGGCCTGGGTTAGGTGTGGGTTATGCCCCAATCTGGCTCATGATTTTGCCTTCTTCGCATACTGGTTGGACAGATCCTGGATTTTTTCGGGTATGAATCACGTAGTAATGTGGTACCACATTGCAGCAGTCAACTAACCCGGTTTCGATCAACATTTTAGAGAATAACACCGGTTAGGTCTGGGTTAGGTTTGGGTTATGCCCGCATCAGGCTCATGATTTTGCGTCCTTCGCATACTTGTTGGACAGATCCTGGATTTTTTCGGGTTTGAACCACGTAGTAATGTGGTACCACACAGAAACAGTCCATTAAACTTGGTTTCGATCAATATTTTAGAGGATAACACCGGTTAGGTCTGTGTTAGGTCTGGGTTATGCCCGCATCTGGCTCGTGATTTTGCCTTCTTCGCATACTGGTTGGACAGATCCCGGGTTTTTTCGGGTTTGAATCACGTAGTAATATGGTACCACATTGAAACAGTCAATTAAACCTGGTTTCGATCAATATTTTAGAGGATAACACCGGTTAGGTCTGGGTTAGGTCTGGGTTATGCCCGCATCTGGCTCATGATTTTGCCTTCTTCGCATACTTGTTGGCCAGATCCTGGGTTTTTTCGGGTTCGAACCACCAACTAATGTGGTACCACATTGAAGCAGTCAATTAAACCTGGTTTCGATCAACATTTTAGAGAATAACACCGGTTAGGTCTGGGTTAGGTCTGGGTTAAGCCCGCATTTGGCTCATGATTTTGCCTTCTTCGCATACTGGTTGGACAGATCCCGGGTTTTTTTGGGGTTTGAATCACGTAGTAATATGTTACCACATTGAAACATTCAATTAAACCTGGTTTCGATCAATATTTTAGAGGATAACACCGGTTAGGTCTGGGTTAGGTCTGGGTTATGCCCGCATCTGGCTCATGATTTTGCCTTCTTCGCATTCTTGTTGGCCAGATCCTGGGTTTTTTCGGGTTTGAATCACGTAGTAATGTGGTACTACACAGTAACAGTCAATTGAACCTGCATTCGGTCAGTATTTTAGTCGGTAACACCGGTTAGGCCTGGGTTAGATCTGTGTTATGCCCGCATCCGGCTCGTGATTTTGCCTTCTTCGCATACTGGTTGGACAGATCCTGGATTTTTTCGGGTATGAATCATGTGGTAATGTGGTACCACATTGCAGCAGTCAACTAACCCGGTTTCGATCAACATTTTAGAGAATAACACCGGTTAGGTCTGGGTTAGGTTTGGGTTATGCCCGCATCAGGCTCATGATTTTGCGTCCTTCGCATACTTGTTGGACAGATCCTGTGTTTCTTCGGGTATGAATCACGTAGTAATGTGGTACCACATTGAAGCAGTCAATTAAACCTGGTTTCGATCCACTTTTTAGAGGATAACACAGGTAGGCCTGGGTTAGGTGTGGGTTATGCCCCAATCTGGCTCATGATTTTGCCTCCTTCGCATACTTGTTGGCCAGATCCTGGGTTTTTTCGGGCTCGAACCACCAACTAATGTGGTACCACATTGAAACAGTCAATTAAACCTGGGTTCGATCAATATTTTAGCGGATAAAACCGGTTAGGTCGATGTTAGGTCTGCGTTATGCCCGCATCTGGCTCATGATTTTGCCTTCTTCTCATACTTGTTGGCCAGATCCAGGGCTTTTTCGGGTTTGAATCACTTAGTAATGTGGTACCACACAGTAACAGTCAATTAAACCTGGGTTCGATCCACTTTTTAGAGGATAACACAGGTAGGCCTGGGTTAGGTGTTGGTTATGCCCCAATCTGGCTCATGATTTTGCCTTCTTCGCATACTTGTTGGACAGATCCTGGATTTTTACGGGTATGAATTACGCGTAGTAACGTGGTACCACACAGAAATAGTCCATTAAACTTGGTTTCGATCAATATTTTAGAGGATAACACCGGTTAGGTCTGGGAAAGGTCTGGGTTAGGTCTGGGTTATGCCCGCATCTGGCTCGTGATTTTGCCTTCTTCGCATACTTGTTGGCCAGATCCCGGGTTTTCTTGGTGTTTGAATCACGTAGTAATGTGGTACCACAGTGAAACAGTCAATTAAACCAGGTTTCGATACACATTTCAGAGGATAACACTGGTAGGCCTGCGTTAGGTCTGGGTTATGCCCACATCTGGCTCATGATGTTGCCTTCTTCGCATACTTGTTGGACAGAACCTGGATTTTGTCGGGTATGAACCACGCGTAGTAACGTGGTATCACAGAGAAATAGTCCATTAAACTTGGTTTCGATCAATATTTTAGAGGATGACACCGGTTAAGTCTGGGTTAGATCTGGGTTATGCCCGCATCTGGCTCGTGATTTTGCCTTCTTCGCATACTTGTTGGCCAGTTCCTGGGTTTTTTCGGGTTCGAATCACGTAGTAATGTGGTACCACATTGAAGCAGTCAATTAAACCTGGTTTCGATCAATATTTTAGAGGATAACACCGGTTAGGTCTGGGTTAGGTCAGGGTAATGCCCGCATCTGGCTCATGATATTGCCTTCTTCGCATACTTGTTGGCCAGATCCTGGATTTTTTCGGGTTTGAATCACATAGTAATGTGGTACCACACAGTAACAGTCAATTGAACCTGGATTCGGTCTGTATTTTAGTCGGTAACACCGGTTAGGTCTGAGATAGGTCTGGGTTATGCCCGCATCTGGCTGATGGTTTTGCCTTCTTCGCATACTTGTTGGCCAGATCCTGGGTTTCCTCGGGTTTGAATCACGTAGTAATGTGGTACCACACAGTAATAGTCAGTTAACCCTGGTTTCGATCAATATTTTAGAGGCTAAAGGCGGTTAGGTCTGAGTTAGGTCTGGGTTATGCCCGCATCTGGCTCATGATTTTGCATTCTTCGCATACTTGTTGGCCAGAACCTGGGTTTTTTCCGGTTCCAATCACGTAGTAATGTGGTACCACACAGTAACAGTCAATTGAACCTCGATTCGGTCTGTATATTAGTCGGTAACACCGCTTAAGTCTGGGTTATGTCTGGGTTATGCCCGCATCTGGCTCAAGATTTTGCCTTCTTCGCATACTTGTTGGCCAGATCCTGGGTTTTCACGGGGTTGAATCACGAACTAATGTGGTACCACACAGTAACAGTCTTTTAAACCTGGATTCGGTCAGTATTTTAGTCGGTAACACCGGTTAGGTCTGGGTTAGATCTGTGTTATGCCCGCATCTGGCTCATGATTTTGCCTTCTTCGCATACTTGTTGGATAGATACTCGATTTTTTCGGGTATGAACCACGTAGTAATGTGGTACCACAAAGTAACAGACAATTAAACCGGGATTCGGTCAGTATTTTAGTCGGTAACACCGGTTAGGTCTGTGTTATGCCCGCATCTGGCTCATGATTTTGCCTTCTTCGCATACTTGTTGGCCAGATCCTGGATTTTTTCGGGTTTGAATCACATAGTAATGTGGTACCACACAGTAACAGACAATTAAACCGGGATTCGGTCAGTATTTTAGTCGGTAACACCGGTAAGGTCTGGGTTAGGTCTGGGTTATGCCCGCATCTGGCTCATGATTTTGCCTTCTTCGCATACTTGTTGGCCAGATCCTGGGTTTTCTCTGGTTTGAATCACGTAGTAATGGGGTACCACACTGAAACAGACAACTAAACCTGGTTTCGATCAATATTTTAGTCGGTAACACCGGTTTGGTCTGGGTTAGGTCTGGGTTATGCCCGCATCTGGCTCATGAGATTGCCTTCTTCGCATACTTGTTGGCCAGATCCTGTGTTTCTTCGGGTATGAATCACGTAGTAATGTGGTACCACACAGAAACAGTCCACTAAACTTGGTTTCGATCAATATTTTACAGGATAACACCGGCTAGGTCTGGGTTAGGTCTGGGTTATGCCCGCATCTGGCTCATGATTTTGCCTTCTTCGCATACTTGTTGACCAGATCCTGGGCTTTTTCGGGTTTGAATCACTTAGTAATGTGGTACCACACAGTAACAGTCAATTAAACCTGGGTTCGATCCACTTTTTAGAGGATAACACAGGTAGGCCTGGGTTAGGTGTGGGTTATGCCCCAATCTGGCTCATGATTTTGCCTTCTTCGCATACTTGTTGGACAGATCCTGGATTTTCGGGTATGAATCACGCGTAGTAACGTGGTACCACACAGAAATAGTCCATTAAACTTGGTTTCGATCAATATTTTAGAGGATAACACCGGTTAGGTCTGGGAAAGGTCTGGGTTAGGTCTGGGTTATGCCCGCATCTGGCTCGAGATTTTGCCTTCTTCGCATACTTGTTGGCCAGTTCCTGGGTTTTTTCGGGTTTGAATCACGTAGTAATGTGGTACCACACAGAAACAGTCCATTAAACTTGGTTTCGATCAATATTTTAGAGGATAACACCGGTTAGGTCTGGGTTAGGTCTGGGTTATGCCCGCATCTGGCTCGTGATTTTGCCTGCTTCGCATACTTGTTGCCCAGATCCTGGGTTTTCTCGGGTTTGAATCACGTAGTAATGTGGTACCACAGTGAAACAGTCAATTAAACCTGGTTTCGATCCACATTTCAGAGGATAACACGGGTAGGCCTGCGTTAGGTCTGGGTTATGCCCACATCTGGCTCATGATGTTGCCCTCTTCGCATACTTGTTGGACAGAACCTGGATTTTTTCGGGAATGAATCACGCGTAGTAACGTGGTACCACAGAGAAATAGTCCATTAAACTTGGTTTCGATCAATATTTTAGAGGATGACACCGGTTAAGTCTGGGTTAGATCTGGGTTATGCCCGCATCTGGCTCGTGATTTTGCCTTCTTCGCATACTTGTTGGCCAGTTCCTGGGTTGTTTCGGGTTTGAATCACGTAGTAATGTGGTACCACATTGAAGCAGTCAATTAAACCTGGTTTCGATCAATATTTTAGAGGATAACACCGGTTAGGTCTGGGTTAGGTCTGGGTTATGCCCGCATCTGGCTCATGATTTTGCCTTCTTCGCATTCTTGTTGGCCAGATCCTGGGTTTTTTCGGGTTTGAATCACGTAGTAATGTGGTACCACACAGTAACAGTCAATTGAACCTGCATTCGGTCAGTATTTTAGTCGGTAACACCGGTTAGGCCTGGGTTAGATCTGTGTTATGCCCGCATCTGGCTCATGATTTTGCCTTCTTCGCATACTTGTTGGCCAGTTCCCGGGTTTTTTCGGGTTTGAATCACGTAGTAATGTGGTATCACATTGAAGCAGTCAATTAAACCTGGTTTCGATCAACATTTTAGAGAATAACACCGGTTAGGTCTGGGTTAGGTCTGGGTTAAGCCCGCATCTGGCTCATGATTTTGCCTTCTTCTCATACTGGTTGGACACATCCCGGGTTTTTTCGGGTTTGAATCACGTAGTAATGTGGTACCACATTGAAACAGTCAATTAAACCTGGTTTCGATCAATATTTTAGAGGATAACACCGGTTAGGTCTGGGTTAGGTCTGGGTTATGCCCGCATCTGGCTCATGATTTTGCCTTCTTCGCATTCTTGTTGGCCTGATCCTGGGTTTCTTCGGGTTTGAATCACGTAGTAATGTGGTACCACACAGTAACAGTCAATTGAACCTGCATTCGGTCAGTATTTTAGTCGGTAACACCGGTTAGGCCTGGGTTAGATCTGTGTTATGCCCGCATCTGGCTCATGATTTTGCCTTCTTCGCATACTTGTTGGACAGATCCTGGATTTTTTCGGGTATGAATCACGTAGTAATGTGGTACCACATTGAAGCAGTCAACTAACCCGGTTTCGATCAACATTTTAGAGAATAACACCGGTTAGGTCTGGGTTAGGTTTAGGTTATGCCCGCATCAGGCTCATGATTTTGCGTCCTTCGCATACTTGTTGGACAGATCCTGGATTTTTTCGGGTTTGAACCACGTAGTAATGTGGTACCACACAGAAACAGTCCATTAAACTTGGTTTCGATCAATATTTTAGAGGATAACACCGGTTAGGTCTGGGTTAGGTCTGGGTTATGCCCGCATCTGGCTCATGATTTTGCCTTCTTCGCATACTTGTTGCCCAGATCCTGGGTTTTCTCGGGTGTGAATCACGTAGTAATGTGGTACCACACAGTAGCAGTCAATTAAACCTGGTTTCGATCCCCATTTTAGAGGATAACACGAGTAGGTCTGGGTTAGGTCTGGGTTATGCCCGCATCTGGCTCATGATTTTGCCTTCTTCGCATACTTGTTGGCCAGAACCTGGGTTTTTTCGGGTTCCAATCACGTAGTAATGTGGTACCACACAGTAACAGTCAATTGAACCACGATTCGGTCTGTATTATAGTCGGTAACACCGCTTAGGTCTGGGTTATGTCTGGGTTATGCCCGCATCTGGCTCAAGATTTTGCCTTCTTCGCATACTTGTTGGCCAGATCCTGGGTTTTCACTGGTTTGAATCACGTAGTAATGGGGTACCACACTGAAACAGACAACTAAACCTGGTTTCGATCAATATTTTAGTCGGTAACACCGGTTTGGTCTGGGTTAGGTCTGGGTTATGCCCGCATCTGGCTCATGAGATTGCCTTCTTCGCATACTTGTTGGCCAGATCCTGTGTTTCTTCGGTTATGAATCACGTAGTAATGTGGTACCACACAGAAACAGTCCACTAAACTTGGTTTCGATCAATATTTTACAGGATAACACCGGCTAGGTCTGGGTTAGGTCTGGGTTATGCCCGCATCTGGCTCATGATTTTGCCTTCTTCGCATACTTGTTGGCCAGATCCTGGGTTTTTTCTGGTTCGAACCACCAACTAATGTGGTACCACATTGAAACAGTCAATTAAACCTGGGTTCGATCAATATTTTAGCGGATAAAACCGGTTAGGTCGGTGTTAGGTCTGCGTTATGCCCGCATCTGGCTCATGATTTTGCCTTCTTCCCATACTTGTTGGCCAGATCCTGGGCTTTTTCGGGTTTGAATCACTTAGTAATGTGGTACCACACAGTAACAGTCAATTAAACCTGGGTTCGATCCACTTTTTAGAGGATAACACAGGTAGGCCTGGGTTAGGTGTGGGTTATGCCCCAATCTGGCTCATGATTTTGCCTTCTTCGCATACTTGTTGGACAGATCCTGGATTTTTTCGGGTATGAATCACGCGTAGTAACGTGGTACCACACAGAAATAGTCCATTAAACTTGGTTTCGATCAATATTTTAGAGGATAACACCGGTTAGGTCTGGGAAAGGTCTGGGTTAGGTCTGGGTTATGCCCGCATCTGGCTCGTGATTTTGCCTTCTTCGCATACTTGTTGGCCAGTTCCTGGGTTTTTTCGGGTTTGAATCACGTAGTAATGTGGTACCACACAGAAACAGTCCATTAAACTTGGTTTCGATCAATATTTTAGAGGATAACACCGGTTAGGTCTGGGTTAGGTCTGGGTTATGCCCGCATCTGGCTCGTGATTTTGCCTGCATCGCATACTTGTTGCCCAGATCCTGGGTTTTCTCGGGTTTGAATCACGTAGTAATGTGGTACCACACCGTAACAGTCAATTAAACCTGCATTGGGTGAGTATTTTAGTCGGTAACACCGGTTAGGTCTGGGTTAGATCCGTGTTATGCCCGCATCTGGCTCATGATTTTGCCTTCTTCGCATACTTGTTGGATAGATACTCGATTTTTTCGGGTATGAACCACGTAGTAATGTGGTACCACACAGTAACAGACAATTAAACCGGGATTCGGTCAGTATTTTAGTCGGTAACGCCGGTTAGGTCTGGGTTAGGTCTGGGTTATGCCCGCATCTGGCTCATGATTTTGCCTTCTTCGCATACTTGTTGGCCAGATCCTGGATTTTTTCGGGTTTGAATCACATAGTAATGTGGTACCACACAGTAACAGACAATTAAACCGGGATTCGGTCAGTATTTTAGTCGGTAACACCGGTAAGGTCTGGGTTAGGTCTGGGTTATGCCCGCATCTGGCTCATGATTTTGCCTTCTTCGCATACTTGTTGGCCAGATCCTGGGTTTTCTCTGGTTTGAATCACGTAGTAATGGGGTACCACACTGAAACAGACAACTAAACCTGGTTTCGATCAATATTTTAGTCGGTAACACCGGTTTGGTCTGGGTTAGGTCTGGGTTATGCCCGCATCTGGCTCATGAGATTGCCTTCTTCGCATACTTGTTGGCCAGATCCTGTGTTTCTTCGGGTATGAATCACGTAGTAATGTGGTACCACACAGAAACAGTCCACTAAACTTGGTTTCGATCAATATTTTACAGGATAACACCGGCTAGGTCTGGGTTAGGTCTGGGTTATGCCCGCATCTGGCTCATGATTTTGCCTTCTTCGCATACTTGTTGACCAGATCCTGGGCTTTTTCGGGTTTGAATCACTTAGTAATGTGGTACCACACAGTAACAGTCAATTAAACCTGGGTTCGATCCACTTTTTAGAGGATAACACAGGTAGGCCTGGGTTAGGTGTGGGTTATGCCCCAATCTGGCTCATGATTTTGCCTTCTTCGCATACTTGTTGGACAGATCCTGGATTTTCGGGTATGAATCACGCGTAGTAACGTGGTACCACACAGAAATAGTCCATTAAACTTGGTTTCGATCAATATTTTAGAGGATAACACCGGTTAGGTCTGGGAAAGGTCTGGGTTAGGTCTGGGTTATGCCCGCATCTGGCTCGAGATTTTGCCTTCTTCGCATACTTGTTGGCCAGTTCCTGGGTTTTTTCGGGTTTGAATCACGTAGTAATGTGGTACCACACAGAAACAGTCCATTAAACTTGGTTTCGATCAATATTTTAGAGGATAACACCGGTTAGGTCTGGGTTAGGTCTGGGTTATGCCCGCATCTGGCTCGTGATTTTGCCTGCTTCGCATACTTGTTGCCCAGATCCTGGGTTTTCTCGGGTTTGAATCACGTAGTAATGTGGTACCACACCGTAACAGTCAATTAAACCTGCATTGGGTGAGTATTTTAGTCGGTAACACGGGTAGGCCTGCGTTAGGTCTGGGTTATGCCCGCATCTGGCTCAAGATTTTGCCTTCTTCGCATACTTGTTGGCCAGATCCTGGGTTTTCACTGGTTTGAATCACGTAGTAATGGGGTACCACACTGAAACAGACAACTAAACCTGGTTTCGATCAGTATTTTAGAGGATGACACCGGTTAAGTCTGGGTTAGATCTGGGTTATGCCCGCATCTGGCTCGTGATTTTGCCTTCTTCGCATACTTGTTGGCCAGTTCCTGGGTTTTTTCGGGTTTGAATCACGTAGTAATGTGGTACCACATTGAAGCAGTCAATTAAACCTGGTTTCGATCAATATTTTAGAGGATAACACCGGTTAGGTCTGGGTTAGGTCTGGGTTATGCCCGCATCTGGCTCATGATTTTGCATTCTTCGCATTCTTCTTGGCCAGATCCTGGGTTTTTTCGGGTTTGAATCACGTAGTAATGTGGTACCACACAGTAACAGTCAATTGAACCTGCATTCGGTCAGTATTTTAGTCGGTAACACCGGTTAGGCCTGGGTTAGATCTGTGTTATGCCCGCATCTGGCTCATGATTTTGCCTTCTTCGCATACTTGTTGGCCAGTTCCCGGGTTTTTTCGGGTTTGAATCACGTAGTAATGTGGTATCACATTGAAGCAGTCAATTAAACCTGGTTTCGATCAACATTTTAGAGAATAACACCGGTTAGGTCTGGGTTAGGTCTGGGTTAAGCCCGCATCTGGCTCATGATTTTGCCTTCTTCTCATACTGGTTGGACAGATCCCGGGTTTTTTCGGGTTTGAATCACGGAGTAATGTGGTACCACATTGAAACAGTCAATTAAACCTGGTTTCGATCAATATTTTAGAGGATAACACCGGTTAGGTCTGGGTTAGGTCTGGGTTATGCCCGCATCTGGCTCATGATTTTGCCTTCTTCGCATTCTTGTTGGCCTGATCCTGGGTTTCTTCGGGTTTGAATCACGTAGTAATGTGGTACCACACAGTAACAGTCAATTGAACCTGCATTCGGTCAGTATTTTAGTCGGTAACACCGGTTAGGCCTGGGTTAGATCTGTGTTATGCCCGCATCTGGCTCATGATTTTGCCTTCTTCGCATACTTGTTGGACAGATCCTGGATTTTTTCGGGTATGAATCACGTAGTAATGTGGTACCACATTGAAGCAGTCAACTAACCCGGTTTCGATCAACATTTTAGAGAATAACACCGGTTAGGTCTGGGTTAGGTTTGGGTTATGCCCGCATCAGGCTCATGATTTTGCGTCCTTCGCATACTTGTTGGACAGATCCTGGATTTTTTCGGGTTTGAACCACGTAGTAATGTGGTACCACACAGAAACAGTCCATTAAACTTGGTTTCGATCAATATTTTAGAGGATAACACCGGTTAGGTCTGGGTTAGGTCTGGGTTATGCCCGCATCTGGCTCATGATTTTGCCTTCTTCGCATACTTGTTGCCCAGATCCTGGGTTTTCTCGGGTGTGAATCACGTAGTAATGTGGTACCACACAGTAGCAGTCAATTAAACCTGGTTTCGATCCCCATTTTAGAGGATAACACGAGTAGGTCTGGGTTAGGTCTGGGTTATGCCCGCATCTGGCTCATGATTTTGCCTTCTTCGCATACTTGTTGGCCAGAACCTGGGTTTTTTCGGGTTCCAATCACGTAGTAATGTGGTACCACACAGTAACAGTCAATTGAACCACGATTCGGTCTGTATTTTAGTCGGTAACACCGCTTAGGTCTGGGTTATGTCTGGGTTATGCCCGCATCTGGCTCAAGATTTTGCCTTCTTCGCATACTTGTTGGCCAGATCCTGGGTTTTCTCTGGTTTGAATCACGTAGTAATGGGGTACCACACTGAAACAGTCAATTAAACCTGGGTTCGATCAATATTTTAGCGGATAAAACCGGTTAGGTAGGTGTTAGGTCTGCGTTATGCCCGCATCTGGCTCATGATTTTGCCTTCTTCCCATACTTGTTGGCCAGATCCTGGGCTTTTTCGGGTTTGAATCACTTAGTAATGTGGTACCACACAGTAACAGTCAATTAAACCTGGGTTCGATCCACTTTTTAGTGGATAACACAGGTAGGCCTGGGTTAGGTGTGGGTTATGCCCCAATCTGGCTCATGATTTTGCCTTCTTCGCATACTTGTTGGACAGATCCTGGATTTTTTCGGGTATGAATCACGCGTAGTAGCGTGGTACCACACAGAAATAGTCCATTAAACTTGGTTTCGATCAATATTTTAGAGGATAACACCGGTTAGGTCTGGGAAAGGTCTGGGTTAGGTCTGGGTTATGCCCGCATCTGGCTCGTGATTTTGCCTTCTTCGCATACTTGTTGGCCAGTTCCTGGGTTTTTTCGGGTTTGAATCACGTAGTAATGTGGTACCACACAGAAACAGTCCATTAAACTTGGTTTCGATCAATATTTTAGAGGATAACACCGGTTAGGTCTGGGTTAGGTCTGGGTTATGCCCGCATCTGGCTCGTGATTTTGCCTGCTTCGCATACTTGTCGCCCAGATCCTGGGTTTTCTCGGGTTTGAATCACGTAGTAATGTGGTACCACACCGTAACAGTCAATTAAACCTGCATTGGGTGAGTATTTTAGTCGGTAACACCGGTTAGGTCTGGGTTAGATCCGTGTTATGCCCGCATCTGGCTCATGATTTTGCCTTCTTCGCATACTTGTTGGATAGATACTCGATTTTTTCGGGTATGAACCACGTAGTAATGTGGTACCACACAGTAACAGACAATTAAACCGGGATTCGGTCAGTATTTTAGTCGGTAACGCCGGTTAGGTCTGGGTTTGGTCTGGGTTATGCCCGCATCTGGCTCATGATTTTGCCTTCTTCGCATACTTGTTGGCCAGATCCTGGATTTTTTCGGGTTTGAATCACATAGTAATGTGGTACCACACAGTAACAGACAATTAAACCGGGATTCGGTCAGTATTTTAGTCGGTAACACCGGTAAGGTCTGGGTTAGGTCTGGGTTATGCCCGCATCTGGCTCATGATTTTGCCTTCTTCGCAAACTTGTTGGCCAGATCCTGGGTTTTCTCTGGTTTGAATCACGTAGTAATGGGGTACCACACTGAAACAGACAACTAAACCTGGTTTCGATCAATATTTTAGTCGGTAACACCGGTTTGGTCTGGGTTAGGTCTGGGTTATGCCCGCATCTGGCTCATGAGATTGCCTTCTTCGCATACTTGTTGGCCAGATCCTGTGTTTCTTCGGGTATGAATCACGTAGTAATGTGGTACCACACAGAAACAGTCCACTAAACTTGGTTTCGATCAATATTTTACAGGATAACACCGGCTAGGTCTGGGTTAGGTCTGGGTTATGCCCGCATCTGGCTCATGATTTTGCCTTCTTCGCATACTTGTTGACCAGATCCTGGGCTTTTTCGGGTTTGAATCACTTAGTAATGTGGTACCACACAGTAACAGTCAACTAAACCTGGGTTCGATCCACTTTTTAGAGGATAACACAGGTAGGCCTGGGTTAGGTGTGGGTTATGCCCCAATCTGGCTCATGATTTTGCCTTCTTCGCATACTTGTTGGACAGATCCTGGATTTTCGGGTATGAATCACGCGTAGTAACGTGGTACCACACAGAAATAGTCCATTAAACTTGGTTTCGATCAATATTTTAGAGGATAACACCGGTTAGGTCTGGGAAAGGTCTGGGTTAGGTCTGGGTTATGCCCGCATCTGGCTCGAGATTTTGCCTCCTTCGCATACTTGTTGGCCAGTTCCTGGGTTTTTTCGGGTTTGAATCACGTAGTAATGTGGTACCACACAGAAACAGTCCATTAAACTTGGTTTCGATCAATATTTTAGAGGATAACACCGGTTAGGTCTGGGTTAGGTCTGGGTTATGCCCGCATCTGGCTTGTGATTTTGCCTGCTTCGCATACTTGTTGGACAGAACCTGGATTTTTTTGGGTATGAATCACGCGTAGTAACGTGGTACCACACAGAAATAGTCCATTAAACTTGGTTTCGCTCAATATTTTAGAGGATAACACCGGTTAGGTCTGGGAAAGGTCTGGGTTAGGTCTGGGTTATGCCCGCATCTGGCTCATGATTTTGCCTTCTTCGCATTCTTGTTGGCCAGATCCTGGGTTTTTTCGGGTTTGAATCTCGTAGTAATGTGGTACCACACAGTAACAGTCAATTGAACCTGCATTCGGTCAGTATTTTAGTCGGTAACACCGGTTAGGCCTGGGTTAGATCTGTGTTATGCCCGCATCTGGCTCATGATTTTGCCTTCTTCGCATACTTGTTGGCCAGTTCCCGGGTTTTTTCGGGTTTGAATCACGTAGTAATGTGGTATCACATTGAAGCAGTCAATTAAACCTGGTTTCGATCAACATTTTAGAGAATAACACCGGTTAGGTCTGGGTTAGGTCTGGGTTAAGCCCGCATCTGGCTCATGATTTTGCCTTCTTCTCATACTGGTTGGACAGATCCCGGGTTTTTTCGGGTTTGAATCACGGAGTAATGTGGTACCACATTGAAACAGTCAATTAAACCTGGTTTCGATCAATGTTTTAGAGGATAACACCGGTTAGGTCTGGGTTAGGTCTGGGTTATGCCCGCATCTGGCTCATGATTTTGCCTTCTTCGCATTCTTGTTGGCCTGATCCTGGGTTTCTTCGGGTTTGAATCACGTAGTAATGTGGTACCACACAGTAACAGTCAATTGAACCTGCATTCGGTCAGTATTTTAGTCGGTAACACCGGTTAGGCCTGGGTTAGATCTGTGTTATGCCCGCATCTGGCTCATGATTTTGCCTTCTTCGCATACTTGTTGGACAGATCCTGGATTTTTTCGGGTATGAATCACGTAGTAATGTGGTACCACATTGAACCAGTCAACTAACCCGGTTTCGATCAACATTTTAGAGAATAACACCGGTTAGGTCTGGGTTAGGTTTGGGTTATGCCCGCATCAGGCTCATGATTTTGCGTCCTTCGCATACTTGTTGGACAGATCCTGGATTTTTTCGGGTTTGAACCACGTAGTAATGTGGTACCACACAGAAACAGTCCATTAAACTTGGTTTCGATCAATATTTTAGAGGATAACACCGGTTAGGTCTGGGTTAGGTCTGGGTTATGCCCGCATCTGGCTCATGATTTTGCCTTCTTCGCATACTTGTTGCCCAGATCCTGGGTTTTCTCGGGTGTGAATCACGTAGTAATGTGGTACCACACAGTAGCAGTCAATTAAACCTGGTTTCGATCCCCATTTTAGAGGATAACACGAGTAGGTCTGGGTTAGGTCTGGGTTATGCCCGCATCTGGCTCATGATTTTGCCTTCTTCGCATACTTGTTGGCCAGAACCTGGGTTTTTTCGGGTTCCAATCACGTAGTAATGTGGTACCACACAGTAACAGTCAATTGAACCACGATTCGGTCTGTATTTTAGTCGGTAACACCGCTTAGGTCTGGGTTATGTCTGGGTTATGCCCGCATCTGGCTCAAGATTTTGCCTTCTTCGCATACTTGTTGGCCAGATCCTGGGTTTTCTCTGGTTTGAATCACGTAGTAATGGGGTACCACACTGAAACAGACAACTAAACCTGGTTTCGATCAATATTTTAGTCGGTAACACCGGTTTGGTCTGGGTTAGGTCTGGGTTATGCCCGCATCTGGCTCATGAGATTGCCTTCTTCGCATACTTGTTGGCCAGATCCTGTGTTTCTTCGGTTATGAATCACGTAGTAATGTGGTACCACACAGAAACAGTCCACTAAACTTGGTTTCGATAAATATTTTACAGGATAACACCGGCTAGGTCTGGGTTAGGTCTGGGTTATGCCCGCATCTGGCTCATGATTTTACCTTCTTCGTATACTTGTTGGCCAGATCCTGGGTTTTTTCGGGTTCGAACCACCAACTAATGTGGTACCACATTGAAACAGTCAATTAAACCTGGGTTCGATCAATATTTTAGCGGATAAAACCGGTTAGGTCGGTGTTAGGTCTGCGTTATGCCCGCATCTGGCTCATGATTTTGCCTTCTTCCCATACTTGTTGGCCAGATCCTGGGCTTTTTCGGGTTTGAATCACTTAGTAATGTGGTACCACACAGTAACAGTCAATTAAACCTGGGTTCGATCCACTTTTTAGTGGATAACACAGGTAGGCCTGGGTTAGGTGTGGGTTATGCCCCAATCTGGCTCATGATTTTGCCTTCTTCGCATACTTGTTGGACAGATCCTGGATTTTTTCGGGTATGAATCACGCGTAGTAACGTGGTACCACACAGAAATAGTCCATTAAACTTGGTTTCGATCAATATTTTAGAGGATAACACCGGTTAGGTCTGGGAAAGGTCTGGGTTAGGTCTGGGTTATGCCCGCATCTGGCTCGTGATTTTGCCTTCTTCGCATACTTGTTGGCCAGTTCCTGGGTTTTTTCGGGTTTGAATCACGTAGTAATGTGGTACCACACAGAAACAGTCCATTAAACTTGGTTTCGATCAATATTTTAGAGGATAACACCGGTTAGGTCTGGGTTAGGTCTGGGTTATGCCCGCATCTGGCTCGTGATTTTGCCTGCTTCGCATACTTGTTGCCCAGATCCTGGGTTTTCTCGGGTTTGAATCACGTAGTAATGTGGTACCACACCGTAACAGTCAATTAAACCTGCATTGGGTGAGTATTTTAGTCGGTAACACCGGTTAGGTCTGGGTTAGATCTGTGTTATGCCCGCACTGGCTCATGATTTTGCCTTCTTCGCATTCTTGTTGGATAGATACTCGATTTTTTCGGGTATGAACCACGTAGTAATGTGGTACCACACAGTAACAGACAATTAAACCGGGATTCGGTCAGTATTTTAGTCGGTAACACCGGCTAGGTCTGGGTTAGGTCTGGGTTATGCCCGCATCTGGCTGATGATTTTGCCTTCTTCGCATAGTTTTTGGAGAGATCCTGGGTTTTTTCGGGTTTGAATCACGTAGTATTGTGGTACCACACAGTAACAGTCAATTAAACCTGGTTTCGATCAATATTTTAGAGGATAAAACCGGTTAGGCCTGGGTTAGGTCTGTGTTATGCCCGCATCTGGCTCATGATTTTGCCTTCTTCGCATACTTGTTGGCCAGATTCTGGGTTTTTTCGGGTTCGAACCACCAACTAATGTGGTACCACATTGAAACAGTCAATTAAACCTGGGTTCGATCAATATTTTTGCGGATAAAACCGGTTAGGTCGGTGTTAGGTCTGCGTTATGCCCGCATCTGGCTCATGATTTTGCCTTCTTCCCATACTTGTTGGCCAGATCCTGGGCTTTTTCGGGATTGAATCACTTAGTAATGTGGTACCACACAGTAACAGTCAATTAAACCTGGGTTCGATCCACTTTTTAGAGGATAACACAGGTAGGCCAGGGTTAGGTGTGGGTTATGCCCCAATCTGGCTCATGATTTTGCCTTCTTCGCATACTTGTTGGACAGATCCTGGATTTTTTCAGGTATGAATCACGCGTAGTAACGTGGTACCACACAGAAATGGTCCATTAAACTTGGTTTCGATCAATATTTTAGAGGATAACACCGGGTAGGTCTGGGAAAGGTCTGGGTTAGGTCTGGGTTATGCCCGCATCTGGCTCGTGATTTTGCCTTCTTCGCATACTTGTTGGCCAGTTCCTGGGTTTTTTCGGGTTTGAATCACGTAGTAATGTGGTACCACACAGAAACAGTCCATTAAACTTGGTTTCGATCAATATTTTAGAGGATAACACCGGTTAGGTCTGGGTTAGGTCTGGGTTATGCCCGCATCTGGCTCGTGATTTTGCCTGCTTCGCATACTTGTTGCCCAGATCCTGGGTTTTCTCGGGTTTGAATCACGTAGTAATGTGGTACCACACCGTAACAGTCAACTAAACCTGCATTGGGTGAGTATTTTAGTCGGTAACACCGGTTAGGTCTGGGTTAGATCCGTGTTATGGCCGCATCTGGCTCATGATTTTGCCTTCTTCGCATACTTGTTGGATAGGTACTCGATTTTTTGGGGTATGAACCACGTAGTAATGTGGTACCACACAGTAACAGAGAATTAAACCGGGATTCGGTCAGTATTTTAGTCGGTAACACCGGTTAGGTCTGTGTTATGCCCGCATCTGGCTCGTGATTTTGCCTTCTTCGCATACTTGTTGGCTACTTCCTGGGTTTTTTCGGGTTTGAATCACGTAGTAATGTGGTACCACACAGTAACAGACAATTAAACCGGGATTCGGTCAGTATTTTAGTCGGTAACACCGGTTAGGTCTGGGTTAGGTCTGGGTTATGCCCGCATCTGGCTCATGATTTTGCCTTCTTCGCATACTTGTTGGCCAGGTCCTGGGTTTTTTCGGGTTTGAATCACGTAGTAATGTGGTACCACACAGTAACAGTCAATTAAACCTGGTTTCGATCCTCATTTTAGAGGATAACACGAGTAGGTCTGGGTTAGGTCTGGGTTATGCCCGCATCTGGCTCATGATTTTGCCTTCTTCGCATACTTGTTGGCCAGAACCTGGGTTTTTTCGGGTTCCAATCACGTAGTAATGTGGTACCACACAGTAACAGTCAATTGAACCACGATTCGGTCTGTATTTTAGTCGGTAACACCGCTTAGGTCTGGGTTATGTCTGTGTTATGCCCGCATCTGGCTCAAGATTTTGCCTTCTTCGCATACTTGTTGGCCAGATCCTGGGTTTTCTCGGGGTTGAATCACGTAGTAATGGGGTACCACACTGAAACAGACAACTAAACCTGGTTTCGATCAATATTTTAGTCGGTAACACCGGTTTGGTCTGGGTTAGGTCTGGGTTATGCCCGCATCTGGCTCATGATATTGCCTTCTTCGCATACTTGTTGGCCAGATCCTGTGATTCTTCGGGTATGAATCACGTAGTAATGTGGTACCACACAGAAACAGTCCACTAAACTTGGTTTCGATCAATATTTTACAGGATAACACCGGCTAGGTCTGGGTTAGGTCTGGGTTATGCCCGCATCTGGCTCATGATTTTGCCTTCTTCGCATAGTTGTTGGAGAGATCCTGGGTTTTTTCGGGTTAGAATCACGTAGTATTGTGGTACCACACAGTAACAGTCAATTAAACCTGGTTTCGATCAATATTTTAGTCGGTAACACCGGTTTGGTCTGGGTTAGGTCTGGGTTATGCCCGCGTCTGGCTCATGAATTTGCCTTCTTCGCATACTTGTTGGCCAGATCCTGGGTTTTCTCGGGTTTGAAACACGTAGAAATGTGGTACCACTCAGTAACAGTCAATTAAACCTGGATTCGGTCAGTATTTTAGAGGATAACACCTGTTCGGTCTGGGTTAGGTCTGGGTCATGCTCGCATCTGGCTCATGATTTTGCCTTCTTCGCATACTTGTTGGCCAGATCCCGGGTTTTCTTGGCGTTTGAATCACGTAGTAATGTGGTACCACAGTGACACGGTCAATTGAACCTGGGTTCGATCAATATTTTAGCGGATAAAACCGGTTAGGTCGGTGTTAGGTCTGCGTTATGCCCGCATCTGGCTCATGATTTTGCCTTCTTCGCATACTTGTTGGCCAGATCCTGGGTTTTCTCGGGTTTGAATCACGTAGAAATGTGGTACCACTCAGTAACAGTCAATTAAACCTGGATTCGGTCAGTATTTTAGGGGATAACACCGGTTTGGTCTGGGTTAGGTCTGGGTTATGCCCGCATCTGGCTCATGATTTTGCCTTCTTCGCATACTTGTTGGCCAGATCCTGGGTGTTTTCGGGTTCGAACCACCAACTAATGTGGTACCACATTGAAAAAGTCAATTAAACCTGGGTTCGATCAATATTTTAGCGGGTAAAACCGGTTAGGTCGGTGTTAGGTCTGCGTTATGCACGCATCTGGCTCATGATTTTGCCTTCTTCCCATACTTGTTGGCCAGATCCTGGGCTCTTTCGGGTTTGAATCACTTAGTGATGTGGTACCACACAGTAACAGTCAATTAAACTTGGTTTCGATCAATATTTTAGAGGATAACACCGGTTAGGTCTGGGAAAGGTCTGGGTTTGGTCTGGGTTATGCCCGCATCTGGCTCGTGATTTTGCCTTCTTCGCATACTTGTTGGCCAGTTCCTGGGTTTTTTCGGGTTTGAATCACGTAGTAATGTGGTACCACACAGAAACAGTCCATTAAACTTGGTTTCGATCAATATTTTAGAGGATAACACCGGTTAGGTCTGGGTTAGGTCTGGGTTATGCCCGCATCTGGCCCGTGATTTTGGCTGCTTCGCATACTTGTTGCCCAGATCCTGGGTTTTCTCGGGTTTGAATCACGTAGTAATGTGGTACCACACCGTAACAGTCAATTAAACCTGCATTGGGTGAGTATTTTAGTCGGTAACACCGGTTAGGTCTGGGTTAGATCCGTGTAATGCCCGCATCTGGCTCATGATTTTGCCTTCTTCGCATACTTGTTGGATAGATACTCGATTTTTTCGGGTATGAACCACGTAGTAATGTGGTACCACACAGTAACAGACAATTAAACCGGGATTCGGTCAGTATTTTAGTCGGTAACGCCGGTTAGGTCTGGGTTAGGTCTGGGTTATGCCCGCATCTGGCTCGTGATTTTGCCTTCTTCGCATACTTGTTGGATAGATACTTTTTTTTTTTTTTTTTTTTTTTTTTGTCGTGGGGAAAATCTTCGAAAGACTCCCTCCCACCTCCTTGGGGAGAGGTGGGAGGGGTGTGTGGGGTTCCCCGCGCCCGTACAACGACAGGCGCGGGACCTACCCACTAAAAACCCCACGGTGACCCTTCGGCACGCTTTGGGAGGATACCGGGAATCGCTCGAAGCATTCTTCCGGTATCCTCCCCGTGCCCGCGCTTTCGCGCCCATCCCCCGGGGGGACAATCGGTCCCCCCAGTAGACACACTGCCTCATAGCGGCGGGACGGGGCCACTCCATCCCGCCGCTATCCGTCCCGGGGCCGCGTTTAGTGGCGGCTGCGAGCCCCAACTCGCAACCGCCCGCGACCCCGTTTCCACCCCTCGACGGCCGGGCGTTCATGGCCGCACCAGACCGCCGAGGGTGCCTCCCCTTGCGTCGGACCGGTAGGGGGAGGCACTCCTACCCCCAACCGGTCCGACCCGGCGCCGCCTGGCGGGAGGAGGGTCCCCTCAGGACCCCCCTCCCAGCCTAGGTCATCCGCCACGCCGAGGCGGCCGCCCGCGACGCCTCGCGACCGGGCGACGACCTCGGGCCACCGCACGAGCGCGAGCTTCAGCGCGCCGCTGAAGCTCGCGCTCCCTCCCCGCGGCCTCCTTCTGCAACATTACGTTCTCGCCGAAGGAGGCCACGGCCCTCCACTTCTCCTCGCTGCCGAGCATGGCGCGCACCACGCCCGGCAGCGAGACATCCCGCCCGACGACGCCGACCAGGACACGGCGCTCCCCCTCCCACGCGGGGCATACCACCAGGGTATGATCCGCCGTGTCCTGCTCAGCGTCGCAGTGGCAGCAACGCGCCGTCGGCTCCTTCCCTATCCGGCACAGGTATCTTCCGAAGCTGCCATGCCCGGAAAATACCTGTGCCAGCCGGTAGGTGAGGCTGCCATGGCCTCTGTCCAGCCACTCCTTCAGGAGTGGCCGAACAGCCCCGACAGTCCGGTGCCCCGCGGTTGGCAGAGCCAGCCGCTCCTGCCACGCGAGCAACACGGACTGCCGGGCCTGGCGCTTCAAATCGCCCCAAGCAGGTTCCTGCCCGCCCGGGACCGCCCCCACCCCCGCGCGACGGTCGACGCGGTGCCGGTACATCACCGCGTGCGACCGCGCGAGCAGGTCCATGGGCGGCATCCCCGCTAGAACCGTCGCCGCCTCATGTGACACGGTCCGATACCCGCGGACGACCCTGAGCGCCATGCGCCTCTGCACCCGCCGCAGCATAGTCATGCTGCGCCGGGAGGCAGCCAGGTCGTCCGCCCAGACGGGGGCCCCGTATAGGGCCACCGACTGGACCATTGCCACATAGAGGCGACGAACTCGGCCCGACGGGCCCCCCAGGTTGGGCAGGATCCGGCCCAGAGCCGCAACCATCCTTTCCAACCGGGGGACCAGGCAGCGGAAATGCTTCTCGAAACGCCAGTGGCTATCAAGGATCAGCCCCAGATACCTGATCTGGGGCTTCACCTCGATGTCAGCCCCACCCACCCGAATCAGAGGGGGTGGCGGATCCTGCCGAGGTGAATGAAACGCAATCACCTCGGTCTTATGGACCGCCACCGTCATCCCCATCCCCCTGATCCGGTCGACGACGCGTTGCGACCCCTCCTCCGCGCGACGCATGGCCCTCCCCCAGTGCTCCCCGACGGCCAGCACCAGTGTGTCATCCGCATAACACACCGTGCTGACGCCGTCGGGGAGGCCGGCCCGCAACACCGAGTCGTACGCGATGTTCCACAGGAGTGGCCCGAGGACCGACCCCTGCGGAACACCGCAGTACACCTCCCTCCGCATATCACCATCCCGGCCCGGATACTCGATCCACCTGCCGCGGAGATAATCCCCGACGACCGCCCTGAGACAAGGGGGGACTCGATGATATTCGAGCCCCCTCCTTATCTCTTCCCAGGGGAGGGTGTTAAAGGCATTGGCAATATCCAAGGATATTGCCAATGCCACCCCTCCCCGGGAGACGGCCGCCTCCGAGAGCGCCCTCACACGACCTATCGCGTCGATAGTCGATCGGCCCCCCCGGAAACCGAACTGGCAGTCGGCCAGACCGGGATCACCCCGCGACAGGTGCTCGACGAGGCGGGCAGCAATCACACGCTCGAAGAGCTTGCCCACCTCGTCGAGGAGACAAATGGGCCGGTATGCGGAGGGAGACTCCGCGGGCCGACCCTCCTTTCGGAGGAGGACCATCCTCGCCACCTTCCAACTGGGGGGGAATCGCCCGTCCCTCAGGCAGCGGTCGAACAACCGCCTGAGGTCGGCCCCAAGGACGCCCTGGGTCAAGACCCAAACCCGGCCGGGCACACCATCCGGACCCGGGGCCGTGTTACGAACCCCGAGCCGTCTGATGGCCGCTGCCAGCTCCTCCTGCGTGACCCCCAGCTCGGCCGTCCACTCCACTGGGACAGCCGCCGCCGCCGGAGGACGCGGTCCCCTCTCCCCAATTGGGAAGAGTGTATTGACCACGTCCTCCAGCAGCCGGGGGTCAAGACCCTCGGTGACGGGTGGCGCCCACGGGCGGAGCTTATTCAGCACCACCTTATATGGGCGCCCCCATGGATCGTCATCAAGGGTCTGGAGGAGCTCCTTCCATGCCTGGGTCTTGGCCCGTTTGATGGCGACCTGCAGAGCAACCCGCGCCACGCGGTATGCTCCATACAGGTCATCAGCTGCCCTCGCTCGCGCCACGCCGTCGCCTGTACGTTGACGACGGCGCGCGCGGGTGTACTGGCGTCGGGCGCGGACAGTCGCGACTCGCAACTCCGCGATCGCGTCCGACCACCAGTACACCGCCCGGCGAGGAGAAGCCCGCCCGACCCGAGGCATCGCCGCGTCGCAAATACCCGCGACCAATGCTCCGAGCCGGGCGACCTCCCCCTATATGCTCGGCAACTCGGCCGCTCCCTGCGGCCAAGTTGCAGCGAGGGCAGCTGCCATCAGGGCGTCCTTGTCCAGGCGCCGAAGCGCCCAGCGGCGTGGTGGGGTGCCACGCAGGCGGCCGTGTCGGGATGCACTCGCGGCGGCAGAGACCTCCATCCGGATGTACCGGTGATCGGAGAGTGTCTCTGCCCCCGCGACCACGTGCCAACCCGACACCATGCGCACGGCGTTGGGGGTCGCGAATCCAACATCCACGATGGACCCCCCATATCGCCGCACGCATGTGTGCTCCGACCCCCGGTTCAATACCCGGAGGTCGAGCCCCGCCGCCCAATCGCCCAGGATCCCGCCGCGAACGGAGGTCCTGGGGGATCCCCAAGCCACCGACTTGGCATTAAAATCCCCCAGGACCAGCACCGGCCGGGCCGCGTAGCGCTGCACGCATGCCGCGACCTCGGCCAAGTACAGCTCGAACGCAGCGTGACCGCTACGGGGCGAAATGTAGCACCCCACCACAGCGACTCCCCCCCAGTCCACGGCGACGAATCCCCGACCGCGCTCCAACAAGGAGAACGGTGGGGACCCGTCGCCCCCTCCCCATACCGTCGCCACCAAGCCGTCCGCGTCGCCCACCCAATGAGGGTGATCAGGGACGCGGTACGGCTCCGCGGCGACCGCCAGGCCAACCCCCCACTCCGCGAGGACTTGGGACATCAAGTCCTGTGCCGCGCGGCAGTGGTTGAGGTTGGCCTGGAGGAGGAGGCGGGGCGGCATTAATTAATGGCCGCGCCAGCCTCCTCCCGGCCGTCCGTCCCCGTAGCACCGTCCACCTCCATGGAGGACGATGCCACCGCCCTCGGCACCGGAGCCGGAGCAGCCCGCCTCTTCCTCTCCTTCCGGGAGGGGGGGGAGCACTTCTTGCTCCCCACCCTGTGATCGGCTGGCCTCCCCATGTCCGCACACAGCGGGCAGTGGGGGGCCGCCGAGCACTGGCTCGCACGGTGCTCTTTGGCACCGCAGCGGTAACACTGACCGCTGCGGTCCACCGGCGAGGTGCACCACTGCCTCACGTGCCCCAATTCGAGGCAGCGGTGACACTGGAGCGGGCGCGGCGCGAGGATTTCCACTCGCGCCGAAACCCACCCCACCAACACCCTCCCGGATTCCACCACCTTACGGGCGGCGGAGAGGGGGCACCGGGCCCACACCGACCCGAGGCCGGAGGGCGACCTGCGGATCTCTCCGATCCGCAGGTCCTCCACAGGACAGTCCCCCGCCCTCGCAAGGGCACGGGACACATCCTGTGCGCTGACCGAGTCGTCCAGCCCACAAACGCGCATCTCCGTGCGCTTCGTGGGCCGGGCGACCCGGACACCTCGCTCGCCCAGCTGCTCCCGGAGCCTCTGAGCGAGACGATCCGCCTTCGCGCCGCCTTCTGCACCGGGGATCTCCAGCAAGAGACCCCCGGTCACGGCCCTCTTCGCCCTCACGGAGGCGATGCCCAGCTCTTCCAGGGAGATATTCTCCCTGGCGAGCCGCATCGCCTCCGCGAGGGTCAGGTCGCCCCCCTGTGCAACGGTCAGCGTCACCGCTGCCGTTTTTGGGGGATGACCTGGTCGTGCCTTCCCGACCTTCGCGGCCTTTACCTTGGCCGCCGGCGGCGGAGGCGGAGGCTGTGGTTGCGAGGCCTTCCTCGCCGCCCGCTTCGCCTTCCGCCCCACCACCTCACTCCACGCCACACCCCCCTTGGGGGGGTGCCGTGGAGGACGCGACCACCGCGACCACGGGTACACCACCCCCCTTGGGGGTCGCGACCCGGGGCCCTGGTGCCGCAACGCTGGGCGGAGCCTTCACTCCGCCCTTCTTTGCCTTCCCCGACTGTACCGGAACAGGTCGGGGAGGCACCGCCTTCCTGCTGACCGCTCTTCCGGCGAGGAGCTCCTCCCGGAAGGCGGCCAGATTGCCATCAATCATGTCCCCAATCCTCCTCAGAAGATCGTCTTCTGAGGAGGACGGGGACTTCTTCACGGGCGGAGTGCGGGTGGAGGGGCCCGCGGTGCCCCGCACCACTGCCGCCGCACTCCGCTTATTTACCCCCGCCGAGGGACGCGGCGGTGGAGGAGGAGGGAGGATGGGAGGGAGGGCCGCGCTGTTCCACAGCGCCTCTGCCCTCCTCCTCCCCTGTCGCTCCTCCTCCAACAGGAGCTGCAGACGGGCGTTCCGCCCTCTGAGCTCCCGCGCCGCCTCCCTCATTTCCTCCGCCGCGGCCTTCAGGGCCTCCGCGCCACCGCTTTTCTGCCCCTTAAAGGCGCAGGCAGCGGCGACTTTCTCCACCCGCCTCAGGGACGAGGAGATCCTCTCCGATATCTCCTCGGTCACCTCGTCCCTGAGGCAACTCAGCCTCACCGACGGGCTCATCGCCCCGCCCACCTCGACGACGGCCTGCCCCGTCCTCTTCCTCTTAGAGCCTATGTGGCTCGTGCTGGAGGAGAAGGACGAGACCGACGCCGTCTCGTCGTCCTCCTCCACCCTCCACGAAGCCGGACCTGGCGCTGAGTGGGGCGCGAGCGCCGCCACCCTAACCCCAACCCCGTCTCCGTCCTCCCCAACCGACAAAACCCGCCCCATCCCCATTTTATTTTCTGTTTGGATAGATACTTGAGTTTTTCGGGTATGAACCACGTAGTAATGTGGTACCACACAGTAACAGACAATTAAACCGGGATTCGGTCAGTATTTTAGTCGGTAACACCGGTTAGTTCTGTGTTATGCCCGCATCTGGCTCGTGATTTTGCCTTCTTCGCATACTTGTTGGCTACTTCCTGGGTTTTTTCGGGTTTGGATCACGTAGTAATGTGGTACCACATTGAAACAGTCAATTAAACATGGTTTCGATCAATATTTTAGAGGATAACACCGGTTAGGTCTGGGTTAGGTCTGGGTTATGCCCGCATCTGGCTCATGATTTTGTCTTCTTCGCATTCTTGTTGGCCAGATCCTGGGTTTTTTCGGGTTTGAATCACGTGGTAATGTGGTACCACACAGTAACAGTCAATTGAACCTGCATTCGGTCAGTATTTTAGTCGGTAACACCGGTTAGGCCTGGGTTAGGTCTGTGTTATGCCCGCATCTGGCTCATGATTTTGCCTTCTTCGCATACTTGTTGGACAGATCCTGGATTTTTTCGGGTATGAATCACGTAGTAATGTGGTACCACATTGAAGCAGTCAATTAAACCTGGTTTCGATCAACATTTTAGAGAATAGCACCGGTTAGGTCTGGGTTAGGTCTGGGTTATGCCCGCATCTGGCTCATGATTTTGCCTTCTTCGCATACTTGATGGCCAGATCCTGGGTTCTTTCGGGTTTGAATCACGTAGTAATGTGGTACCACACTGAAACAGTCCATTAAACTTGGTTTCGATCAATATTTTAGAAGATAACACCGGTTAGGTCTGGGTTAGGTCTCGGTTATGCCCGCATCTGGCTCATGATTTTGCATTCTTCGCATACTTGTTGGCCAGATCCTGGGTTTTTTCGGGTATGAATCACGTAGTAATGTGGTACCACACAGAAACAGTCCACTAAACTTGGTTTCGATCAATATTTTAGAGGAGAACACCGGTTAGGTCTGGGTTAGGTCTGGGTTATGCCCGCATCTGGCTCATGATTTTGCCTTCTTCGCATACTTGTTGCCCAGATCCTGGGTTTTCTCGGGTTTGAATCACGTAGTAATGTGGTACCACACAGTAACAGTCAATTGAACCTGCATTCTGTCAGTATTTTAGTCGGTAACACCGGTTAGGCCTATGTTATGCCCGCATCTGGCTCGTGATTTTGCCTTCTTCGCATACTTGTTGGACAGATCCTGGATTTTTTCGGGTATGAATCACGTAGTAATGTGGTACCACACAGTAACAGTCAATTGAACCTGCATTCGGTCAGTATTTTAGTCGGTAACACCGGTTAGGCCTGGGTTAGATCTGTGTTATGCCCGCATCTGGCTCATGATTTTGCCTTCTTGGCATACTTGTTGGACAGATCCTGGATTTTTTCGGGTATGAATCACGTAGTAATGTGGTACCACATTGAAGCAGTCAATTAAACCTGGTTTCGATCAACATTTTAGAGAATAACACCGGTTAGGTCTGGGTTAGGTCTGGGTTAAGCCCGCATCTGGCTCATGATTTTGCCTTCTTCGCATACTGGTTGGACAGATCCTGGATTTTTTCGGGTATGAATCACGTAGTAATGTGGTACCACATTGAAGCAGTCAATTAAACCTGGTTTCGATCAACATTTTAGAGAATAACACCGGTTAGGTCTGGGTTAGGCCTGGGTTAAGCCCGCATCTGGCTCATGATTTTGCCTTCTTCGCATACTGGTTGGACAGATCCTGGATTTTTTCGGGTATGAATCACGCGTAGTAACGTGGTACCACAGAGAAATAGTCCATTAAACTTGGTTTCGATCAATATTTTAGAGGATGACACCGGTTAAGTCTGGGTTAGGTCTGGGTTACGCCCGCATTTGGCTCGTGATTTTGCCTTCTTCGCATACTTGTTGGCCAGTTCCTGGGTTTTTTCGGGTTTGAATCACGTAGTAATGTGGTACCACATTGAAGCAGTCAATTAAACCTGGTTTCGATCAACATTTTAGAGAATAACACCGGTTAGGTCTGGGTTAGGTCTGGGTTAAGCCCGCATCTGGCTCATGATTTTGCCTTCTTCGCATACTGGTTGGACAGATCCTGGATTTTTTCGGGTATGAATCACGTAGTAATGTGGTACCACATTGAAGCAGTCAATTAAACCTGGTTTCGATCAACATTTTAGAGAATAACACCGGTTAGGTCTGGGTTAGGTCTGGGTTAAGCCCGCATCTGGCTCATGATTTTGCGTCCTTCGCATACTTGTTGGACAGATCCTGGATTTTTTCGGGTTTGAATCACGTAGTAATGTGGTACCACACAGAAACAGTCCATTAAACTTGGTTTCGATCAATATTTTAGAGGATAGCACGGTAGGCCTGCGTTAGGTCTGGGTTATCCCCCATCTGCCTCATGATTTTGCCTTCTTCGCATACTTGTTGGACAGAACCTGGATTTTTTCGGGTATGAATCACGCGTAGTAACGTGGTACCACAGAGAAATAGTCCATTAAACTTGGTTTCGATCAATATTTTAGATGATAAAACTGGTTAGGTCTGGGTTAGGTCTGGGTTATGCCCGCATCTGGCTCATGATTTTGCCTTCTTCGCATACTTGTTGGACAGATTGTTGGTTTTTGCGGGTTTGAATCACGTAGTAATGTGGTACCACACAGTAACAGTCAATTACACCTGGTTTCGATCCACATTTTAGAGGATAACACGAGTAGGTCTGGGTTAGGTCTGGGTTATGCCCGCATCTGGGTCATGATTTTGCCTTCTTTGCATACTTGTTGGCCAGATCCTGGTTTTTTTCGGGTTTGAATCACGTAGTAATGTGGTACCACACAGTAACAGACAATTAAACCGGGATTCGGTCAGTAATTTAGTCGGTAACACCGGTTAGGTCTGGGTTAGGTCTGGGTTAAGCCCGCAACTGACTCATGATTTTGCCTTATCCGCATACTTGTTGGCCATATCCTGGGTTTTCTCGGGTTTGAATCACGTAGTAATGTGGTACCACACAGAAACAGTCCATTAAACTTGGTTTCGATCAATATTTTAGAGGATAACACCGGTTAGGTCTGGGTTAGGTCTGGGTTATGCCCGCATCTGGCTCGTGATTTTGCCTTCTTCGCATACTTGTTGCCCAGATCCTGGGTTTTCTCGGGTTTGAATCACGTAGTAATGTGGTACCACACTGAAACAGTCTATTAAAGTTGGTTTCGATCAATATTTTAGAGGATAACACCGGTTAGGTCTGGGTTAGGTCTCGGTTATGCCCGCAACTGGCTCATGATTTTGCCTCCTTCGCATACTTGTTGCCCAGATCCTGGGTTTTCTCGGGTTTGAATCACGTAGTAATGTGGTGCCACACAGAAACAGTCCACTAAACCTCGTTTCGATCCACATTTTAGAGGATAACACAGGTTAGGTCTGGGTTAGGTCTCGGTTTTTACCCGCATCTGGCTCATGATTTTGCCTTCTTCGCATACTTGTTGGCCAGATCCTGGGTTCTTTCGGGTTTGAATCACGTAGTAATGTGGTACCACACTGAAACAGTCCATTAAACTTGGTTTCGATCAATATTTTAGAGGATAACACCGGTTAGGTCTGGGTTAGGTCTGGGTTATGCCCGCATCTGGCTCATGATTTTGCCTTCTTCGCATACTTGTTGCCCAGATTCTGGGTTTTCTCGGGTTTGAATCACGTAGTAATGTGGTACCACACAGTAACAGTCAATTGAACCTGCATTCGGTCAGTATTTTAGTCGGTAACACCGGTTAGGCCTGGGTTAGATCTGTGTTATGCCCGCTTCTGGCTCATGATTTTGCATTCTTCGCATACTTGTTGGACAGATCCTGGATTTTTTCGGGTATGAATCACGTAGTAATGTGGTACCACGCAGAAACAGTCCACTAAACTTGGTTTCGATCAATATTTTAGAGGAGAACACCGGTTAGGTCTGGGTTAGGTCTGGGTTATGCCCGCATCTGGCTCATGATTTTGCCTTCTTCGCATACTTGTTGGACAGATTCTGGGTTTCTTCGGGTTTGAGTCACGTAGTAACGTGGTACCACACAGTAACAGTCAACTAAACCTGGTTTCGATCCAAATTTTAGAGGATAACACGAGTTGGTCTGAGTTAGGTCTGGGTTATGCCCGCATCTGGCTCATGATTTTGCATTCTTCCCATACTTGTTTGCCAGATCCTGGGTTTTTTCGGGTATGAATCACGTAGTAATGTGGTACCACACAGGAACTGTCCACTAAACCTAGTTTCGATCCACATTTTAGAGGATAACACAGGTTAGGTCTGGGTTAGGTCTCGGTTTTGCCCGCATCTGGCTCATGAATTTGCCGTCTTCGCATACTTGTTGGCCAGATCCTGGGTTTTCTCAGGTTTGAATCACGTAGTAATGTGGTACCACACAGTAACAGTCAATTAAACCTGGTTTCGATCCACATTTTAGAGGATAACACGGGTAGGCCTGGGTTAGGTCTGGGTTATGCCCGCATCTGGCTCATGATTCTGCCTTCTTCGCATTCTTGTTGGACAGATCCTGGGTTTTTTCGGGTTTGAATCACGTAGTAATGTGGTACCACACAGAAACAGTCAATTGAACCTGCATTCGGTCAGTATTTTAGTCGGTAACACCGGTTAGGCCTGGGTTAGATCTGTGTTATGCCCGCATCTGGCTCATGATTTTGCCTTCTTCGCATACTTGTTGGACAGATCCTGGATTTTTTCGGGTATGAATCACGTAGTAATGTGGTACCACATTGAAGCAGTCAATTATACCTGGTTTCGATCAACATTTTAGAGAATAACACCGGTTAGGTCTGGGTTAGGTCTGGGTTAAGCCCGCAACTGGCTCATGATTTTGCCTTCTTCGCATACTTGTTGGCTACTTCCAGGGTTTTTTCGGGTTTGAATCACGTAGTAATGTGGTACCACATTGAAACAGTCAATTAAACCTGGTTTCGATCAATATTTTAGAGGATAACACCGGTTAGGTCTGGGTTAGGTCTGGATTATGCCCGCATCTGGCTCATGAATTTGCCGTCTTCGCATACTTGTTGGCCAGATCCTGGGTTTTCTCGGGTTTGAATCACGTAGCAATGTGGTACCACACAGTAACAGTCAATTAAACCTGGTTTCGATCCACATTTTAGAGGGTAACACGTGTAGGCCTGGGTTAGGTCTGGGTTATGCCCGCATCTGGCTCATGATTTAGCGTTCTTCGCATTCTTGTTGGCCAGATCCTGGGTTTTTTCGGGTTTGAATCACGTAGTAATGTGGTACCACACAGTAACAGTCAATTGAACCTGCATTCGGTCAGTATTTTAGTCGGTAACACAGGTTAGGTCTGGGTTAGGTCTGTGTTATGCCCGCATCAGGCTCATGATTTTGCCTTCTTCGCATACTTGTTGGCTACTTCCTGGGTTTTTTCGGGTTTGAATCACGTACTAATGTGGTACCACACTGAAACCGTCAACTAAACCCGGTTTCGATCCACATTTTACAGGATAACACAGGTTAGGTCTGGGTTAGGCCTCGGTTTTGCCCGCATCTGGCTCATGAATTTGCCGTCTTCATATACTTGTTGGCCAGATCCTGGGTTTTCTCGGGTTTGAACCACGTAGTAATGTGGTACCACACAGTAATAGTCAATTAAACCTGGTTTCGATGAATATTTTAGAGGCTAAAACCGGTTAGGTCTGAGTTAGGTCTGGGTTATGCCCGCATCTGGCTCATGATTTTGCCTTCCTCGCATACTTGTTGGCCAGATCCTGGGTCTTTCGGGTTTGAATCACGAACTAATGTGGTACCACATTGAAACAGTCAATTAAACCTGGGTTCGATGAATATTTTAGCGAATAAAACCGGTTAGGTCGGTGTTAGGTCTGCGTTATGCCCGCATCTGGCTCATGATTTTGCCTTCATCGCATACTTGTTGGACAGATTCTGGGTTTCTTCGGGTTTGAGTCACGTAGTAACGTGGTACCACACAGTAACAGTCAACTAAACCTGGTTTCGATCCAAATTTTAGAGGATAACACGAGTTGGTCTGGGTTAGGTCTGGGTTATGCCCGCATCTGGCTCATGATTTTGCCTTCTTCGCATACTTGTTGGCTACTTCCTGGGTTTTTTCGGGTTTGAATCACGTACTAATGTGGTACCACACTGAAACCGTCAACTAAACCCGGTTTCGATCCACATTTTACAGGATATCACAGGTTAGGTCTGGGTTAGGTCTCGGTTTTGCCCGCATCTGGCTCATGAATTTGCCGTCTTCGCATACTTGTTGGCCAGATCCTGGGTTCTTTCGGGTTTGAATCACGTAGTAATGTGGTACCACACTGAAACAGTCTATTAAAGTTGGTTTCGATCAATATTTTAGAGGATAACACCGGTTAGGTCTGGGTTAGGTCTCGGTTATGCCCGCATCTGGCTCATGATTTTGCCTTCTTCGCATACTTGTTGGCCAGATCCTGTGTTTTTTCGGGTATGAATCACGTAGTAATGTGGTACCACACAGTAGCAGTCAATTAAACCTGGTTTCGATCCACATTTTAGAGCATAACACCGGGTATGTCTGGGTTAGGTCTGGGTTTTTACCCGCATCTGGCTCATGATTTTGCCTTCTTCGCATACTTGTTGGCCAGATCCTGGGTTCTTTCGGGTTTGAATCACGTAGTAATGTGGTACCACACTGAAACAGTCCATTAAACTTGGTTTCGATCAATATTTTAGAGGATAACACCGGTTAGGTCTGGGTTAGGTCTGGGTTATGCCACCAGCGGGATGATCGCGTCGCCGCGGCGGTCCGCCCAGTGTTTTATGCCTGGGTGGGCCGTAGCTGGGGTACGCCCACCTACCGCCTGACACAGGTACTGACCGGACACGGTTGCTTCGGTCGGTACCTGCATCGGATAGGGCGGGAGGCGACGGCTGCGTGCCGTCACTGCAGGGGAAGGGAGGACACCGCGCAGCACACGTTGGAGTTTTGTCCGGCGTGGGCAGCTCAGCGCGGTGTCCTCGTTGGAGTAGTTGGAGCTGACCTCACGCTGCCGGCCGTCATTCGTGCGATGGTCGGCAGTGAGGAGGCGTGGGCGGCCATGGCCTTGTTTTGTGAAGAGGTCATGGCCGCCAAGGAAGACGCCGAAAGGGCGCGTGAGGAGGTGGGGGGCAGGCGGCGACGTCGACCGTAAGTCCCTCCACCGCTCCCCGTGGCAGGGGGAGCGTGAAGGGGTCGGTGATGGTGTTTGTGGTGCGAGGTGAGGGACTTTATTCCCTCATTCCCCCTTGCACCCAGCCCATCACCGGATCGGGGGCCCGTGGTAGGGGCCCCGTCCAGCGGGGGCGGCAGTGTTAGCCGGCCCCGCAGCCGTGGTCGCGATCGGGTGGGGGCCTGGTCGCGGCTAGTAGCAACGGCACGAGTCGGGGCGACGACGCGTGTGACCGCGCGGCGTCGCCGGGGGGCAATCAGATCAGTTTGCCCCCCATTTGGGGAGGAGGTACTTTTCCTCCCCCGGGAAGGGCCCGTAGTAGGGCGTTGCGCCAACGGGGAGAGTCACGGTAGTATCGGTAGTTTGGTTCCCGTGACTCTCCCCAGATAAAGGGCGCAGGCGGTCACCGTGGTGTTTTAGCCGGTAAGAGTCCGGCACTACCCCGGCCTCCCCCCCAGGAAGCCGGGGTGTACATGAGGATTTCACCACGTTAAAAAAAAAAAAAAAAAAAAAAAAAGGTCTGGGTTATGCCCGCATCTGGCTCATGATTTTGCCTTCTTCGCATACTTGTTGGCTGCTTCCTGGGTTTTTTCGGGTTTGAATCACGTAGTAATGTGGTACCACACAGTAATAGTCAATTAAACCTGGTTTCGATCAATATTTTACAGGATAACACAGGTTAGGTCTGGGTTAGGTCTCGGTTTTGCCCGCATCTGGCTCATGAATTTGCCGCCTTCGCATACTTGTTGGCCAGATCCCGGGTTTTCTCGGGTTTGAACCACGTAGTAATGTGGTACCACACAGTAATAGTCAATTAAACCTGGTTTCGATCAATATTTTACAGGATAACACAGGTTAGGTCTGGGTTAGGTCTCGGTTTTGCCCGCATCTGGCTCATGAATTTGCCGTCTTCGCATACTTGTTGGCCAGATCCCGGGTTTTCTCGGGTTTGAACCACGTACTAATGTGGTACCACACGGAAACAGTCTATTAAAGTTGGTTTCGATCAATATTTTAGAGGAGAACACCGGTTAGGTCTGGGTTAGGTCTGGGTTATGCCCGCATCTGGCTCATGATTTTGCCTTCTTCGCATACTTGTTGCCCAGATTCTGGGTTTTCTCGGGTTTGAATCACGTAGTAATGTGGTACCACACAGTAACAGTCAATTGAACCTGCATTCGGTCAGTATTTTAGTCGGTAACACCGGTTAGGCCTGGGTTAGATCTGTGTTATGCCCGCTTCTGGCTCATGATTTTGCATTCTTCGCATACTTGTTGGACAGATCCTGGATTTTTTCGGGTATGAATCACGTAGTAATGTGGTACCACGCAGAAACAGTCCACTAAACTTGGTTTCGATCAATATTTTAGAGGAGAACACCGGTTAGGTCTGGGTTAGGTCTGGGTTATGCCCGCATCTGGCTCATGATTTTGCCTTCTTCGCATACTTGTTGGACAGATTTTGGGTTTCTTCGGGTTTGAGTCACGTAGTAACGTGGTACCACACAGTAACAGTCAACTAAACCTGGTTTCGATCCAAATTTTAGAGGATAACACGAGTTGGTCTGAGTTAGGTCTGGGTTATGCCCGCATCTGGCTCATGATTTTGCCTTCTTCCCATACTTGTTTGCCAGATCCTGGGTTTTTTCGGGTATGAATCACGTAGTAATGTGGTACCACACAGAAACAGTCCACTAAACTTGGTTTCGATCAATATTTTAGAGGATAACACCGGTTAGGTGGGTGTTAGGTCTGCGTTATGCCCGCATCTGGCTCATGATTTTGCCTTCTTCGCATACTTGTTGGACAGATTCTGGGTTTCTTCGGGTTTGAGTCACGTAGTAACGTGGTACCACACAGTAACAGTCAACTAAACCTGGTTTCGATCCAAATTTTAGAGGATAACACGAGTTGGTCTGGGTTAGGTCTGGGATATGCCCGCATCTGGCTCATGAATTTGCCATCTTCGCATACTTGTTGGCCAGATCCTGGGTTTTCTCGGGTTTGAGTCACGTAGTAACGTGGTACCACACAGTAACAGTCAATTAAACCTGGTTTCGATCCACATTTTAGAGGATAACACGAGTTGGTCTGGGTTAGGTCTGGGTTATGCCCGCATCTGGCTCATGATTTTGCCTTCTTCCCATACTTGTTTGCCAGATCCTGGGTTTTTTCGGGTATGAATCACGTAGTAATGTGGTACCACACAGGAACTGTCCACTAAACCTGGTTTCGATCCACATTTTAGAGGATAACACAGGTTAGGTCTGGGTTAAGTCTCGGTTTTGCCCGCATCTGGCTCATGAATTTGCCGTCTTCGCATACTTGTTGGCCAGATCCTGGGTTTTCTCGGGTTTGAGTCACGTAGTAACGTGGTACCACACAGTAACAGTCAATTAAACCTGGTTTCGATCAACATTTTAGAGAATAACACCGGTTAGGTCTGGGTTAGGTCTGGGTTAAGCCCGCATCTGGCTCATGATTTTGCCTTCTTCGCCTACTTGTTGGCTACTTCCAGGGTTTTTTCGGGTTTGAATCACGTAGTAATGTGGTACCACATTGAAACAGTCAATTAAACCTGGTTTCGATCAATATTTTAGAGGATAACACCGGTTAGGTCTGGGTTAGGTCTGGATTATGCCCGCATCTGGCTCACGAATTTGCCGTCTGCGCATACTTGTTGGCCAGATCCTGGGTTTTCTCGGGTTTGAATCACGTAGTAATGTGGTACCACACAGTAACAGTCAATTAAACCTGGTTTCGATCCACATTTTAGAGGATAACACGTGTAGGCCTGGGTTAGGTCTGGGTTATGCCCGCATCTGGCTCATGAATTTGCGGTCTTCATATACTTGTTGGACAGATTCTGGGTTTCTTCGGGTTTGAGTCACGTAGTAACGTGGTACCACACAGTAACAGTCAACTAAACCTGGTTTCGATCCAAATTTTAGAGGATAACACGAGTTGGTCTGGGTTAGGTCTGGGTTATGCCCGCATCTGGCTCATGATTTTGCCTTCTTCACATACTTGTTGGCTACTTCCTGGGTTTTTTCGGGTTTGAATCACGTACTAATGTGGTACCACACTGAAACCGTCAACTAAACCCGGTTTCGATCCACATTTTACAGGATAACACAGGTTAGGTCTGGGTTAGGTCTCGGTTTTGCCCGCATCTGGCTCATGAATTTGCCGTCTTCGCATACTTGTTGGCCAGATCCTGGGTTCTTTCGGGTATGAATCACGTAGTAATGTGGTACCACACAGTAGCAGTCAATTAAACCTGGTTTCGATCCACATTTTAGAGCATAACACCGGGTAGGTCTGGGTTAGGTCTGGGTTTTTACCCGCATCTGGCTCATGATTTTGCCTTCTTCGCATACTTGTTGGCCAAATCCTGGGTTCTTTCGGGTTTGAATCACGTAGTAATGTGGTACCACACTGAAACAGTCAATTAAACCTGGTTTCGATCAATATTTTAGAGGCTAAAACCGGTTAGGTCTGAGTTAGGTCTGGGTTATGCCCGCATCTGGCTCATGATTTTGCCTTCCTCGCATACTTGTTGGCCAGATCCTGGGTTTTTTCGGGTTTGAATCACGTACTAATGTGGTACCACACGGAAACAGTCAACTAAACCTGGTTTCGATGCCCATTAAAGAGCATAACACCGGTTAGGTCGGTGTTAGGTCTGCGTTATGCCCGCAGCTGGCTCATGATTTTGCCTTTTCCGTATTCTTGTTGGCCAGATCCTAGGTTTTCTCTGGTTTGAATAACGTAGTAATGTGGTACCACACTGTAACAGACAATTAAACCTGGTTTCGATCAATATTTTAGTCGGAAACACCGGTTTGGTCTGGGTTAGGTGTGGGTTCTGTCCGCATCTGGCTCATGATATTGCCTTCTTCCCATACTTGTTGGCTAGATCCTGGGTTTTTTTCGGGTATGAATCTCGTAGTAAAGTGGTACCACACAGTAATAGTCAATTGAACCTGCATTCGGTCAGTATGTTAGTCGGTAACACCGGTTAGGCCTGGGTCAGATCTGTGTTATGCCCGCATCTGGCTCATGATTTTGCCTTCCTCGCATACTTGTTGGCCAGATCCTGGGTTTTTTCGGGTTTGAATCACGTACTAATGTGGTACCACACGGAAACAGTCAACTAAACCTGGTTTCGATGCCCATTAAAGAGCATAACACCGGTTAGGTCGGTGTTAGGTCTGCGTTATGCCCGCATCTGGCTCATGATTTTGCCTTCTTCGCATACTTGTTGGCCAGATCCTGTGTTTTTTCGGGTATGAATCACGTAGTAATGTGGTACCACACAGTAATAGTCAATTAAACCTGGTTTCGATCAATATTTTAGAGGCTAAAACCAGTTAGGTCTGAGTTAGGTCTGGGTTATGCCCGTATCTGGCTCATGATTTTGCCTTCCTCGCATACTTGTTGGCCAGATCCTGGGTTCTTTCGGGTTTGAATCACGTAGTAATGTGGTACCACACTGAAACAGTCTATTAAAGTTGGTTTCGATCAATATTTTAGTCGGTAACACAGGTTAGGTCTGGGTTAGGTCTCGGTTTTGCCCGCATCTGGCTCATGATTTTGCCTTCTTCGCATGCTTGTTGGCTACTTCCTGGGTTTTTCGGGTTTGAATCACGTAGTGTTGTGGTACCACATTGAAACAGTCAATTAAACCTGGTTTCGATCAATATATTAGAGGATAACACCGGTTAGGTCTGGATTAGGTCTGGGTTATGCCCGCATCTGGCTCATGATTTTGCCTTCTTCGCATACTTGATGGCCAGATCCTGTGTTTTTTCGGGTATGAATCACGTAGTAATGTGGTACCACACAGTAGCAGTCAATTAAACCTGGTTTCCATCCACATTTTAGAGCATAACACCGGGTAGGTCTGGGTTAGGTCTGGGTTTTTACCCGCATCTGGCTCATCATTTTGCCTTCTTCGCATACTTGTTGTCCAGATCCTGGGTTCTTTCGGGTTTGAATCACGTAGTAATGTGGTACCACACTGAAACAGTCCATTAAACTTGGTTTCGATCAGTATTTTAGAGGATAACACCGGTTAGGTCTGGGTTAGGTCTGGGTTATGCCCGCATCTGGCTCATGATTTTGCCTTCCTCGCATACTAGTTGGCCAGATCCTGGGTTTTTTCGGGTATGAATCACGTAGTAATGTGGTACCACACAGGAACTGTCCACTAAACCTAGTTTCGATCCACATTTTAGAGGATAACACAGGTTAGGTCTGGGTTAGGTCTCGGTTTTGCCCGCATCTGGCTCATGAATTTGCCGTCTTCATATACTTGTTGGCCAGATCCTGGGTTTTCTCGGGTTTGAACCACGTAGTAATGTGGTACCACACAGTAATAGTCAATTAAACCTGGTTTCGATCAATATTTTAGAGGCTAAAACCGGTTAGGTCTGAGTTAGGTCTGGGTTATGCCCGCATCTGGCTCATGATTTTGCCTTCTTCGCATACTTGTTTGCCAGATCCTGGGTTTTTTCGGGTATGAATCACGTACTAATGTGGTACCACACTGAAACCGTCAACTAAACCCGGTTTCGATCCACATTTTACAGGATAACACAGGTTAGGTCTGGGTTAGGTCTCGGTTTTGCCCGCATCTGGCTCATGAATTTGCCGTCTTCGCGTACTTGTTGGCCAGATCCTGGGTTCTTTCGGGTTTGAATCACGTAGTAATGTGGTACCACACTGAAACAGTATATTAAAGTTGGTTTCGATCAATATTTTAGAGGATAACACCGGTTAGGTCTGGGTTAGGTGTCGGTTATGCCCGCATCTGGCTCATGATTTTGCCTTCTTCGCATACTTGTTGGCCAGATCCTGTGTTTTTTCGGGTATGAATCACGTAGTAATGTGGTACCACACAGTAGCAGTGAATTAAACCTGGTTTCGATCCACATTTTAGAGCATAACACCGGGAAGGTCTGGGTTAGGTCTGGGTTTTTACCCGCATCTGGCTCATGATTTTGCCTTCTTCGCATACTTGTTGGCCAGATCCTGGGTTCTTTCGGGTTTGAATAACGTAGTAATGTGGTACCACACTGAAACAGTCCATTAAACTTGGTTTCGATCAATATTTTAGAGGATAACACCGGTTAGGTCTGGGTTAGGTCTGGGTTATGCCCGCATCTGGCTCATGATTTTGCCGTCTTCGCATACTTGTTGGCCAGATCCTGGGTTTTCTCGGGTTTGAACCACGTAGTAATGTGGTACCACACAGTAATAGTCAATTAAACCTGGTTTCGATCAATATTTTAGAGGCTAAAACCGGTTAGGTCTGAGTTAGGTCTGGGTTATGCCCGCATCTGGCTCATGATTTTGCCTTCCTCGCATACTTGTTGGCCAGATCCTGGGTTTTTTCGGGTTTGAATCACGTACTAATGTGGTACCACACGGAAACAGTCAACTAAACCTGGTTTCGATGCCCATTAAAGAGCATAACACCGGTTAGGTCGGTGTTAGGTCTGCGTTATGCCCGCATCTGGCTCATGATATTGCCTTTTCCGTATTCTTGTTGGCCAGATCCTAGGTTTTCTCTGGTTTGAATAACGTAGTAATGTGGCACCACACTGCAACAGACAATTAAACCTGGTTTCGTTCAATATTTTAGTCGGAAACACCGGTTTGGTCTGGGTTAGGTCTGGGTTCTGCCCGCATCTGGCTCATGATATTGCCTTCTTCCCATACTTGTTGGCTAGATCCTGGGTTTTCTCGGGTTTGAATCACGTAGTAATGTGGTACCACACTGTAATAGTCAGTTAAACCTGGTTTCGATCAATATTTTAGAGGCTAAAACCGGTTAGGTCTGAGTTAGGTCTGGGTTATGTCCGCATCTGGCTCATGATTTTGCCTTCTTCCCATACTTGTTTGCCAGATCCTGGGTTATTTCGGGTATGAATCACGTAGTAATGTGGTACCACACAGGGACAGTCCACTAAACCTGGTTTCGATCCACATTTTAGAGGATAACACAGGTTAGGTCTGGGTTAGGTCTCGGTTTTGCCCGCATCTGGCTCATGAATTTGTCGTCTTCGCATACTTGTTGGCCAGATCCTGGGTTTTCTCGGGTTTGAATCACGTAGTAATGTGGTACCACACAGTAATAGTCAGTTAAACCTGGTTTCGATCAATATTTTAGAGGCTAAAACCGGTTAGGTCTGAGTTAGGTCTGGGTTATGCCCGCATCTGGCTCATGATTTTGCCTTCTTCCCATACTTGTTTGCCAGATCCTGGGTTTTTTCGGGTATGAATCACGTAGTAATGTGGTACCACACAGGGACAGTCCACTAAACCTGGTTTCGATCCACATTTTAGAGGATAACACAGGTTAGGTCTGGGTTAGGTCTCGGTTTTGCCCGTATCTGGCTCATGATTTTGCCTTCTTCGCATACTTGTTGGCCAGATCCTGTGTTTTTTCGGGTATGAACCACGTAGTAATGTGGTACCACACAGTAGCAGTCAATTAAACCTGGTTTCGATCCGCATTTTAGAGCATAACACCGGGTAGGTCTGGGTTAGGTCTGGGTTTTTACCCGTATCTGGCTCATGATTTTGCCTTCTTCGCATACTTGTTGGCCAGATCCTGGGTTCTTTCGGGTTTGAATCACGTAGTAATGTGGTAACACACTGAAACAGTCCATTAAACTTGGTTTCGATCAATATTTTAGAGGATAACACCGGTTAGGTCTGGGTTAGGCCTGGGTTATGCCCGCATCTGGCTCGTGATTTTGCCTTCTTTGCATACTTGTTGGCTACTTCCTGGGTTTTTTCGGGTTTGAATCACGTACTAATGTGGTACCACACTGAAACCGTCAACTAAACCCGGTTTCGATCCACATTTTACAGGATAACACAGGTTAGGTCTGGGTTAGGTCTCGGTTTTGCCCGCATCTGGCTCATGAATTTGCCGTCTTCATATACTTGTTGGCCAGATCCTGGGTTTTCTCGGGTTTGAACCACGTAGTAATGTGGTACCACACAGTAATAGTCAATTAAACCTGGTTTCGATCAATATTTTAGAGGCTAAAACCGGTTAGGTCTGAGTTAGGTCTGGGTTATGCCCGCATCTGGCTCATGATTTTGCCTTCTTCGCATACTTGTTTGCCAGATCCTGGGTTTTTTCGGGTATGAATCACGTAGTAATGTGGTACCACACAGAAACAGTCCACTAAACTTGGTTTCGATCAATATTTTAGAGGATAACACCGGTTAGGTCTGGGTTAGGTCTGGGTTATGCCCGCATCTGGCTCATGATTCTGCCTTCTTCGCATACTTGTTGGCAAGATTCTGGGTGTTTTCGGGTTTGAATCACGTAGTAATGTGGTACCACACAGTAACAGTCAATTAAACCTGGTTTCGATCCACATTTTAGAGGTTAACACGAGTAGGTCTGGGTTAGGTCTGGGTTATGCCCGCATATGGCTCATGATTTTGCCTTCTTCGCATACTTGGTGGACAGATTCTGGGTTTCTTCGGGTTTGAGTCACGTAGTAACGTGGTACCACACAGTAACAGTCAATTAAACCTGGTTTCGATCCACATTTTAGAGGATAACACGAGTTGGTCTGGGTTAGGTCTGGGTTATGCCCGCATCTGGCTCATGATTTTGCCTACTTCCCATACTTGTTTGCCAGATCCTGGGTTTTTTCGGGTATGAATCATGTAGTAATGTGGTACCACACAGAAACAGTCCACTAAACCTGGTTTCGATCCACATTTTAGAGGATAACACAGGTTAGGTCCGGGTTAGGTCTCGGTTTTGCCCGCATCTGGCTCATGAATTTGCCGTCTTCGCATACTTGTTGGCCAGATCCTGGGTTTTCTCGGGTTCGAATCACGTAGTAATGTGGTACCACACGGTAATAGTCAGTTAAACCTGGTTTCGATCAATATTTTAGAGGCTAAAACCGGTTAGGTCTGAGTTAGGTCTGGGTTATGCCCACATCTGGCTCATGATTTTGCCTTTTCCGTATTCTTGTTTGCCAGATCCTTGGTTTTCTCTGGTTTGAATCACGTAGTAATGAGGTACCACACTGAAACAGACAATTAAACCTGGTTTCGATCGATATTTTAGCGGATAATACCGGTTAGGTCGGTGTTAGGTCTGCGTTATGCCCGCATCTGGCTCATGATTTTGCCTTTTCCGTATTCTTGTTTGCCAGATCCTTGGTGTTCTCTGGTTTGAATCACGTAGTAATGAGGTACCACACTGAAACAGACAATTAAACCTGGTTTCGATCAATATTTTAGTCGGTAACACCGGTTTGCTCTGGGTTAGGTCTGGGATATGCCCGCATCTGGCTCATGATATTGCCTTCTTCGTATACTTGTTGGCCAGATCCTGGGGTTTTTCGGGTTTGAATCACGTAGTAATGTGGTACCACATTGAAGCAGTCAATTAAACCTGGTTGCGATCAATATTTTAGAGGATAACACCGGTTAGCCCTGGGTTAGGTCTGGGTTATGCCCGCATCTGGCTCATGATTTTGCATTCTTCGCATACTTGTTGGCCAGATCCTGGGTTCTTTCGGGTTTGAATCACGTAGTAATGTGGTACCACACTGAAACAGTCCATTAAACTTGGTTTCGATCAATATTTTAGAGGATAACACCGGTCAGGTCAGGGTTAGGTCTGGGTTATGCCCGCATCTGGCTCATGATTTTGCCTTCTTCGCATACTTGTTGGCTACTTCCTGGGTTTTTTCGGGTTTGAAACACGTACTAATGTGGTACCACACTGAAACCGTCAACTAAACCCGGTTTCGATCCACATTTTACAGGATAACACGGGTTAGGTCTGGGTTAGGTCTCGGTTTTGCCCGCATCTGGCTCATGAATTTGCAGTCGTCGCATACTTGTTGGCCAGATCCTGGGTTTTCTCGGGTTTGAACCACGTAGTAATGTGGTACCACACAGTAATAGTCAATTAAACCTGGTTTCGATCAATATTTTAGAGGCTAAAACCGGTTAGGTCTGAGTTAGGTCTGGGTTATGCCCGCATCTGGCTCATGATTTTGCCTTCCTCGCATACTTGTTGGCCAGATCCTGGGTTTTTTCGGGTTTGAATCACGAACTAATGTGGTACCACATTGAAACAGTCAATTAAACCTGGGTTCGATGAATATTTCAGCGAATAAAACCGGTTAGGTCTGGGTTAGGTCTGGGTTATGCCCGCATCTGGCTCATGATTTTGCCTTCTTCGCATACTTGTTGGCTACTTCCTGGGTTTTTTCGGGTTTGAAACACGTACTAATGTGGTACCACACTGAAACCGTCAACTAAACCCGGTTTCGATCCACATTTTACAGGATAACACGGGTTAGGTCTGGGTTAGGTCTCGGTTTTGCCCGCATCTGGCTCATGAATTTGCAGTCGTCGCATACTTGTTGGCCAGATCCTGGGTTTTCTCGGGTTTGAACCACGTAGTAATGTGGTACCACACAGTAATAGTCAATTAAACCTGGTTTCGATCAATATTTTAGAGGCTAAAACCGGTTAGGTCTGAGTTAGGTCTGGGTTATGCCCGCATCTGGCTCATGATTTTGCCTTCCTCGCATACTTGTTGGCCAGATCCTGGGTTCTTTCGGGTTTGAATCACGTAGTAATGTGGTACCACACTGAAACAGTCCATTAAACTTGGTTTCGATCAATATTTTAGAGGATAACACCGGTCAGGTCAGGGTTAGGTCTGGGTTATGCCCGCATCTGGCTCATGATTTTGCCTTCTTCGCATACTTGTTGGCTACTTCCTGGGTTTTTTCGGGTTTGAAACACGTACTAATGTGGTACCACACTGAAACCGTCAACTAAACCCGGTTTCGATCCACATTTTACAGGATAACACGGGTTAGGTCTGGGTTAGGTCTCGGTTTTGCCCGCATCTGGCTCATGAATTTGCAGTCGTCGCATACTTGTTGGCCAGATCCTGGGTTTTCTCGGGTTTGAACCACGTAGTAATGTGGTACCACACAGTAATAGTCAATTAAACCTGGTTTCGATCAATATTTTAGAGGCTAAAACCGGTTAGGTCTGAGTTAGGTCTGGGTTATGCCCGCATCTGGCTCATGATTTTGCCTTCCTCGCATACTTGTTGGCCAGATCCTGGGTTTTTTCGGGTTTGAATCACGAACTAATGTGGTACCACATTGAAACAGTCAATTAAACCTGGGTTCGATGAATATTTCAGCGAATAAAACCGGTTAGGTCTGGGTTAGGTCTGGGTTATGCCCGCATCTGGCTCATGATTTTGCCCTTTCCGTATTCTTGTTGGCCAGATCCTAGGTTTTCTCTGGTTTGAATAACGTAGTAATGTGGTACCACACTGTAACAGACAATTAAGCCTGGTTTCGATCAATATTTTAGTCGGAAACACCGGTTTGGTCTGGGTTAGGTCTGGGTTCTGCCCGCATCTGGCTCATGATTTTGCCTTCTTCGCATACTTGTTGCCCAGATTCTGGGTATTCTCGGGTTTGAATCACGTAGTAATGTGGTACCACACAGTAACAGTCAATTGAACCTGCATTCGGTCAGTATTTTAGTCGGTAACACCGGTTAGGCCTGGGTTAGATCTGTGTTATGCCCGCATCTGGCTCATGATTTTGCCTTCTTCGCATACTTGTTGCCCAGATTCTGGGTATTCTCGGGTTTGAATCACGTAGTAATGTGGTACCACACAGTAACAGTCAATTGAACCTGCATTCGGTCAGTATTCTAGTCGGTAACACCGGTTAGGCCTGGGTTAGATCTGTGTTATGCCCGCATCTGGCTCATGATTTTGCCTTCTTCGCATACTTGTTGGACAGATCCTGGATTTTTTCGGGTATGAATCACGTAGTAATGTGGTACCACATTGAAGCAGTCAATTAAACCTGGTTTCGAACCAAATTTTAGCGGATAACACGAGTTGGTCTGGGTTAGGTCTGGGTTATGCCCGCATCTGGCTCATGATTTTGCCTTCTTCGCATACTTGATGGCCAGATCCTGGGTTCTTTCGGGTTTGAATCACGTAGTAATGTGGTACCACACTGAAACAGTCTATTAAAGTTGGTTTCGATCAATATTTTAGAGGATAACACCGGTTAGGTCTGGGTTAGGTCTCGGTTATGCCCGTATCTGGCTCATGATTTTGCCTTCTTCGCATACTTGTTGGCCAGATCCTGGGTTTTTTCGGGTTTGAATCACGAACTAATGTGGTACCACATTGAAACAGTCAATTAAACCTGGGTTCGATGAATATTTTAGCGAATAAAACCGGTTAGGTCGGTGTTAGGTCTGCGTTATGCCCGCATCTGGCTCGTGATTTTGCCTTCTTCGCATACTTCTTGGCTACTTCCTGGGTGTTTTCGGGTTTGAATCACGTAGTAATGTGGTACCACACAGTAACAGTCAATTAAACCTGGTTTCGATCCACATTTTAGAGCATAACACCGGGTAGGTCTGGGTTAGGTCTGGGTTTTTACCCGCATCTGGCTCATGAATTTGCCTTCTTCGCATACTTGTTGGCCAGATCCTGGGTTTTCTCGGGTTTGAGTCACGTAGTAACGTGGTACCACACAGTAACAGTCAATTAAACCTGGTTTCGATCCACATTTTAGAGGATAACACGAGTTGGTCTGGGTTAGGTCTGGGCTATGCCCGCATCTGGCTCATGATTTTGCCTTCTTCCCATACTTGTTTGCCAGATCCTGGGTTTTTTCGGGTATGAATCATGTAGTAATGTGGTACCACACAGGAACAGTCCACTAAACCTGGTTTCGATCCACATTTTAGAGGATAACACAGGTTAGGTCTGGGTTAGGTCTCGGTTTTGCCCGCATCTGGCTCATGAATTTGCCGTCCTCGCATACTTGTTGGCCAGATCCTGGGTTTTCTCGGGTTTGAATCACGTTGTAATGTGGTACCACACAGTAATAGTCAGTTAAACCTGGTTTCGATCAATATTTTAGAGGCTAAAACCGGTTAGGTCTGAGTTAGGTCTGGGTTATGCCCGCATCTGGCGCATGATTTTGCCTTCTTCCCATACTTGTTTGCCAGATCCTGGGTTTTTTCGGGTATGAATCACGCAGTAATGTGGTACCACACAGAAACAGTCCACTAAACTTGGTTTCGATCAATATTTTAGAGGATAACACCGGTTAGGTCTGGGTTAGGTCTGGGTTCTGCCCGCATCTGGCTCATGATATTGCCTTCTTCGTATACTTGTTGGCCAGATCCTGGGTTTTTTCGGGTTTGAATCACGTAGTAATGTGGTACCACATTGAAGCAGTCAATTAAACCTGGTTGCGATCAATATTTTAGAGGATAACACCGGTTAGCCCTGGGTTAGATCTGTGTTATGCCCGCATCTGGCTCATGATTTTGCATTCTTCGCATACTTGTTGGACAGATCCTGGATTTTTTCGGGTATGAATCACGTAGTAATGTGGTACCACACAGAAACAGTCCACTAAACTTGGTTTCGATCAATATTTTAGAGGAGAACACCGGTTAGGTCTGGGTTAGGTCTGTGTTATGCCCGCATCTGGCTCATGATTTTGCCTTCTTCGCATACTTGTTGAACAGATTCTGGGTTTCTTCGGGTTTGAGACACGTAGTAACGTGGTACCACACAGTAACAGTCAATTAAACCTGGTTTCGAACCAAATTTTAGCGGATAACACGAGTTGGTCTGAGTTAGGTCTGGGTTATGCCCGCATCTGGCTCATGATTTTGCCTTCCTCGCATACTTGTTGGCCAGATCCTGGGTTCTTTCGGGTTTGAATCACGTAGTAATGTGGTACCACACTGAAACAGTCCATTAAACTTGGTTTCGATCAATATTTTAGAGGATAACACCGGTCAGGTCAGGGTTAGGTCTGGGTTATGCCCGCATCTGGCTCATGATTTTGCCTTCTTCGCATACTTGTTGGCTACTTCCTGGGTTTTTTCGGGTTTGAAACACGTACTAATGTGGTACCACACTGAAACCGTCAACTAAACCCGGTTTCGATCCACATTTTACAGGATAACACGGGTTAGGTCTGGGTTAGGTCTCGGTTTTGCCCGCATCTGGCTCATGAATTTGCAGTCGTCGCATACTTGTTGGCCAGATCCTGGGTTTTCTCGGGTTTGAACCACGTAGTAATGTGGTACCACACAGTAATAGTCAATTAAACCTGGTTTCGATCAATATTTTAGAGGCTAAAACCGGTTAGGTCTGAGTTAGGTCTGGGTTATGCCCGCATCTGGCTCATGATTTTGCCTTCCTCGCATACTTGTTGGCCAGATCCTGGGTTTTTTCGGGTTTGAATCACGAACTAATGTGGTACCACATTGAAACAGTCAATTAAACCTGGGTTCGATGAATATTTCAGCGAATAAAACCGGTTAGGTCTGGGTTAGGTCTGGGTTATGCCCGCATCTGGCTCATGATTTTGCCCTTTCCGTATTCTTGTTGGCCAGATCCTAGGTTTTCTCTGGTTTGAATAACGTAGTAATGTGGTACCACACTGTAACAGACAATTAAGCCTGGTTTCGATCAATATTTTAGTCGGAAACACCGGTTTGGTCTGGGTTAGGTCTGGGTTCTGCCCGCATCTGGCTCATGATTTTGCCTTCTTCGCATACTTGTTGCCCAGATTCTGGGTATTCTCGGGTTTGAATCACGTAGTAATGTGGTACCACACAGTAACAGTCAATTGAACCTGCATTCGGTCAGTATTTTAGTCGGTAACACCGGTTAGGCCTGGGTTAGATCTGTGTTATGCCCGCATCTGGCTCATGATTTTGCCTTCTTCGCATACTTGTTGCCCAGATTCTGGGTATTCTCGGGTTTGAATCACGTAGTAATGTGGTACCACACAGTAACAGTCAATTGAACCTGCATTCGGTCAGTATTCTAGTCGGTAACACCGGTTAGGCCTGGGTTAGATCTGTGTTATGCCCGCATCTGGCTCATGATTTTGCCTTCTTCGCATACTTGTTGGACAGATCCTGGATTTTTTCGGGTATGAATCACGTAGTAATGTGGTACCACATTGAAGCAGTCAATTAAACCTGGTTTCGAACCAAATTTTAGCGGATAACACGAGTTGGTCTGGGTTAGGTCTGGGTTATGCCCGCATCTGGCTCATGATTTTGCCTTCTTCGCATACTTGATGGCCAGATCCTGGGTTCTTTCGGGTTTGAATCACGTAGTAATGTGGTACCACACTGAAACAGTCTATTAAAGTTGGTTTCGATCAATATTTTAGAGGATAACACCGGTTAGGTCTGGGTTAGGTCTCGGTTATGCCCGTATCTGGCTCATGATTTTGCCTTCTTCGCATACTTGTTGGCCAGATCCTGGGTTTTTTCGGGTTTGAATCACGAACTAATGTGGTACCACATTGAAACAGTCAATTAAACCTGGGTTCGATGAATATTTTAGCGAATAAAACCGGTTAGGTCGGTGTTAGGTCTGCGTTATGCCCGCATCTGGCTCGTGATTTTGCCTTCTTCGCATACTTCTTGGCTACTTCCTGGGTGTTTTCGGGTTTGAATCACGTAGTAATGTGGTACCACACAGTAACAGTCAATTAAACCTGGTTTCGATCCACATTTTAGAGCATAACACCGGGTAGGTCTGGGTTAGGTCTGGGTTTTTACCCGCATCTGGCTCATGAATTTGCCTTCTTCGCATACTTGTTGGCCAGATCCTGGGTTTTCTCGGGTTTGAGTCACGTAGTAACGTGGTACCACACAGTAACAGTCAATTAAACCTGGTTTCGATCCACATTTTAGAGGATAACACGAGTTGGTCTGGGTTAGGTCTGGGCTATGCCCGCATCTGGCTCATGATTTTGCCTTCTTCCCATACTTGTTTGCCAGATCCTGGGTTTTTTCGGGTATGAATCATGTAGTAATGTGGTACCACACAGGAACAGTCCACTAAACCTGGTTTCGATCCACATTTTAGAGGATAACACAGGTTAGGTCTGGGTTAGGTCTCGGTTTTGCCCGCATCTGGCTCATGAATTTGCCGTCCTCGCATACTTGTTGGCCAGATCCTGGGTTTTCTCGGGTTTGAATCACGTTGTAATGTGGTACCACACAGTAATAGTCAGTTAAACCTGGTTTCGATCAATATTTTAGAGGCTAAAACCGGTTAGGTCTGAGTTAGGTCTGGGTTATGCCCGCATCTGGCGCATGATTTTGCCTTCTTCCCATACTTGTTTGCCAGATCCTGGGTTTTTTCGGGTATGAATCACGCAGTAATGTGGTACCACACAGAAACAGTCCACTAAACTTGGTTTCGATCAATATTTTAGAGGATAACACCGGTTAGGTCTGGGTTAGGTCTGGGTTCTGCCCGCATCTGGCTCATGATATTGCCTTCTTCGTATACTTGTTGGCCAGATCCTGGGTTTTTTCGGGTTTGAATCACGTAGTAATGTGGTACCACATTGAAGCAGTCAATTAAACCTGGTTGCGATCAATATTTTAGAGGATAACACCGGTTAGCCCTGGGTTAGATCTGTGTTATGCCCGCATCTGGCTCATGATTTTGCATTCTTCGCATACTTGTTGGACAGATCCTGGATTTTTTCGGGTATGAATCACGTAGTAATGTGGTACCACACAGAAACAGTCCACTAAACTTGGTTTCGATCAATATTTTAGAGGAGAACACCGGTTAGGTCTGGGTTAGGTCTGTGTTATGCCCGCATCTGGCTCATGATTTTGCCTTCTTCGCATACTTGTTGAACAGATTCTGGGTTTCTTCGGGTTTGAGACACGTAGTAACGTGGTACCACACAGTAACAGTCAATTAAACCTGGTTTCGAACCAAATTTTAGCGGATAACACGAGTTGGTCTGGGTTAGGTCTGGGTTATGCCCGCATCTGGCTCATGATTTTGCATTCTTCGCATACTTGTTGGCCAGATCCTGGGTTCTTTCGGGTTTGAATCACGTAGTAATGTGGTACCACACTGAAACAGTCCATTAAACTTGGTTTCGATCAATATTTTAGAGGATAACACCGGTTAGGTCAGGGTTAGGTCTGGGTTATGCCCGCATCTGGCTCATGATTTTGCCTTCTTTGCATACTTGTTGGCTACTTCCTGGGTTTCTTCGGGTTTGAAACACCTACTAATGTGGTACCACACTGAAACCGTCAACTAAACCCGGTTTCGATCCACATTTTACAGGATAACACAGGTTAGGTCTGGGTTAGGTCTCGGTTTAGCCCGCATCTGGCTCATGAATTTGCAGTCTTCGCATACTTGTTGGCCAGATCCTGGGTTTTCTCGGGTTTGAACCACGTAGTAATGTGGTACCACACAGTAATAGTCAATTAAACCTGGTTTCGATCAATATTTTAGAGGCTAAAACCGGTTAGGTCTGAGTTAGGTCTGGGTTATGCCCGCATCTGGCTCATGATTTTGCCTTCCTCGCATACTTGTTGGCCAGATCCTAGGTTTTTTCGGGTTTGAATCACGAACTAATGTGGTACCACATTGAAACAGTCAATTAAACCTGGGTTCGGTGAATATTTCAGCGAATAAAACCGGTTAGGTCGGTGTTAGGTCTGCGTTATGCCCGCATCTGGCTCATGATTTTGCCTTTTCCGAATTCTTGTTGGCCAGATCCTAGGTTTTCTCTGGTTTGAATAACGTAGTAATGTGGTACCACACTGTAACAGACAATTAAACCTGGTTTCGATCAATATTTTAGTCGGAAACACCGGTTTGGTCTGGGTTAGGTCTGGGTTCTGCCCGCATCTGGCTCATGATATTGCCTTATTCGCATACTTGTTGGCCAGATCCTGGGTTTTTTCGGGTATGAATCACGTAGTAATGTGGTACCACACAGAAACAGCCCACTAAACTTGGTTTCGATCAATATTTTAGAGGAGAACACCGGTTAGGTCTGGGTTAGAACTGGGTTATGCCCGCATCTGGCTCATGATTTTGCCTTCTTCGCATACTTGTTGCCCAGATTCTGGGTTTTCTCGGGTTTGAATCACGTAGTAATGTGGTACCACACAGTAACAGTCAATTGAACCTGCATTCGGTCAGTATTTTAGTCGGTAACACCGGTTAGGCCTGGGTTAGATCTGTGTTATGCCCGCATCTGGCTCATGATTTTGCATTCTTCGCATACTTGTTGGACAGATCCTGGATTTCTTCGGGTATGGATCACGTAGTAATGTGGTACCACACAGAAACAGTCCACTAAACTTGCTTTCGATCAATATTTTAGAGGAGAACACCGGTTAGGTCTGGGTTAGGTCTGGGTTATGCCCGCATCTGGCTCATGATTTTGCCTTCTTCCCTTACTTGATTGCCAGATCCTGGGGTTTTTCGGGTATGAATCACGTAGTAATGTGGTACCACACAGAAACAGTCCACTAAACTTGGTTTCGATCAATATTTTAGAGGATAACACAGGTTAGGTCTGGGATAGGTCTGGTTTATGCCCGCATCTGGCTCATGATTTTGCATTCTTCGCATACTTGTTGGACAGATCCTGGATTTTTTCGGGTATGAATCACGTAGTTATGTGGCACCACACAGGAACAGTCCACTAAACCTGGTTTCGATTCACATTTTAGAGGATAACACAGGTTAGGTCTGGGTTAGGTCTCGGTTTTGCCCGCATCTGGCTCATGATTTTGTCTTCTTCCCATACTTGTTTGCCAGATCGTGGGGTTTTTCGGGTATGAATCACGTAGTAATGTGGTGCCACACAGAAACAGTCCACTAAACCTGGTTTCGATCCACATTTTAGAGGATAACATAGTTTAGATCTGGGTTAGGTCTCGGTTTTGCCCGCATCTGGCTCATGAATTTGCCGTCTTCGCATACTTGTTGGCCAGATTCTGGGTTTCTTCGGGTTTGAGTCACGTAGTAACGTGATACCACACAGTAACAGTCAATTAAACCTGGTTTCGATCCAAATTTTAGAGGATAACACGAGTTGATCTGGGTTAGGTCTGGGTTATGCCCGCATCTGGCTCATGATTTTGCATTCTTCCCATACTTGTTTGCCAGATCCTGGGTTTTCTCGGGTTTGAATCACGTAGTAATGTGGCACCACACAGTAATAGTCAGTTAAACCTGGTTTCGATCAATATTTTAGAGGCTAAAACCGGTTAGGTCTGAGTTAGGTCTGGGTTATGCCCGCATCTGGCGCATGATTTTGCCTTCTTCCCATACTTGTTTGCCAGATCCTGGGTTTTTTCGGGTATGAATCACGTAGTAATGTGGTACCACACAGGGACAGTCCACTAAACCTGGTTTCGATCCACATTTTAGAGGATAACACAGGTTAGGTCTGGGTTAGGTCTCGGTTTTGCCCGCATCTGGCTCATGAATTTGCCGTCTTCATATACTTGTTGGCCAGATCCTGGGTTTTCTCGGGTTTGAACCACGTAGTAATGTGGTACCACACAGTAATAGTCAATTAAACCTGGTTTCGATCAATATTTTAGAGGCTAAAACCGGTTAGGTCTGTGTTAGGTCAGGGTTATGCCCGCATCTGGCTCATGATTTTGCCTTCTTCCCATACTTGTTTGCCAGATCCTGGGTTTTTTCGGGTATGAATCACGTAGTAATGTGGTACCACACAGAAACAGTCCACTAAACTTGGTTTCGATCAATATTTTAGAGGATAACACCGGTTAGGTCTGGGTTAGGTCTGGGTTATGCCCGCATCTGGCTCGTGATTTTGCCTTCTTCGCATACTTCTTGGCTACTTCCTGGGTGTTTTCGGTTTTGAATCACGTAGTAATGTGGTACCACACAGTAACAGTCAATTAAACCTGGTTTCGATCCACATTTTAGAGGATAACACGAGTTGGTCTGGGTTAGGTCTGGGTTATGCCCGCATCTGGCTCATGATTTTGCCTACTTCCCATACTTGTTTGCCAGATCCTGGGTTTTTTCGGGTATGAATCATGTAGTAATGTGGTACCACACAGAAACAGTCCACTAAACCTGGTTTCGATCCACATTTTAGAGGATAACACAGGTTAGGTCTGGGTTAGGTCTCGGTTTTGCCCGCATCTGGCTCATGAATTTGCCGTCTTCGCATACTTGTTGGCCAGATCCTGGGTTTTCTCGGGTTCGAATCACGTAGTAATGTGGTACCACACGGTAATAGTCAGTTAAACCTGGTTTCGATCAATATTTTAGAGGCTAAAACCGGTTAGGTCTGAGTTAGGTCTGGGTTATGCCCACATCTGGCTCATGATTTTGCCTTCTTCGCATACTTGTTGGCCAGATCCTGGGTTTTTTCGGGTTTGAATCACGAACTAATGTGGTACCACATTGAAACAGTCAAGTAAACCTGGGTTCGATCAATATTTTAGCGGATAATACCGGTTAGGTCGGTGTTAGGTCTGCGTTATGCCCGCATCTGGCTCATGATTTTGCCTTTTCGTATTCTTGTTTGCCAGATCCTTGGTTTTCTCTGGTTTGAATCACGTAGTAATGAGGTACCACACTGAAACAGACAATTAAACCTGGTTTCGATCGATATTTTAGCGGATAATACCGGTTAGGTCGGTGTTAGGTCTGCGTTATGCCCGCATCTGGCTCATGATTTTGCCTTTTCCGTATTCTTGTTTGCCAGATCCTTGGTGTTCTCTGGTTTGAATCACGTAGTAATGAGGTACCACACTGAAACAGACAATTAAACCTGGTTTCGATCAATATTTTAGTCGGTAACACCGGTTTGCTCTGGGTTAGGTCTGGGATATGCCCGCATCTGGCTCATGATATTGCCTTCTTCGTATACTTGTTGGCCAGATCCTGGGGTTTTTCGGGTTTGAATCACGTAGTAATGTGGTACCACATTGAAGCAGTCAATTAAACCTGGTTGCGATCAATATTTTAGAGGATAACACCGGTTAGCCCTGGGTTAGGTCTGGGTTATGCCCGCATCTGGCTCATGATTTTGCATTCTTCGCATACTTGTTGGCCAGATCCTGGGTTCTTTCGGGTTTGAATCACGTAGTAATGTGGTACCACACTGAAACAGTCCATTAAACTTGGTTTCGATCAATATTTTAGAGGATAACACCGGTCAGGTCAGGGTTAGGTCTGGGTTATGCCCGCATCTGGCTCATGATTTTGCCTTCGTCGCATACTTGTTGGCTACTTCCTGGGTTTTTTCGGGTTTGAAACACGTACTAATGTGGTACCACACTGAAACCGTCAACTAAACCCGGTTTCGATCCACATTTTACAGGATAACACGGGTTAGGTCTGGGTTAGGTCTCGGTTTTGCCCGCATCTGGCTCATGAATTTGCAGTCGTCGCATACTTGTTGGCCAGATCCTGGGTTTTCTCGGGTTTGAACCACGTAGTAATGTGGTACCACACAGTAATAGTCAATTAAACCTGGTTTCGATCAATATTTTAGAGGCTAAAACCGGTTAGGTCTGAGTTAGGTCTGGGTTATGCCCGCATCTGGCTCATGATTTTGCCTTCCTCGCATACTTGTTGGCCAGATCCTGGGTTTTTTCGGGTTTGAATCACGAACTAATGTGGTACCACATTGAAACAGTCAATTAAACCTGGGTTCGATGAATATTTCAGCGAATAAAACCGGTTAGGTCTGGGTTAGGTCTGGGTTATGCCCGCATCTGGCTCATGATTTTGCCCTTTCCGTATTCTTGTTGGCCAGATCCTAGGTTTTCTCTGGTTTGAATAACGTAGTAATGTGGTACCACACTGTAACAGACAATTAAGCCTGGTTTCGATCAATATTTTAGTCGGAAACACCGGTTTGGTCTGGGTTAGGTCTGGGTTCTGCCCGCATCTGGCTCATGATTTTGCCTTCTTCGCATACTTGTTGCCCAGATTCTGGGTATTCTCGGGTTTGAATCACGTAGTAATGTGGTACCACACAGTAACAGTCAATTGAACCTGCATTCGGTCAGTATTTTAGTCGGTAACACCGGTTAGGCCTGGGTTAGATCTGTGTTATGCCCGCATCTGGCTCATGATTTTGCCTTCTTCGCATACTTGTTGGACAGATCCTGGATTTTTTCGGGTATGAATCACGTAGTAATGTGGTACCACATTGAAGCAGTCAATTAAACCTGGTTTCGAACCAAATTTTAGCGGATAACACGAGTTGGTCTGGGTTAGGTCTGGGTTATGCCCGCATCTGGCTCATGATTTTGCCTTCTTCGCATACTTGATGGCCAGATCCTGGGTTCTTTCGGGTTTGAATCACGTAGTAATGTGGTACCACACTGAAACAGTCTATTAAAGTTGGTTTCGATCAATATTTTAGAGGATAACACCGGTTAGGTCTGGGTTAGGTCTCGGTTATGCCCGTATCTGGCTCATGATTTTGCCTTCTTCGCATACTTGTTGGCCAGATCCTGGGTTTTTTCGGGTTTGAATCACGAACTAATGTGGTACCACATTGAAACAGTCAATTAAACCTGGGTTCGATGAATATTTTAGCGAATAAAACCGGTTAGGTCGGTGTTAGGTCTGCGTTATGCCCGCATCTGGCTCGTGATTTTGCCTTCTTCGCATACTTCTTGGCTACTTCCTGGGTGTTTTCGGGTTTGAATCACGTAGTAATGTGGTACCACACAGTAACAGTCAATTAAACCTGGTTTCGATCCACATTTTAGAGCATAACACCGGGTAGGTCTGGGTTAGGTCTGGGTTTTTACCCGCATCTGGCTCATGAATTTGCCTTCTTCGCATACTTGTTGGCCAGATCCTGGGTTTTCTCGGGTTTGAGTCACGTAGTAACGTGGTACCACACAGTAACAGTCAATTAAACCTGGTTTCGATCCACATTTTAGAGGATAACACGAGTTGGTCTGGGTTAGGTCTGGGCTATGCCCGCATCTGGCTCATGATTTTGCCTTCTTCCCATACTTGTTTGCCAGATCCTGGGTTTTTTCGGGTATGAATCATGTAGTAATGTGGTACCACACAGGAACAGTCCACTAAACCTGGTTTCGATCCACATTTTAGAGGATAACACAGGTTAGGTCTGGGTTAGGTCTCGGTTTTGCCCGCATCTGGCTCATGAATTTGCCGTCCTCGCATACTTGTTGGCCAGATCCTGGGTTTTCTCGGGTTTGAATCACGTTGTAATGTGGTACCACACAGTAATAGTCAGTTAAACCTGGTTTCGATCAATATTTTAGAGGCTAAAACCGGTTAGGTCTGAGTTAGGTCTGGGTTATGCCCGCATCTGGCGCATGATTTTGCCTTCTTCCCATACTTGTTTGCCAGATCCTGGGTTTTTTCGGGTATGAATCACGCAGTAATGTGGTACCACACAGAAACAGTCCACTAAACTTGGTTTCGATCAATATTTTAGAGGATAACACCGGTTAGGTCTGGGTTAGGTCTGGGTTCTGCCCGCATCTGGCTCATGATATTGCCTTCTTCGTATACTTGTTGGCCAGATCCTGGGTTTTTTCGGGTTTGAATCACGTAGTAATGTGGTACCACATTGAAGCAGTCAATTAAACCTGGTTGCGATCAATATTTTAGAGGATAACACCGGTTAGCCCTGGGTTAGATCTGTGTTATGCCCGCATCTGGCTCATGATTTTGCATTCTTCGCATACTTGTTGGACAGATCCTGGATTTTTTCGGGTATGAATCACGTAGTAATGTGGTACCACACAGAAACAGTCCACTAAACTTGGTTTCGATCAATATTTTAGAGGAGAACACCGGTTAGGTCTGGGTTAGGTCTGTGTTATGCCCGCATCTGGCTCATGATTTTGCCTTCTTCGCATACTTGTTGAACAGATTCTGGGTTTCTTCGGGTTTGAGACACGTAGTAACGTGGTACCACACAGTAACAGTCAATTAAACCTGGTTTCGAACCAAATTTTAGCGGATAACACGAGTTGGTCTGGGTTAGGTCTGGGTTATGCCCGCATCTGGCTCATGATTTTGCATTCTTCGCATACTTGTTGGCCAGATCCTGGGTTCTTTCGGGTTTGAATCACGTAGTAATGTGGTACCACACTGAAACAGTCCATTAAACTTGGTTTCGATCAATATTTTAGAGGATAACACCGGTTAGGTCAGGGTTAGGTCTGGGTTATGCCCGCATCTGGCTCATGATTTTGCCTTCTTCGCATACTTGTTGGCTACTTCCTGGGTTTCTTCGGGTTTGAAACACCTACTAATGTGGTACCACACTGAAACCGTCAACTAAACCCGGTTTCGATCCACATTTTACAGGATAACACAGGTTAGGTCTGGGTTAGGTCTCGGTTTAGCCCGCATCTGGCTCATGAATTTGCAGTCTTCGCATACTTGTTGGCCAGATCCTGGGTTTTCTCGGGTTTGAACCACGTAGTAATGTGGTACCACACAGTAATAGTCAATTAAACCTGGTTTCGATCAATATTTTAGAGGCTAAAACCGGTTAGGTCTGAGTTAGGTCTGGGTTATGCCCGCATCTGGCTCATGATTTTGCCTTCCTCGCATACTTGTTGGCCAGATCCTAGGTTTTTTCGGGTTTGAATCACGAACTAATGTGGTACCACATTGAAACAGTCAATTAAACCTGGGTTCGGTGAATATTTCAGCGAATAAAACCGGTTGGGTCGGTGTTAGGTCTGCGTTATGCCCGCATCTGGCTCATGATTTTGCCTTTTCCGTATTCTTGTTGGCCAGATCCTAGGTTTTCTCTGGTTTGAATAACGTAGTAATGTGGTACCACACTGTAACAGACAATTAAACCTGGTTTCGATCAATATTTTAGTCGGAAACACCGGTTTGGTCTGGGTTAGGTCTGGGTTCTGCCCGCATCTGGCTCATGATATTGCCTTATTCGCATACTTGTTGGCCAGATCCTGGGTTTTTTCGGGTATGAATCACGTAGTAATGTGGTACCACACAGAAACAGCCCACTAAACTTGGTTTCGATCAATATTTTAGAGGAGAGCACCGGTTAGGTCTGGGTTAGAACTGGGTTATGCCCGCATCTGGCTCATGATTTTGCCTTCTTCGCATACTTGTTGCCCAGATTCTGGGTTTTCTCGGGTTTGAATCACGTAGTAATGTGGTACCACACAGTAACAGTCAATTGAACCTGCATTCGGTCAGTATTTTAGTCGGTAACACCGGTTAGGCCTGGGTTAGATCTGTGTTATGCCCGCATCTGGCTCATGATTTTGCATTCTTCGCATACTTGTTGGACAGATCCTGGATTTCTTCGGGTATGGATCACGTAGTAATGTGGTACCACACAGAAACAGTCCACTAAACTTGCTTTCGATCAATATTTTAGAGGAGAACACCGGTTAGGTCTGGGTTAGGTCTGGGTTATGCCCGCATCTGGCTCATGATTTTGCCTTCTTCCCTTACTTGATTGCCAGATCCTGGGTTTTTTCGGGTATGAATCACGTAGTAATGTGGTACCACACAGAAACAGTCCACTAAACTTGGTTTCGATCAATATTTTAGAGGATAACACCGGTTAGGTCTGGGATAGGTCTGGTTTATGCCCGCATCTGGCTCATGATTTTGCATTCTTCGCATACTTGTTGGACAGATCCTGGATTTTTTCGGGTATGAATCACGTAGTTATGTGGCACCACACAGGAACAGTCCACTAAACCTGGTTTCGATTCACATTTTAGAGGATAACACAGGTTAGGTCTGGGTTAGGTCTCGGTTTTGCCCGCATCTGGCTCATGATTTTGTCTTCTTCCCATACTTGTTTGCCAGATCCTGGGTTTTTTCGGGTATGAATCACGTAGTAATGTGGTGCCACACAGAAACAGTCCACTAAACCTGGTTTCGATCCACATTTTAGAGGATAACATAGTTTAGATCTGGGTTAGGTCTCGGTTTTGCCCGCATCTGGCTCATGAATTTGCCGTCTTCGCATACTTGTTGGCCAGATTCTGGGTTTCTTCGGGTTTGAGTCACGTAGTAACGTGATACCACACAGTAACAGTCAATTAAACCTGGTTTCGATCCAAATTTTAGAGGATAACACGAGTTGATCTGGGTTAGGTCTGGGTTATGCCCGCATCTGGCTCATGATTTTGCATTCTTCCCATACTTGTTTGCCAGATCCTGGGTTTTCTCGGGTTTGAATCACGTAGTAATGTGGCACCACACAGTAATAGTCAGTTAAACCTGGTTTCGATCAATATTTTAGAGGCTAAAACCGGTTAGGTCTGAGTTAGGTCTGGGTTATGCCCGCATCTGGCGCATGATTTTGCCTTCTTCCCATACTTGTTTGCCAGATCCTGGGTTTTTTCGGGTATGAATCACGTAGTAATGTGGTACCACACAGGGACAGTCCACTAAACCTGGTTTCGATCCACATTTTAGAGGATAACACAGGTTAGGTCTGGGTTAGGTCTCGGTTTTGCCCGCATCTGGCTCATGAATTTGCCGTCTTCATATACTTGTTGGCCAGATCCTGGGTTTTCTCGGGTTTGAACCACGTAGTAATGTGGTACCACACAGTAATAGTCAATTAAACCTGGTTTCGATCAATATTTTAGAGGCTAAAACCGGTTAGGTCTGTGTTAGGTCAGGGTTATGCCCGCATCTGGCTCATGATTTTGCCTTCTTCCCATACTTGTTTGCCAGATCCTGGGTTTTTTCGGGTATGAATCACGTAGTAATGTGGTACCACACAGAAACAGTCCACTAAACTTGGTTTCGATCAATATTTTAGAGGATAACACCGGTTAGGTCTGGGTTAGGTCTGGGTTATGCCCGCATCTGGCTCGTGATTTTGCCTTCTTCGCATACTTCTTGGCTACTTCCTGGGTGTTTTCGGTTTTGAATCACGTAGTAATGTGGTACCACACAGTAACAGTCAATTAAACCTGGTTTCGATCCACATTTTAGAGCATAACACCGGGTAGGTCTGGGTTAGGTCTGGGTTTTTACCCGCATCTGGCTCATGAATTTGCCTTCATCGCATACTTGTTGGCCAGATCCTGGGTTTTCTCGGGTTTGAGTCACGTAGTAACGTGGTACCACACAGTAACAGTCAATTAAACCTGGTTTCGATCCACATTTTAGAGGAGAACACGAGTTGGTCTGGGTTAGGTCTGGGTTATGCCCGCATCTGGCTCATGATTTTGCCTTCTTCCCATACTTGTTTGACAGATCCTGGGTTTTTTCGGGTATGAATCATGTAGTAATGTGGTACCACACAGGAACAGTCCACTAAACCTGGTTTCGATCCACATTTTAGAGGATAACACAGGTTAGGTCTGGGTTAGGTCTCGGTTTTGCCCGCATCTGGCTCATGAATTTGCCGTCCTCGCATACTTGTTGGCCAGATCCTGGGTTTTCTCGGGTTTGAATCACGTAGTAATGTGGTACCACACAGTAATAGTCAGTTAAACCTGGTTTCGATCAATATTTTAGAGGCTAAAACCGGTTAGGTCTGAGTTAGGTCTGGGTTATGCCCGCATCTGGCTCATGATTTTGCCTTCCTCGCATACTTGTTGGCCAGATCCTGGGTTTCTTCGGGTTTGAGTCACGTAGTAACGTGGTACCACACAGTAACAGTCAATTAAATCTGGTTTCGATCCAAATTTTAGAGGATAACACGAGTTGGGCTGGGTTAGGTCAGGGTTATGCCCGCATCTGGCTCATGATTTTGCCTTCTTCGCATACTTGTTGGCCAGATCCTGGGTTCTTTCGGGTTTGAGTCACGTAGTAACGTGGTACCACACAGTAACAGTCAATTAAACCTGGTTTCGATCCACATTTTAGAGGAGAACACGAGTTGGTCTGGGTTAGGTCTGGGTTTTTACCCGCATCTGGCTCATGAATTTGCCTTCTTCGCATACTTGTTGGCCAGATCCTGGGTTTTCTCGGGTTTGAGTCACGTAGTAACGTGGTACGATACAGTAACAGTCAATTAAACCTGGTTTCGATCCACATTTTAGAGGAGAACACGAGTTGGTCTGGGTTAGGTCTGGGTTTTTACCCGCATCTGGCTCATGAATTTGCCTTCTTCGCATACTTGTTGGCTACTTCCTGGGTTTTTTCGGGTTTGAATCACGTACTAATGTGGTACCACACTGAAACCGTCAACTAAACCCGGTTTCGATCCACATTTTACAGGATAACACAGGTTAGGTCTGGGTTAGGTCTCGGTTTTGCCCGCATCTGGCTCATGAATTTGCCGTCTTCATATACTTGTTGGCCAGATCCTGGGTTTTCTCGGGTTTGAACCACGTAGTAATGTGGTACCACACAGTAATAGTCAATTAAACCTGGTTTCGATCAATATTTTAGAGGCTAAAACCGGTTAGGTCTGAGTTAGGTCTGTGTTATGCCCGCATCTGGCTCATGATTTTGCCTTCCTCGCATACTTGTTGGCCAGATCCTGGGTTTTTTCGGGTTTGAGTCACGTAGTAACGTGGTACCACACAGTAACAGTCAATTAAACCTGGTTTCGATCCACATTTTAGAGGAGAACACGAGTTGGTCTGGGTTAGGTCTGGGTTTTTACCCGCATCTGGCTCATGAATTTGCCTTCTTCGCATACTTGTTGGCCAGATCCTGGGTTTTCTCGGGTTTGAGTCACGTAGTAACGTGGTACCACACAGTAACAGTCAATTAAACCTGGTTTCGATCCACATTTTAGAGGAGAACACGAGTTGGTCTGGGTTAGGTCTGGGTTATGCCCGCATCTGGCTCATGATTTTGCCTTCTTCCCATACTTGTTTGCCAGATCCTGGGTTTTTTCGGGTATGAATCATGTAGTAATGTGGTACCACACAGGAACAGTCCACTAAACCTGGTTTCGATCCACATTTTAGAGGATAACACAGGTTAGGTCTGGGTTAGGTCTCGGTTTTGCCCGCATCTAGCTCATGAATTTGCCGTCTTCGCATACTTGTTGGCCAGATTCTGGGTTTCTTCGGGTTTGAGTCACGTAGTAACGTGGTACCACACAGTAACAGTCAATTAAATCTGGTTTCGATCCAAATTTTAGAGGATAACACGAGTTGGGCTGGGTTAGGTCAGGGTTATGCCCGCATCTGGCTCATGATTTTGCCTTCTTCCCATACTTGTTTGCCAGATCCTGGGTTTTTTCGGGTATGAATCACGTAGTAATGTGGTACCACACAGTAACAGTCAATTAAACCTGGTTTCGAACCAAATTTTAGCGGATAACACGAGTTGGTCTGGGTTAGGTCTGGGTTATGCCCGCATCTGGCTCATGATTTTGCCTTCTTCCCATACTTGTTAGCCAGATCCTGGGTTTTTTCGAGTATGAATCACGTAGTAATGTGGTACCACACAGAAACAGTCCACTAAACTTGGTTTCGATCAATATTTTAGAGGAGAACACCGGTTAGGTCTGGGTTAGGTCTGGGTTATGCCCGCATCTGGCTCATGATTTTGCATTCTTCGCATACTTGTTGGCCAGATCCTGGGTTCTTTCGGGTTTGAATCACGTAGTAATGTGGTACCACACTGAAACAGTCCATTAAACTTGGTTTCGATCAATATTTTAGAGGATAACACCGGTTAGGTCTGGGTTAGGTCTGGGTTATGCCCGCATCTGGCTCGTGATTTTGCCTTCTTCGCATACTTCTTGGCTACTTCCTGGGTGTTTTCGGGTTTGAATCATGTAGTAATGTGGTACCACACAGTCACAGTCAATTAAACCTGGTTTCGATCCACATTTTAGAGGATAACACAGGTTAGGTCTGGGTTAGGTCTGGGTTATGCCCGCATCTGGCTCATGATTTTGCCTTCTTCCCATACTTGTTTGCCAGATCCTGGGTTTTTTCGGGTATGAATCACGTAGTAATGTGGTACCACACAGGGACAGTCCACTAAACCTGGTTTCGATCCACATTTTAGAGGATAACACAGGTTAGGTCTGGGTTAGGTCTCGGTTTTGCCCGCATCTAGCTCATGAATTTGCCGTCTTCGCATACTTGTTGGCCAGATTCTGGGTTTCTTCGGGTTTGAGTCACGTAGTAACGTGGTACCACACAGTAACAGTCAATTAAATCTGGTTTCGATCCAAATTTTAGAGGATAACACGAGTTGGGCTGGGTTAGGTCAGGGTTATGCCCGCATCTGGCTCATGATTTTGCCTTCTTCCCATACTTGTTTGCCAGATCCTGGGTTTTTTCGGGTATGAATCATGTAGTAATGTGGTACCACACAGGAACAGTCCACTAAACCTGGTTTCGATCCACATTTTAGAGGATAACACAGGTTAGGTCTGGGTTAGGTCTCGGTTTTGCCCGCATCTGGCTCATGAATTTGCCGTCCTCGCATACTTGTTGGCCAGATCCTGGGTTTTCTCGGGTTTGAATCACGTTGTAATGTGGTACCACACAGTAATAGTCAGTTAAACCTGGTTTCGATCAATATTTTAGAGGCTACAACCGGTTAGGTCTGAGTTAGGTCTGGGTTATGCCCGCATCTGGCGCATGATTTTGCCTTCTTCCCATACTTGTTTGCCAGATCCTGGGTTTTTTCGGGTATGAATCACGTAGTAATGTGGTACCACACAGGGACAGTCCACTAAACCTGGTTTCGATCCACATTTTAGAGGATAACACAGGTTAGGTCTGGGTTAGGTCTCGGTTTTGCCCGCATCTGGCTCATGAATTTGCCGTCTTCATATACTTGTTGGCCAGATCCTGGGTTTTCTCGGGTTTGAACCATGTAGTAATGTGGTACCACACAGTAATAGTCAACTAAACCTGGTTTCGATCAATATTTTAGAGGCTAAAACCGGTTAGGTCTGAGTTAGGTCAGGGTTATGCCCGCATCTGGCTCATGATTTTGCCTTCTTCCCATACTTGTTTGCCAGATCCTGGGTTTTTTGGGGTATGAATCACGTAGTAATGTGGTACCACACAGAAACAGTCCACTAAACTTGGTTTCGATCAATATTTTAGAGGATAACACCGGTTAGGTCTGGGTTAGGTCTGGGTTCTGCCCGCATCTGGCTCATGATATTGCCTTCTTCGTATACTTGTTGGCCAGATCCTGGGCTTTTCGGGTTTGAATCACGTAGTAATGTGGTACCACATTGAAGCAGTCAATTAAACCTGGTTGCGATCAATATTTTAGAGGAGAACGCCGGTTAGGTCTGGGTTAGGTCTGGGTTATGCCCGCATCTGGCTCATGATTTTGCCTTCTTCGCATACTTGTTGAACAGATTCTGGGTTTCTTCGGGTTTGAGTCACGTAGTAACGTGGTACCACACAGTAACAGTCAATTAAACCTGGTTTCGAACCAAATTTTAGCGGATAACACGAGTTGGTCTGGGTTAGGTCTGGGTTATGCCCGCATCTGGCTCATGATTTTGCCTTCTTCGCATACTTGTTGAACAGATTCTGGGTTTCTTCGGGTTTGAGTCACGTAGTAACGTGGTACCACACAGTAACAGTCAATTAAACCTGGTTTCGAACCAAATTTTAGCGGATAACACGAGTTGGTCTGGGTTAGGTCTGGGTTATGCCCGCATCTGGCTCATGATTTTGCCTTCTTCCCATACTTGTTAGCCAGATCCTGGGTATTTTCGGGTATGAATCACGTAGTAATGTGGTACCACACAGAAACAGTCCACTAAACTTGGTTTCGATCAATATTTTAGAGGAGAACACCGGTTAGGTCTGGGTTAGGTCTGCGTTATGCCCGCATCTGGCTCATGATTTTGCCTTTTCCGTATTCTTGTTGGCCAGATCCTAGGTTTTCTCTGGTTTGAATAACGTAGTAATGTGGTACCACACTGTAACAGACAATTAAACCTGGTTTCGATCAATATTTTAGTCGGAAACACCGGTTTGGTCTGGGTTAGGTCTGGGTTCTGCCCGCATCTGGCTCATGATATTGCCTTATTCGCATACTTGTTGGCCAGATCCTGGGTTTTTTCGGGTATGAATCACGTAGTAATGTGGTACCACACAGAAACAGCCCACTAAACTTGGTTTCGATCAATATTTTAGAGGAGAACACCGGTTAGGTCTGGGTTAGAACTGGGTTATGCCCCCATCTGGCTCATGATTTTGCCTTCTTCGCAAACTTGTTGCCCAGATTCTGGGTTTTCTCGGGTTTGAATCACGTAGTAATGTGGTACCACACAGTAACAGTCAATTGAACCTGCATTCGGTCAGTATTTTAGTCGGTAACACCGGTTAGGCCTGGGTTAGATCTGTGTTATGCCCGCATCTGGCTCATGATTTTGCATTCTTCGCATACTTGTTGGACAGATCCTGGATTTCTTCGGGTATGGATCACGTAGTAATGTGGTACCACACAGAAACAGTCCACTAAACTTGGTTTCGATCAATATTTTAGAGGAGAACACCGGTTAGGTCTGGGTTAGGTCTGGGTTATGCCCGCATCTGGCTCATGATTTTGCCTTCTTCCCATACTTGTTTGCCAGATCCTGGGTTTTTTCGGGTATGAATCACGTAGTAATGTGGTACCACACAGAAACAGTCCACTAAACTTGGTTTCGATCAATATTTTAGAGGATAACACCGGTTAGGTCTGGGATAGGTCTGGGTTATGCCCGCATCTGGCTCATGATTTTGCCTTCTTCCCATACTTGTTTGCCAGATCCTGGGTTTTTTCGGGTATGAATCACGTAGTAATGTGGTGCCACACAGAAACAGTCCACTAAACCTGGTTTCGATCCACATTTTAGAGGATAACATAGTTTAGATCTGGGTTAGGTCTCGGTTTTGCCCGCATCTGGCTCATGAATTTGCCGTCTTCGCATACTTGTTGGCCAGATCCTGGGTTTCTTCGGGTTTGAGTCACGTAGTAACGTGGTACCACACAGTAACAGTCAATTAAACCTGGTTTCGATCCAAATTTTAGAGGATAACACGAGTTGATCTGGGTTAGGTCTGGGTTATGCCCGCATCTGGCTCATGATTTTGCATTCTTCCCATACTTGTTTGCCAGATCCTGGGTTTTTTCAGGTATGAATCACGTACTAATGTGGTACCACACAGAAACAGTCCACTAAACTTGGTTTCGATCAATATTGTAGAGGATAACACCGGTTAGGTCTGGGTTGGGTCTGGGTTATGCCCGCATCTGGCTCATGATTCTGCCTTCTTCGCATACTTGTTGGCCAGATTCTGGGTGTTTTCGGGTTTGAATCACGTAGTTTTGTGGTACCACACAGTAATAGTCAATTAAACCTGGTTTTGATACACATTTTAGAGGTTAACACGTGTAGGTCTGGGTTAGGTCTGGGTTATGCCCGCATATGGCTCATGATTTTGCCTTCTTCGCATACTTGTTGGACAGATTCTGGGTTTCTTCGGGTTTGAGTCACATAGTAACGTGGTACCACACAGGAACAGTCCACTAAACCTGGTTTCGATCCACATTTTAGAGGATAACACAGGTTAGGTCTGGGTTAGGTCTCGGTTTTGCCCGCATCTGGCTCATGAATTTGCCGTCTTCACATACTTGTTGGCCAGATCCTGGGTTTTCTCGGGTTTGAATCACGTAGTAATGTGGTACCACACAGTAATAGTCAGTTAAACCTGGTTTCGATCAATATTTTGGAGGCTAAAACCGGGTAGGTCTGAGTTAGGTCTGGGTTATGCCCGCATCTGGCTCATGATTTTGCCTTCTTCCTATACTTGTTTGCCAGATCCTGGGTTTTTTCGGGTTTGAATCACGTAGTAATGTGGTACCACACAGAAACTGTCCATTAAACTTGGTTTCGATCCACATTTTAACCGAATATTTTAGAGGATAACACCGGCAAGGTCTGGGTTATACCCGCATCTGGCTCATGATTTTGCCTTCTTCGCATACTTGTTGCCCAGATCCCGGGTTTTTTCGAGTTTGAATCACGTAGTAACGTGGTACCACACAGTAACAATCAATTAAACCTGGTTTCGATGCAAATTTTAGAGGATAACACGAGTTGGTCTGGGTTAGGTCTGGGTTATGCCCGAATCTGGCTCATGATTTTGCCTTCTTCCCATACTTGTTTGCCAGATCCTGGGTTTTTTCGGGTATGAATCACGTAGTAATGTGGTGCCACACTGAAACAGTCCACTAAACCAGGTTTCGATCCACATTTTAGAGGATAACACAGGTTAGGTCTGGGTTAGGTCTCGGTTTTGCCCGCATCTGGCTCATGAATTTGCCGTTTTCGCATACTTGTTGGCCAGATTCTGGGTTTCTTCGGGTTTGAGTCACGTAGTAACGTGGTACCACACAGTAACAGTCAATTAAACCTGGTTTCGATCCAAATGTTAGAGGATAATACGAGTTGGTCTGGGTTAGGTCTGGGTTATGCCCGCATCTGGCTCATGATTTTGCCTTCTTCCCATACTTGTTTGCCAGATCCTGGGTTTTTTCGGGTACGAATCACGTAGTAATGTGGTACCACACAGAAACAGTCCACTAAACTTGGTTTCGATCAATATTTTAGAGGATAACACCGGTTAGGTCTGTGTTAGGTCTGGGTTATGCCCGCATCTGGCTCATGATTCTGCCTTCTTCGCATACTTGTTGGCCAGATTCTGGGTGTTTTCGGGTTTGAATCACGTAGCAATGTGGTACCACACAGTAATAGTCAATTAAACCTGGTTTCGATACACATTTTAGAGGTTAACACGAGTAGGTCTGGGTTAGGTCTGGGTTATGCCCGCATATGGCTCATGATTTTGCCTTCTTCGCATACTTGTTGGACAGATTCTGGGTTTCTTTGGGATTGAGTCACGTAGTAACGTGGTACCACACAGTAACAGTCAATTAAACCTGGTTTCGATCCACATTTTAGAGGATAACACAGGTTAGGTCTGGGTTAGGTCTCGGTTTTGCCCGCATCTGGCTCATGAAACTGCCGTCTTCGCATACTTGTTGGCCAGATCCTGGGTTTTCTCGGGTTTGAATCACGTAGTAATGTGGTACCACACAGTAATAGTCAGTTAAACCTGGTTTCGATCAATATTTTAGAGGCTAAAACCGGTTAGGTCTGAGTTAGGTCTGGGTTATGCCCGCATCTGGCTCATGATTTTGCCTTCTTCGCACACTTGTTGGCCAGATCCTGGGTTTTTTCGGGTTTGAATCACGTAGTAATGTGGTACCACACAGAAACAGTCCATTAAACTTGGTTTCGACGAATATTTTAGAGGATAACACCGGTAAGGTCTGGGTTATACCCGCATCTGGCTCATGATTTTGCCTTCTTCGCATACTTGTTGGCCAGATCCCGGGTTTTTTCGAGTTTCAATCACGTAGTAATGTGGTACCACACAGTAACAGTCAATTGAACCTTGATTCGGTCTGTATTCTAGTCGGTAACACCGGTTAGGTCTGGGTTATGCCCGCATCTGGCTCAAGATTTTGCCCTCTTCGCATACTTGTTGACCAGATCCTGGGTTTTCTCGGGTTTGAATCACGAACTAATGTGGTACCACATTGAAGCAGTCAATTAAACCTGGGTTCGATCAATATTTTAGCAGATAATACCGGTTAGGTCGGTGCTAGGTCTGCGTTATGCCCGCATCTGGCTCATGATTTTGCCTTTTCCATATTCTTGTTTGCCAGATCCTTGGTTTTCTCTGGTTTGAATCACGTAGTAACGTGGTACCACACAGTAACAGTCAATTAAACCTGGTTTCGATCAAAATTTTAGAGGATAACACGAGTTGGTCTGGGTTAGGTCTGGGTTATGCCCGCATCTGGCTCATGATTTTGCCTTCTTCGCACACTTGTTGGCCAGATCCTGGGTTTTTTCGGGTTTGAATCACGTAGTAATGTGGTACCACACAGAAACAGTCCATTAAACTTGGTTTCGACGAATATTTTAGGGGATAACACCGGTAAGGTCTCGGTTATACCCGCATCTGGCTCATGATTTTGCCTCCTTCGCATACTTGTTGGCCAGATCCCGGGTTTTTTCGAGTTTGAATCACGTAGTAATGTGGTGCCACACAGTAACAGTCAATTGAACCTTGATTCGGTCTGTATTTTAGTCGGTAACACCGGTTAGGTGTGGGTTATGCCCGCATCTCGCTCATGATATTGCCTTCTTCACATACTTGTTGGCCAGATCCTGGGGTTTCTCGGCGTTTGAATCACGAACTAATATGGTACCACATTGAAACAGTCAATTAAACCTGGGTTCGATCAATATTTTAGCGGATAAAAACGGTTAGGTCAGTGTTCGGTGTGCGTTATGCCCGCATCTCGCTCATGATTTTGCCTTCTTCGCATACTTGTTGGCCAGATTCTGGGTTTTTTCGGGTTTGAATCACGTAGTAATGTGGTACCACACAGTAACAGTCAATTAATGCTGGATTCGGTCAATATTTTACCGGATAACACCGGTTAGGTCTGGGTTAGGTCTGGGTTAAGCCCGCATCTGGCTCATGATTTTGCCTTCTTCGCATACTTGTTGGCCAGATCCTGTGTTTTTTCGGGTTTGAATCATGTAGTGATGTGGTACCACACTGAAACAGTCCACAAAACTTGGTTTCGACCAATATTTTAGAGGATGACACCGGTTATGTCTGGGTTATGCCCGCATCTGGCTCGTGATTTTGCCTTCTTCGCATACTTGTTGGCCAGTTCCTGGGTTTTTTCGGGTTTGAATCACGTAGTAATGTGGTACCACATTGAAACAGTCAATTAAACCTGGGTTCGATCAATATTTTAGCGGATAAAAACGGTTAGGTCAGTGTTCGGTGTGCGTTATGCCCGCATCTCGCTCATGATTTTGCCTTCTTCGCATACTTGTTGGCCAGATCCCGGGTTTTTTCGAGTTTGTATCACGTATTAACGTGGTACCACACAGTAACAGTCAATTAAACCTGGTTTCGATCCAAATTTTAGAGGATAACACGAGTTGGTCTGGGTTAGGTCTGGGTTATGCCCGCATCTGGCTCATGATTTTGCCTTCTTCCCATACTTGTTTGCCAGATCCTGGGTTTTTTCGGGTATGAATCACGTAGTAATGTGGTACCACACAGAAACAGTCCACTAAACCTGGTTTCGATCCACATTTTAGAGGATAACACAGGTTAGGTCTGGGTTAGGTCTCGGTTTTGCCCGCATCTGGCTCATGAAACTGCCGTCTTCGCATACTTGTTGGCCAGATCCTGGGTTTTCTCGGGTTTGAATCACGTAGTAATGTGGTACCACACAGTAATAGTCAGTTAAACCTGGTTTCGATCAATATTTTAGAGGCTAAAACCGGTTAGGTCTGGGTTAGGTCTGGGTTATGCCCGCATCTGGCTCATGATTTTGCCTTCTTCGCATACTTGTTGGCCAGATTGTGGGTGTTTTCGGGTTTGAATCACGTAGTAATGTGGTACCACACAGTAACGGTCAATTAAACCTGGTTTCGATCCACATTTTAGAGGTTAACACGAGTAGGTCTGGGTTAGGTCTGGGTTATGCCCGCATCTGGCTCATGATTTTGCCTTCTTCCCATACTTGTTTGCCAGATCCTGGGTTTTTTCGGGTATGAATCACGTAGTAATGTGGTACCACACAGAAACAGTCCACTAAACCTGGTTTCGATCCACATTTTAGAGGATAACACAGGTTAGGTCTGGGTTAGGTCTCGGTTTTGCCCGCATCTGGCTCATGAATTTGCCGACTTCGCATACTTGTTGGCCAGATTCTGGGTTTCTTCGGGTTTGAGTCACGTAGTACCGTGGTACACCACAGTAACAGTCAATTAAACCTGGTTTCGATCCACATTTTAGAGGATAACACGAGTTGGTCTGGGTTAGGTCTGGGTTATGCCCGCATCTGGCTCATGATTTTGCCTTCTTCGCATACTTGTTGGCCAGATTGTGGGTGTTTTCGGGTTTGAATCACGTAGTAATGTGGTACCACACAGTAACGGTCAATTAAACCTGGTTTCGATCCACATTTTAGAGGTTAACACGAGTAGGTCTGGGTTAGGTCTGGGTTATGCCCGCATAGGGCTCATGATTTTGCCTTCTTCGCATACTTGTTAGACACATTCTGAGATTCTTCGGGTTTGAACCACGTAGTAATGTGGTACCACACAGTAATAGTCAATTAAACCTGGTTTCGATCAATATTTTAGAGGCTAAAACCGGTTAGGTCTGAGTTAGGTCAGGGTTATGCCCGCATCTGGCTCATGATTTTGCCTTCTTCCCATACTTGTTTGCCAGATCCTGGGTTTTTTGGGGTATGAATCACGTAGTAATGTGGTACCACACAGAAACAGTCCACTAAACTTGGTTTCGATCAATATTTTAGAGGATAACACCGGTTAGGTCTGGGTTAGGTCTGGGTTCTGCCCGCATCTGGCTCATGATATTGCCATCTTCGTATACTTGTTGGCCAGATCCTGGGTTTTTTCGGGTTTGAATCACGTAGTAATGTGGTACCACATTGAAGCAGTCAATTAAACCTGGTTGCGATCAATATTTTAGAGGAGAACACCGGTTAGGTCTGGGTTAGGTCTGGGTTATGCCCGCATCTGGCTCATGATTTTGCCTTCTTCGCATACTTGTTGAACAGATTCTGGGTTTCTTCGGGTTTGAGTCACGTAGTAACGTGGTACCACACAGTAACAGTCAATTAAACCTGGTTTCGAACCAAATTTTAGCGGATAACACGAGTTGGTCTGGGTTAGGTCTGGGTTATGCCCGCATCTGGCTCATGATTTTGCCTTCTTCGCATACTTGTTGAACAGATTCTGGGTTTCTTCGGGTTTGAGTCACGTAGTAACGTGGTACCACACAGTAACAGTCAATTAAACCTGGTTTCGAACCAAATTTTAGCGGATAACACGAGTTGGTCTGGGTTAGGTCTGGGTTATGCCCGCATCTGGCTCATGATTTTGCCTTCTTCCCATACTTGTTTGCCAGATCCTGGGTTTTTTCGGGTATGAATCACGTAGTAATGTGGTACCACACAGAAACAGTCCACTAAACCTGGTTTCGATCCACATTTTAGAGGATAACACAGGTTAGGTCTGGGTTAGGTCTCGGTTTTGCCCGCATCTGGCTCATGAATTTGCCGACTTCGCATACTTGTTGGCCAGATTCTGGGTTTCTTCGGGTTTGAGTCACGTAGTACCGTGGTACAACACAGTAACAGTCAATTAAACCTGGTTTCGATCCACATTTTAGAGGATAACACGAGTTGGTCTGGGTTAGGTCTGGGTTATGCCCGCATCTGGCTCATGATTTTGCCTTCTTCGCATACTTGTTGGCCAGATTGTGGGTGTTTTCGGGTTTGAATCACGTAGTAATGTGGTACCACACAGTAACGGTCAATTAAACCTGGTTTCGATCCACATTTTAGAGGTTAACACGAGTAGGTCTGGGTTAGGTCTGGGTTATGCCCGCATAGGGCTCATGATTTTGCCTTCTTCGCATACTTGTTAGACACATTCTGAGATTCTTCGGGTTTGAACCACGTAGTAATGTGGTACCACACAGTAATAGTCAATTAAACCTGGTTTCGATCAATATTTTAGAGGCTAAAACCGGTTAGGTCTGAGTTAGGTCAGGGTTATGCCCGCATCTGGCTCATGATTTTGCCTTCTTCCCATACTTGTTTGCCAGATCCTGGGTTTTTTGGGGTATGAATCACGTAGTAATGTGGTACCACACAGAAACAGTCCACTAAACTTGGTTTCGATCAATATTTTAGAGGATAACACCGGTTAGGTCTGGGTTAGGTCTGGGTTCTGCCCGCATCTGGCTCATGATATTGCCTTCTTCGTATACTTGTTGGCCAGATCCTGGGTTTTTTCGGGTTTGAATCACGTAGTAATGTGGTACCACATTGAAGCAGTCAATTAAACCTGGTTGCGATCAATATTTTAGAGGAGAACACCGGTTAGGTCTGGGTTAGGTCTGGGTTATGCCCGCATCTGGCTCATGATTTTGCCTTCTTCGCATATTTGTTGAACAGATTCTGGGTTTCTTCGGGTTTGAGTCACGTAGTAACGTGGTACCACACAGTAGCAGTCAATTAAACCTGGTTTCGAACCAAATTTTAGCGGATAACACGAGTTGGTCTGGGTTAGGTCTGGGTTATGCCCGCATCTGGCTCATGATTTTGCCTTCTTCGCATACTTGTTGAACAGATTCTGGGTTTCTTCGGGTTTGAGTCACGTAGTAACGTGGTACCACACAGTAACAGTCAATTAAACCTGGTTTCGAACCAAATTTTAGCGGATAACACGAGTTGGTCTGGGTTAGGTCTGGGTTATGCCCGCATCTGGCTCATGATTTTGCCTTCTTCCCATACTTGTTAGCCAGATCCTGGGTATTTTCGGGTATGAATCACGTAGTAATGTGGTACCACACAGAAACAGTCCACTAAACTTGGTTTCGATCAATATTTTAGAGGAGAACACCGGTTAGGTCTGGGTTAGGTCTGCGTTATGCCCGCATCTGGCTCATGATTTTGCCTTTTCCGTATTCTTGTTGGCCAGATCCTAGGTTTTCTCTGGTTTGAATAACGTAGTAATGTGGTACCACACTGTAACAGACAATTAAACCTGGTTTCGATCAATATTTTAGTCGGGAACACCGGTTTGGTCTGGGTTAGGTCTGGGTTCTGCCCGCATCTGGCTCATGATATTGCCTTATTCGCATACTTGTTGGCCAGATCCTGGGTTTTTTCGGGTATGAATCACGTAGTAATGTGGTACCACACAGAAACAGCCCACTAAACTTGGTTTCGATCAATATTTTAGAGGAGAACACCGGTTAGGTCTGGGTTAGAACTGGGTTATGCCCGCATCTGGCTCATGATTTTGCCTTCTTCGCAAACTTGTTGCCCAGATTCTGGGTTTTCTCGGGTTTGAATCACGTAGTAATGTGGTACCACACAGTAACAGTCAATTGAACCTGCATTCGGTCAGTATTTTAGTCGGTAACACCGGTTAGGCCTGGGTTAGATCTGTGTTATGCCCGCATCTGGCTCATGATTTTGCATTCTTCGCATACTTGTTGGACAGATCCTGGATTTCTTCGGGTATGGATCACGTAGTAATGTGGTACCACACAGAAACAGTCCACTAAACTTGGTTTCGATCAATATTTTAGAGGAGAACACCGGTTAGGTCTGGGTTAGGTCTGGGTTATGCCCGCATCTGGCTCATGATTTTGCCTTCTTCCCATACTTGTTTGCCAGATCCTGGGTTTTTTCGGGTATGAATCACGTAGTAATGTGGTACCACACAGAAACAGTCCACTAAACTTGGTTTCGATCAATATTTTAGAGGATAACACCGGTTAGGTCTGGGTTAGGTCTGGGTTATGCCCGCATCTGGCTCATGATTTTGCATTCTTCGCATACTTGTTGGACAGATCCTGGATTTTTTCGGGTATGAATCACGTAGTAATGTGGCACCACACAGGAACAGTCCACTAAACCTGGTTTCGATTCACATTTTAGAGGATAACACAGGTTAGGTCTGGGTTAGGTCTCGGTTTTGCCCGCATCTGGCTCATGATTTTGTCTTCTTCCCATACTTGTTTGCCAGATCCTGGGTTTTTTCGGGTATGAATCACGTAGTAATGTGGTGCCACACAGAAACAGTCCACTAAACCTGGTTTCGATCCACATTTTAGAGGATAACATAGTTTAGATCTGGGTTAGGTCTCGGTTTTGCCCGCATCTGGCTCATGAATTTGCCGTCTTCGCATACTTGTTGGCCAGATCCTGGGTTTCTTCGGGTTTGAGTCACGTAGTAACGTGGTACCACACAGTAACAGTCAATTATACCTGGTTTCGATCCAAATTTTAGAGGATAACACGAGTTGATCTGGGTTAGGTCTGGGTTATGCCCGCATCTGGCTCATGATTTTGCATTCTTCCCATACTTGTTTGCCAGATCCTGGGTTTTTTCAGGTATGAATCACGTACTAATGTGGTACCACACAGAAACAGTCCACTAAACTTGGTTTCGATCAATATTGTAGAGGATAACACCGGTTAGGTCTGGGTTGGGTCTGGGTTATGCCCGCATCTGGCTCATGATTCTGCCTTCTTCGCATACTTGTTGGCCAGATTCTGGGTGTTTTCGGGTTTGAATCACGTAGTTTTGTGGTACCACACAGTAATAGTCAATTAAACCTGGTTTTGATACACATTTTAGAGGTTAACACGTGTAGGTCTGGGTTAGGTCTGGGTTATGCCCGCATATGGCTCATGATTTTGCCTTCTTCGCATACTTGTTGGACAGATTCTGGGTTTCTTCGGGTTTGAGTCACATAGTAACGTGGTACCACACAGGAACAGTCCACTAAACCTGGTTTCGATCCACATTTTAGAGGATAACACAGGTTAGGTCTGGGTTAGGTCTCGGTTTTGCCCGCATCTGGCTCATGAATTTGCCGTCTTCACATACTTGTTGGCCAGATCCTGGGTTTTCTCGGGTTTGAATCACGTAGTAATGTGGTACCACACAGTAATAGTCAGTTAAACCTGGTTTCGATCAATATTTTGGAGGCTAAAACCGGGTAGGTCTGAGTTAGGTCTGGGTTATGCCCGCATCTGGCTCATGATTTTGCCTTCTTCCTATACTTGTTTGCCAGATCCTGGGTTTTTTCGGGTTTGAATCACGTAGTAATGTGGTACCACACAGAAACAGTCCATTAAACTTGGTTTCGACGAATATTTTAGAGGATAACACCGGCAAGGTCTGGGTTATACCCGCATCTGGCTCATGATTTTGCCTTCTTCGCATACTTGTTGCCCAGATCCCGGGTTTTTTCGAGTTTGAATCACGTAGTAACGTGGTACCACACAGTAACAATCAATTAAACCTGGTTTCGATGCAAATTTTAGAGGATAACACGAGTTGGTCTGGGTTAGGTCTGGGTTATGCCCGAATCTGGCTCATGATTTTGCCTTCTTCCCATACTTGTTTGCCAGATCCTGGGTTTTTTCGGGTATGAATCACGTAGTAATGTGGTGCCACACTGAAACAGTCCACTAAACCAGGTTTCGATCCACATTTTAGAGGATAACACAGGTTAGGTCTGGGTTAGGTCTCGGTTTTGCCCGCATCTGGCTCATGAATTTGCCGTTTTCGCATACTTGTTGGCCAGATTCTGGGTTTCTTCGGGTTTGAGTCACGTAGTAACGTGGTACCACACAGTAACAGTCAATTAAACCTGGTTTCGATCCAAATGTTAGAGGATAACACGAGTTGGTCTGGGTTAGGTCTGGGTTATGGCCGCATCTGGCTCATGATTTTGCCTTCTTCCCATACTTGTTTGCCAGATCCTGGGTTTTTTCGGGTACGAATCACGTAGTAATGTGGTACCACACAGAAACAGTCCATTAAACCTGGTTTCGATCAATATTTTAGAGGCTAAAACCGGTTAGGTCTGAGTTAGGTCTGGGTTATGCCCGCTTCTGGCTCATGATTTTGCTTCTTCCCATACTTCTTTGCCAGATCCTGGGTTTTCTCGGGTTTGAATTACGTAGTAATGTGGTACCACACAGAAACAGTCCATTAAACTTGGTTTCGATCAATATTTTAGAGGATAACACCGGTTAGGTCTGGGTTAGGTCTGGGTTATGCCCGCATATGGCTCATGATTTTGCCTTCTTCGCATACTTGTTGGACAGATTCTGGGTTTCTTTGGGTTTGAGTCACGTAGTAACGTGGTACCACACAGTAACAGTCAATTAAACCTGGTTTCGATCCACATTTTAGAGGATAACACAGGTTAGGTCTGGGTTAGGTCTCGGTTTTGCCCGCATCTGGCTCATGAAACTGCCGTCTTCGCATACTTGTTGGCCAGATCCTGGGTTTTCTCGGGTTTGAATCACGTAGTAATGTGGTACCACACAGTAATAGTCAGTTAAACCTGGTTTCGATCAATATTTTAGAGGCTAAAACCGGTTAGGTCTGAGTTAGGTCTGGGTTATGCCCGCATCTGGCTCATGATTTTGCCTTCTTCGCACACTTGTTGGCCAGATCCTGGGTTTTTTCGGGTTTGAATCACGTAGTAATGTGGTACCACACAGAAACAGTCCATTAAACTTGGTTTCGACGAATATTTTAGAGGATAACACCGGTAAGGTCTGGGTTATACCCGCATCTGGCTCATGATTTTGCCTTCTTCGCATACTTGTTGGCCAGATCCCGGGTTTTTTCGAGTTTCAATCACGTAGTAATGTGGTACCACACAGTAACAGTCAATTGAACCTTGATTCGGTCTGTATTCTAGTCGGTAACACCGGTTAGGTGTGGGTTATGCCCGCATCTGGCTCAAGATTTTGCCCTCTTCGCATACTTGTTGGCCAGATCCTGGGTTTTCTCGGGTTTGAATCACGAACTAATGTGGTACCACATTGAAGCAGTCAATTAAACCTGGGTTCGATCAATATTTTAGCAGATAATACCGGTTAGGTCGGTGCTAGGTCTGCGTTATGCCCGCATCTGGCTCATGATTTTGCCTTTTCCATATTCTTGTTTGCCAGATCCTTGGTTTTCTCTGGTTTGAATCACGTAGTAACGTGGTACCACACAGTAACAGTCAATTAAACCTGGTTTCGATCCAAATTTTAGAGGATAACACGAGTTGGTCTGGGTTAGGTCTGGGTTATGCCCGCATCTGGCTCATGATTTTGCCTTCTTCGCACACTTGTTGGCCAGATTCTGGGTTTTTTCGGGTTTGAATCACGTAGTAATGTGGTACCACACAGAAACAGTCCATTAAACTTGGTTTCGACGAATATTTTAGGGGATAACACCGGTAAGGTCTCGGTTATACCCGCATCTGGCTCATGATTTTGCCTTCTTCGCATACTTGTTGGCCAGATCCCGGGTTTTTTCGAGTTTGAATCACGTAGTAATGTGGTGCCACACAGTAACAGTCAATTGAACCTTGATTCGGTCTGTATTTTAGTCGGTAACACCGGTTAGGTGTGGGTTATGCCCGCATCTCGCTCATGATATTGCCTTCTTCACATACTTGTTGGCCAGATCCTGGGGTTTCTCGGCGTTTGAATCACGAACTAATATGGTACCACATTGAAACAGTCAATTAAACCTGGGTTCGATCAATATTTTAGCGGATAAAAACGGTTAGGTCAGTGTTCGGTGTGCGTTATGCCCGCATCTGGCTCATGATTTTGCCTTCTTCGCATACTTGTTGGCCAGTTCCTGGGTTTTTTCGGGTTTGAATCACGTAGTAATGTGGTACCACATTGAAGCAGTCAATTAAACCTGGTTTCGATCAACATTTTAGAGAATAACACCGGTTAGATCTGGGTTAGGTCTGGGTTATGCCCGCATCTGGCTCATGATTTTGCCTTCTTCCCATACTTGTTTGCCAGATCCTGGGTTTTTTCGGGTTTGAATCACGTAGTAATGTGGTACCACACAGAAACAGCCCATTAAACTTGGTTTCGACGAATATTTTAGAGGATAACACCAGTAAGGTCTGGGTTATACCCGCATCTGGCTCATGATCTTGCCTTCTTCGCATACTTGTTGGCCAGATCCCGGGTTTTTTCGAGTTTGTATCACGTATTAACGTGGTACCACACAGAAACAGTCCACTAAACCTGGTTTCGATCCACATTTTAGAGGATAACACAGGTTAGGTCTGGGTTAGGTCTCGGTTTTGCCCGCATCTGGCTCATGAATTTGCCGACTTCGCATACTTGTTGGCCAGATTCTGGGTTTCTTCGGGTTTGAGTCACGTAGTACCGTGGTACAACACAGTAACAGTCAATTAAACCTGGTTTCGATCCACATTTTAGAGGATAACACCAGTTGGTCTGGGTTAGGTCTGGGTTATGCCCGCATCTGGCTCATGATTTTGCCTTCTTCGCATACTTGTTGGCCAGATTGTGGGTGTTTTCGGGTTTGAATCACGTAGTAATGTGGTACCACACAGTAACGGTCAATTAAACCTGGTTTCGATCCACATTTTAGAGGTTAACACGAGTAGGTCTGGGTTAGGTCTGGGTTATGCCCGCATAGGGCTCATGATTTTGCCTTCTTCGCATACTTGTTAGACACATTCTGAGATTCTTCGGGTTTGAGTCACGTAGTAACGTGGTACCACACAGTAACAGTCAATTAAACCTGGTTTCGATCCACATTTTAGAGGATAACACGAGTTGGTCTGGGTTAGGTCTGGGTTATGCCCGCATCTGGCTCATGATTTTGCCTTCGTCCCATACTTGTTTGCCAGATCCTGGGTTTTTTCGGGTATGAATCACGTAGTAATGTGGTACCACACAGAAACAGTCCACTAAACCTGGTTTCGATCCACATTTTAGATGATAACACAGGTTAGGTCTGGGTTAGGTCTCGCATTTGCCCGCATCTGGCTCATGATTTTGCCTTCGTCCCATACTTGTTTGCCAGATCCTGGGTTTTCTCGGGTTTGTATCACGTAGTAATGTGGTACCACACAGTAATAGCCAGTTAAACCTGGTTTCGATCAATATTTTAGAGGCTAAAACCGGTTAGGTCTGAGTTAGGTCTGGGTAATGCCCGCTTCTGGCTCATGATTTTGCTTCTTCCCATACTTCTTTGCCAGATCCTGGGTTTTCTCGGGTTTGAATTACGTAGTAATGTGGTACCACACAGAAACAGTCAATTAAACCTGGGTTCGATCAATATTTTAGCGGATAATACCGGCTAGGTCTGGGTTAGGTCTGGGTTATGCCCGCATCTGGCTCATGAATTTGCCTTCTTCGCATACTTGTTGGCCAGATCCTGGGTTTTATCGCGTATGAATCACGTAGTAATGTGGTACCACACAGAAACAGTCCACTAAACCTGGTTTCGATCCACATTTTAGATGATAACACAGGTTAGGTCTGGGTTAGGTCTCGCATTTGCCCGCATCTGGCTCATGAATTTGCCTTCTTCGCATACTTGTTGGCTAGATTGTGGGTGTTTTCGGGTTTGAATCACGTAGTAATGTGGTACCACACAGTAACGGTCAATTAAACCTGGTTTCGATCCACATTTTAGAGGATAACACGAGTTGGTCTGGGTTAGGTCTGGGTTCTGCCCGCATCTGGCTCATGATTTTGCCTTCTTCGCATACTTGTTGGCCAGATTGTGGGTGTTTTCGGGTTTGAATCACGTAGTAATGTGGTACCACACAGTAACAGTCAATTAAACCTGGTTTCGATCCACATTTTAGAGGTTAACACGAGTAGGTCTGGGTTAGGTCTGCGTTATGCCCGCATCTGGCTCATGATTTTGCCTTTTCCGTATTCTTGTTTGCCAGATCCTTGGTTTTCTCTGGTTTGAATCACGTAGTAATGAGGAACCACACTGAAACAGACAATTAAACCTGGTTTCGATCAATATTTTAGTCGGTAACACCGGTTTGGTCTGGGTTAGGTCTCGGTTATGCCCGCATCTGGCTCATGATATTGCCTTCTTCGCATACTTGTTGGCCAGATCCTGGGTTTCTTCGGGTATGTATCACGTAGTAATGTGGTACCACACAGAAACAGTCCACTAAACTTGGTTTCGATCAATATTTTAGAGGATAACACCGGCTAGGTCTGAGTTAGGTCTGGGTTATGCCCGCATCTGGCTCATGATTTTGCCTTCTTCCCATACTTGTTTGCCAGATCCTGGGTTTTTTCGGGTATGAATCACGTAGTAATGTGGTACCACACAGAAACAGTCCACTAAACTTGGTTTCGATCAATATTTTAGAGGATAACACCGGCTAGGTCTGAGTTAGGTCTGGGTTATGCCCGCATCTGGCTCATGAATTTGCCTTCTTCGCATACTTGTTGGCCAGATCCTGGGTTTTCTCGGGTTTGAATCACGAAGAAATGTGGTACCACACAGTAACAGTCAATTAAACCTGGGTTCGATCCACATTTTAGAGGATAACACGGGTAGGCCTGGGTTAGGATTGGGTTGTGCCCCCATCTGGCTCATGATTTTGCCTTCTTCGCATACTTGTTGGACAGATCCTGGATTTTTTCGGGAATGAATCACGCGTAGCAACGTGGTACCACAGAGAAATAGTCCATTAAACTTGGTTTCGATCAATATTTTAGAGAATAACTCCGGTTAGGTTTGGGTTAGGTCTGGGTTATGCCCGCATCTGGCTCATGATTTTGCGTTCTTCGCATACATCTTGGACAGATCCTGGATTTTTTCGGGTTTGAATCACGTAGTAATGTGGTACCACACAGAAACAGTCCATGAAACTTGGATTCGATCAATATTTTAGAGGATAACACCGGTTAGGTCTGGGTTATGCCCGCATCTGGCTCAAGATTTTGCCTTCTTCGCATACTTGTTGGCCAGATCCTGGGTTTTCTCGGGTTTGAATCACGTAGTAATGTGGTACCACACTGAAACAGACAATTAAACCTGGTTTCGATCAATATTTTAGTCGGTAACACCGGTTTGGTCTGGGTTATGCCCGCATCTGGCTCATGATATTGCCTTCTTCGCATACTTGTTGGCCAGTTCCTGGGTTTTTTCGGGTTTGAATCACGTAGTAATGTGGTACCACATTGAAGCAGTCAATTAAACCTGGTTTCGATCAACATTTTAGAGAATAACATCGGTTAGGTCTGGGCTAGGTCTGGGTTATGCCCGCATCTGGCTCATGATTTTGCCTTCTTCCCATACTTGTTTGCCAGATCCTGGGTTTTTTCGGGTATGAATCACGTAGTAATGTGGTACCACACAGAAACAGTCCACTAAACCTGGTTTCGATCCACATTTTAGAGGATAACACAGGTTAGGTCTGGGTTAGGTCTCGGTTTTGCCCGCATCTGGCTCATGAATTTGCCGACTTCGCATACTTGTTGGCCAGATTCTGGGTTTCTTCGGGTTTGAGTCACGTAGTAACGTGGTACCACACAGTAACAGTCAATTAAACCTGGTTTCGATCCAAATTTTAGAGGATAACACGAGTTGGTCTGGGTTAGGTCTGGGTTATGCCCGCATCTGGCTCATGATTTTGCCTTCTTCCCATACTTGTTTGCCAGATCCTGGGTTTTTTCGGGTATGAATCACGTAGTAATGTGGTACCACACAGAAACAGTCCACTAAACCTGGTTTCGATCCACATTTTAGAGGATAACACAGGTTAGGTCTGGGTTAGGTCTCGGTTTTGCCCGCATCTGGCTCATGAATTTGCCGACTTCGCATACTTGTTGGCCAGATTCTGGGTTTCTTCGGGTTTGAGTCACGTAGTAACGTGGTACCACACAGTAACAGTCAATTAAACCTGGTTTCGATCCACATTTTAGAGGATAACACGAGTTGGTCTTGGTTAGGTCTGGGTTCTGCCCGCATCTGGCTCATGATTTTGCCTTCTTCGCATACTTGTTGGCCAGATTGTGGGTGTTTTCGGGTTTGAATCACGTAGTAATGTGGTACCACACAGTAACAGTTAATTAAACCTGGTTTCGATCCACATTTTAGAGGTTAACACGAGTAGGTCTGGGTTAGGTCTGGGTTATGCCCGCATATGGCTCATGATTTTGCTTTCTTCGCATACTTGTTAGACACACTCTGAGATTCTTCGGGTTTGAGTCACGTAGTAACGTGGTACCACACAGTAACAGTCAATTAAACCTGGTTTCGATCCACATTTTAGAGGATAACACGAGTTGGTCTGGGTTAGGTCTGGGTTATGCCCGCATCTGGCTCATGATTTTGCCTTCGTCCCATACTTGTTTGCCAGATCCTGGGTTTTTTCGGGTATGAATCACGTAGTAATGTGGTACCACACAGAAATAGTCCACTAAACCTGGTTTCGATCCACATTTTAGATGATAACACAGGTTAGGTCTGGGTTAGGTCTCGGATTTGTCCGCATCTGGCTCATGATTTTGCCTTCGTCCCATACTTGTTTGCCAGATCCTGGGTTTTCTCGGGTTTGTATCCCGTAGTAATGTGGTACCACACAGTAATAGTCAGTTAAACCTGGTTTCGATCAATATTTTAGAGGCTAAAACCGGTTAGGTCTGAGTTAGGTCTGGGTTATGCCCGCTTCTGGCTCATGATTTTGCTTCTTCCCATACTTCTTTGCCAGATCCTGGGTTTTCTCGGGTTTGAATTACGTAGTAATGTGGTACCACACAGAAACAGTCCATTAAACTTGGTTTCGATCAATATTTTAGAGGATAACACCGGTTAGGTCTGGGTTAGGTCTGGGTTATGCCCGCATCTGGCTCATGATTCTGCCTTCTTCGCATACTTGTTGGCCAGATTCTGGGTGTTTTCGGGTTTGAATCACGTAGCAATGTGGTACCACACAGTAATAGTCAATTAAACCTGGTTTCGATACACATTTTAGAGGTTAACACGAGTAGGTCTGGGTTAGGTCTGGGTTATGCCCGCATATGGCTCATGATTTTGCCTTCTTCGCATACTTGTTGGACAGATTCTGGGTTTCTTTGGGTTTGAGTCACGTAGTAACGTGGTACCACACAGTAACAGTCAATTAAACCTGGTTTCGATCCACATTTTAGAGGATAACACAGGTTAGGTCTGGGTTAGGTCTCGGTTTTGCCCGCATCTGGCTCATGAAACTGCCGTCTTCGCATACTTGTTGGCCAGATCCTGGGTTTTCTCGGGTTTGAATCACGTAGTAATGTGGTACCACACAGAAACAGTCCACTAAACTTGGTTTCGATCAATATTTTAGAGGATAACACCGGCTAGGTCTGAGTTAGGTCTGGGTTATGCCCGCATCTGGCTCATGAATTTGCCTTCTTCGCATACTTGTTGGCCAGATCCTGGGTTTTCTCGGGTTTGAATCACGAAGAAATGTGGTACCACACAGTAACAGTCAATTAAACCTGGGTTCGATCCACATTTTAGAGGATAACACGGGTAGGCCTGGGTTAGGATTGGGTTGTGCCCCCATCTGGCTCATGATTTTGCCTTCTTCGCATACTTGTTGGACAGATCCTGGATTTTTTCGGGTATGAATCACGCGTAGCAACGTGGTACCACAGAGAAATAGTCCATTAAACTTGGTTTCGATCAATATTTTAGAGAATAACTCCGGTTAGGTTTGGGTTAGGTCTGGGTTATGCCCGCATCTGGCTCATGATTTTGCGTTCTTCGCATACATCTTGGACAGATCCTGGATTTTTTCGGGTTTGAATCACGTAGTAATGTGGTACCACACAGAAACAGTCCATGAAACTTGGATTCGATCAATATTTTAGAGGATAACACCGGTTAGGTCTGGGTTATGCCCGCATCTGGCTCAAGATTTTGCCTTCTTCGCATACTTGTTGGCCAGATCCTGGGTTTTCTCGGGTTTGAATCACGTAGTAATGTGGTACCACACTGAAACAGACAATTAAACCTGGTTTCGATCAATATTTTAGTCGGTAACACCGGTTTGGTCTGGGTTATGCCCGCATCTGGCTCATGATATTGCCTTCTTCGCATACTTGTTGGCCAGTTCCTGGGTTTTTTCGGGTTTGAATCACGTAGTAATGTGGTACCACATTGAAGCAGTCAATTAAACCTGGTTTCGATCAACATTTTAGAGAATAACATCGGTTAGGTCTGGGCTAGGTCTGGGTTATGCCCGCATCTGGCTCATGATTTTCCCTTCTTCCCATACTTGTTTGCCAGATCCTGGGTTTTTTCGGGTATGAATCACGTAGTAATGTGGTACCACACAGAAACAGTCCACTAAACCTGGTTTCGATCCACATTTTAGAGGATAACACAGGTTAGGTCTGGGTTAGGTCTCGGTTTTGCCCGCATCTGGCTCATGAATTTGCCGACTTCGCATACTTGTTGGCCAGATTCTGGGTTTCTTCGGGTTTGAGTCACGTAGTAACGTGGTACCACACAGTAACAGTCAATTAAACCTGGTTTCGATCCAAATTTTAGAGGATAACACGAGTTGGTCTGGGTTAGGTCTGGGTTATGCCCGCATCTGGCTCATGATTTTGCCTTCTTCCCATACTTGTTTGCCAGATCCTGGGTTTTTTCGGGTATGAATCACGTAGTAATGTGGTACCACACAGAAACAGTCCACTAAACCTGGTTTCGATCCACATTTTAGAGGATAACACAGGTTAGGTCTGGGTTAGGTCTCGGTTTTGCCCGCATCTGGCTCATGAATTTGCCGACTTCGCATACTTGTTGGCCAGATTCTGGGTTTCTTCGGGTTTGAGTCACGTAGTAACGTGGTACCACACAGTAACAGTCAATTAAACCTGGTTTCGATCCACATTTTAGAGGATAACACGAGTTGGTCTGGGTTAGGTCTGGGTTCTGCCCGCATCTGGCTCATGATTTTGCCTTCTTCGCATACTTGTTGGCCAGATTGTGGGTGTTTTCGGGTTTGAATCACGTAGTAATGTGGTACCACACAGTAACAGTCAATTAAACCTGGTTTCGATCCACATTTTAGAGGTTAACACGAGTAGGTCTGGGTTAGGTCTGGGTTATGCCCGCATATGGCTCATGATTTTGCTTTCTTCGCATACTTGTTAGACACACTCTGAGATTCTTCGGGTTTGAGTCACGTAGTAACGTGGTACCACACAGTAACAGTCAATTAAACCTGGTTTCGATCCACATTTTAGAGGATAACACGAGTTGGTCTGGGTTAGGTCTGGGTTATGCCCGCATCTGGCTCATGATTTTGCCTTCGTCCCATACTTGTTTGCCAGATCCTGGGTTTTTTCGGGTATGAATCACGTAGTAATGTGGTACCACACAGAAATAGTCCACTAAACCTGGTTTCGATCCACATTTTAGATGATAACACAGGTTAGGTCTGGGTTAGGTCTCGGATTTGTCCGCATCTGGCTCATGATTTTGCCTTCGTCCCATACTTGTTTGCCAGATCCTGGGTTTTCTCGGGTTTGTATCCCGTAGTAATGTGGTACCACACAGTAATAGTCAGTTAAACCTGGTTTCGATCAATATTTTAGAGGCTAAAACCGGTTAGGTCTGAGTTAGGTCTGGGTTATGCCCGCTTCTGGCTCATGATTTTGCTTCTTCCCATACTTCTTTGCCAGATCCTGGGTTTTCTCGGGTTTGAATTACGTAGTAATGTGGTACCACACAGAAACAGTCCATTAAACTTGGTTTCGATCAATATTTTAGAGGATAACACCGGTTAGGTCTGGGTTAGGTCTGGGTTATGCCCGCATCTGGCTCATGATTCTGCCTTCTTCGCATACTTGTTGGCCAGATTCTGGGTGTTTTCGGGTTTGAATCACGTAGCAATGTGGTACCACACAGTAATAGTCAATTAAACCTGGTTTCGATACACATTTTAGAGGTTAACACGAGTAGGTCTGGGTTAGGTCTGGGTTATGCCCGCATATGGCTCATGATTTTGCCTTCTTCGCATACTTGTTGGACAGATTCTGGGTTTCTTTGGGTTTGAGTCACGTAGTAACGTGGTACCACACAGTAACAGTCAATTAAACCTGGTTTCGATCCACATTTTAGAGGATAACACAGGTTAGGTCTGGGTTAGGTCTCGGTTTTGCCCGCATCTGGCTCATGAAACTGCCGTCTTCGCATACTTGTTGGCCAGATCCTGGGTTTTCTCGGGTTTGAATCACGTAGTAATGTGGTACCACACAGTAATAGTCAGTTAAACCTGGTTTCGATCAATATTTTAGAGGCTAAAACCGGTTAGGTCTGAGTTAGGTCTGGGTTATGCCCGCATCTGGCTCATGATTTTGCCTTCTTCGCACACTTGTTGGCCAGATCCTGGGTTTTTTCGGGTTTGAATCACGTAGTAATGTGGTACCACACAGAAACAGTCCATTAAACTTGGTTTCGACGAATATTTTAGAGGATAACACCGGTAAGGTCTGGGTTATACCCGCATCTGGCTCATGATTTTGCCTTCTTCGCATACTTGTTGGCCAGATCCCGGGTTTTTTCGAGTTTCAATCACGTAGTAATGTGGTACCACACAGTAACAGTCAATTGAACCTTGATTCGGTCTGTATTCTAGTCGGTAACACCGGTTAGGTGTGGGTTATGCCCGCATCTGGCTCAAGATTTTGCCCTCTTCGCATACTTGTTGGCCAGATCCTGGGTTTTCTCGGGTTTGAATCACGAACTAATGTGGTACCACATTGAAGCAGTCAATTAAACCTGGGTTCGATCAATATTTTAGCAGATAATACCGGTTAGGTCGGTGCTAGGTCTGCGTTATGCCCGCATCTGGCTCATGATTTTGCCTTTTCCATATTCTTGTTTGCCAGATCCTTGGTTTTCTCTGGTTTGAATCACGTAGTAACGTGGTACCACATTGAAGCAGTCAATTAAACCTGGTTTCGATCAACATTTTAGAGAATAACACCGGTTAGATCTGGGTTAGGTCTGGGTTATGCCCGCATCTGGCTCATGATTTTGCCTTCTTCCCATACTTGTTTGCCAGATCCTGGGTTTTTTCGGGTTTGAATCACGTAGTAATGTGGTACCACACAGAAACAGCCCATTAAACTTGGTTTCGACGAATATTTTAGAGGATAACACCAGTAAGGTCTGGGTTATACCCGCATCTGGCTCATGATCTTGCCTTCTTCGCATACTTGTTGGCCAGATCCCGGGTTTTTTCGAGTTTGTATCACGTATTAACGTGGTACCACACAGAAACAGTCCACTAAACCTGGTTTCGATCCACATTTTAGAGGATAACACAGGTTAGGTCTGGGTTAGGTCTCGGTTTTGCCCGCATCTGGCTCATGAATTTGCCGACTTCGCATACTTGTTGGCCAGATTCTGGGTTTCTTCGGGTTTGAGTCACGTAGTACCGTGGTACAACAAAGTAACAGTCAATTAAACCTGGTTTCGATCCACATTTTAGAGGATAACACGAGTTGGTCTTGGTTAGGTCTGGGTTATGCCCGCATCTGGCTCATGATTTTGCCTTCTTCGCATACTTGTTGGCCAGATTGTGGGTGTTTTCGGGTTTGAATCACGTAGTAATGTGGTACCACACAGTAACAGTCAATTAAACCTGGTTTCGATCCACATTTTAGAGGATAACACGAGTTGGTCTGGGTTAGGTCTGGGTTATGCCCGCATCTGGCTCATGATTTTGCCTTCGTCCCATACTTGTTTGCCAGATCCTGGGTTTTTTCGGGTATGAATCACGTAGTAATGTGGTACCACACAGAAACAGTCCACTAAACCTGGTTTCGATCCACATTTTAGATGATAACACAGGTTAGGTCTGGGTTAGGTCTCGCATTTGCCCGCATCTGGCTCATGATTTTGCCTTCGTCCCATACTTGTTTGCCAGATCCTGGGTTTTCTCGGGTTTGTATCACGTAGTAATGTGGTACCACACAGTAATAGTCAGTTAAACCTGGTTTCGATCAATATTTTAGAGGCTAAAACCGGTTAGGTCTGAGTTAGGTCTGGGTAATGCCCGCTTCTGGCTCATGATTTTGCTTCTTCCCATACTTCTTTGCCAGATCCTGGGTTTTCTCGGGTTTGAATTACGTAGTAATGTGGTACCACACAGAAACAGTCCATTAAACTTGGTTTCGACGAATATTTTAGAGGATAACACCGGTAAGGTCTGGGTTAAACCCGAATCTGGCTCATGATTTTGCCTTCTTCGCATACTTGTTGGCCAGATCCTGGGTTTTCTCGGGTTTGAATCACGAACTAATGTGGTACCACATTGAAACAGTCAATTAAACCTGGGTTCGATCAATATTTTAGCGGATAATACCGGCTAGGTCTGGGTTAGGTCTGGGTTATGCCCGCATCTGGCTCATGAATTTGCCTTCTTCGCATACTTGTTGGCCAGATCCTGGGTTTTATCGCGTATGAATCACGTAGTAATGTGGTACCACACAGAAACAGTCCACTAAACCTGGTTTCGATCCACATTTTAGATGATAACACAGGTTAGGTCTGGGTTAGGTCTCGCATTTGCCCGCATCTGGCTCATGAATTTGCCTTCTTCGCATACTTGTTGGCCAGATTGTGGGTGTTTTCGGGTTTGAATCACGTAGTAATGTGGTACCACACAGTAACGGTCAATTAAACCTGGTTTCGATCCACATTTTAGAGGATAACACGAGTTGGTCTGGGTTAGGTCTGGGTTCTGCCCGCATCTGGCTCATGATTTTGCCTTCTTCGCATACTTGTTGGCCAGATTGTGGGTGTTTTCGGGTTTGAATCACGTAGTAATGTGGTACCACACAGTAACAGTCAATTAAACCTGGTTTCGATCCACATTTTAGAGGTTAACACGAGTAGGTCTGGGTTAGGTCTGCGTTATGCCCGCATCTGGCTCATGATTTTGCCTTTTCCGTATTCTTGTTTGCCAGATCCTTGGTTTTCTCTGGTTTGAATCACGTAGTAATGAGGAACCACACTGAAACAGACAATTAAACCTGGTTTCGATCAATATTTTAGTCGGTAACACCGGTTTGGTCTGGGTTAGGTCTCGGTTATGCCCGCATCTGGCTCATGATATTGCCTTCTTCGCATACTTGTTGGCCAGATCCTGGGTTTCTTCGGGTATGTATCACGTAGTAATGTGGTACCACACAGAAACAGTCCACTAAACTTGGTTTCGATCAATATTTTAGAGGATAACACCGGCTAGGTCTGAGTTAGGTCTGGGTTATGCCCGCATCTGGCTCATGATTTTGCCTTCTTCCCATACTTGTTTGCCAGATCCTGGGTTTTTTCGGGTATGAATCACGTAGTAATGTGGTACCACACAGAAACAGTCCACTAAACTTGGTTTCGATCAATATTTTAGAGGATAACACCGGCTAGGTCTGAGTTAGGTCTGGGTTATGCCCGCATCTGGCTCATGAATTTGCCTTCTTCGCATACTTGTTGGCCAGATCCTGGGTTTTCTCGGGTTTGAATCACGAAGAAATGTGGTACCACACAGTAACAGTCAATTAAACCTGGGTTCGATCCACATTTTAGAGGATAACACGGGTAGGCCTGGGTTAGGATTGGGTTGTGCCCCCATCTGGCTCATGATTTTGCCTTCTTCGCATACTTGTTGGACAGATCCTGGATTTTTTCGGGTATGAATCACGCGTAGCAACGTGGTACCACAGAGAAATAGTCCATTAAACTTGGTTTCGATCAATATTTTAGAGAATAACTCCGGTTAGGTTTGGGTTAGGTCTTGGTTATGCCCGCATCTGGCTCATGATTTTGCGTTCTTCGCATACATCTTGGACAGATCCTGGATTTTTTCGGGTTTGAATCACGTAGTAATGTGGTACCACACAGAAACAGTCCATGAAACTTGGACTCGATCAATATTTTAGAGGATAACACCGGTTAGGTCTGGGTTATGCCCGCATCTGGCTCAAGATTTTGCCTTCTTCGCATACTTGTTGGCCAGATCCTGGGTTTTCTCGGGTTTGAATCACGTAGTAATGTGGTACCACACTGAAACAGACAATTAAACCTGGTTTCGATCAATATTTTAGTCGGTAACACCGGTTTGGTCTGGGTTATGCCCGCATCTGGCTCATGATATTGCCTTCTTCGCATACTTGTTGGCCAGTTCCTGGGTTTTTTCGGGTTTGAATCACGTAGTAATGTGGTACCACATTGAAGCAGTCAATTAAACCTGGTTTCGATCAACATTTTAGAGAATAACATCGGTTAGGTCTGGGCTAGGTCTGGGTTATGCCCGCATCTGGCTCATGATTTTGCATTCTTCCCATACTTGTTTGCCAGATCCTGGGTTTTTTCGGGTATGAATCACGTAGTAATGTGGTACCACACAGAAACAGTCCACTAAACCTGGTTTCGATCCACATTTTAGAGGATAACACAGGTTAGGTCTGGGTTAGGTCTCGGTTTTGCCCGCATCTGGCTCATGAATTTGCCGACTTCGCATACTTGTTGGCCAGATTCTGGGTTTCTTCGGGTTTGAGTCACGTAGTAACGTGGTACCACACAGTAACAGTCAATTAAACCTGGTTTCGATCCAAATTTTAGAGGATAACACGAGTTGGTCTGGGTTAGGTCTGGGTTATGCCCGCATCTGGCTCATGATTTTGCCTTCTTCCCATACTTGTTTGCCAGATCCTGGGTTTTTTCGGGTATGAATCACGTAGTAATGTGGTACCACACAGAAACAGTCCACTAAACCTGGTTTCGATCCACATTTTAGAGGATAACACAGGTTAGGTCTGGGTTAGGTCTCGGTTTTGCCCGCATCTGGCTCATGAATTTGCCGACTTCGCATACTTGTTGGCCAGATTCTGGGTCTCTTCGGGTTTGAGTCACGTAGTAACGTGGTACCACACAGTAACAGTCAATTAAACCTGGTTTCGATCCACATTTTAGAGGATAACACGAGTTGGTCTGGGTTAGGTCTGGGTTCTGCCCGCATCTGGCTCATGATTTTGCCTTCTTCGCATACTTGTTGGCCAGATCCCGGGTTTTTTCGAGTTTGAATCACGTAGTAATGTGGTACCACACAGTAACAGTCAATTGAACCTTGATTCGGTTTGTATTTTAGTCGGTAACACCGGTTAGGTCTGGGTTATGCCCGCATCTGGCTCAAGATTTTGCCTTCTTCGCATACTTGTTGGCCAGATCCTGGGTTTTCTCGGGTTTGTATCACGAACTAATGTGGTACCACATTGAAACAGTCAATTAAACCTGGGTTCCATCAATATTTTAGCGGATAATACCGGTTAGGTCGGTGTTAGGTCTGCGTTATGCCCGCATCTGGCTCATGATTTTGCCTTTTCCGTATTCTTGTTTGCCAGATCCTTGGTTTTCTCTGGTTTGAATCACGTAGTAATGTGGTACCACACTGAAACAGACAATTAATCCTGGTTTCGATAAATATTTTAGTCGGTAACACCGGTTAGGTCTGGGTTAGGTCTGGGTTAAGCCCGCATCTGGCTCATGATTTTGCCTTCTTCGCATACTTGTTGGCCAGATCCTGTGTTTTTTCGGGTTTGAATCATGTAGTGATGTGGTACCACACAGTAACAGTCAATTAAACCTGGTTTCGATCCACATTTTAGAGGATAACACGAGTTGGTCTGGGTTAGGTCTGGGTTATGCCCGCATCTGGCTCATGATTTTGCCTTCTTCGCATACTTGTTGGCCAGATTGTGGGTGTTTTCGGGTTTGAATCACGTAGTAATGTGGTACCACACAGTAACAGTCAATTAAACCTGGTTTCGATCCACATTTTAGAGGTTAACACGAGTAGGTCTGGGTTAGGTCTGGGTTATGCCCGCATATGGCTCATGATTTTGCCTTCTTCGCATACTTGTTAGACACATTCTGAGATTCTTCGGGTTTGAGTCACGTAGTAACGTGGTACCACACAGAAACAGTCCACTAAACCTGGTTTCGATCCACATTTTAGAGGATAACACAGGTTAGGTCTGGGTTAGGTCTCGGTTTTGCCCGCATCTGGCTCATGAATTTGCCGACTTCGCATACTTGTTGGCCAGATTCTGGGTTTCTTCGGGTTTGAGTCACGTAGTAACGTGGTACCACACAGTAACAGTCAATTAAACCTGGTTTCGATCCACATTTTAGAGGATAACACGAGTTGGTCTGGGTTAGGTCTGGGTTATGCCCGCATCTGGCTCATGATTTTGCCTTCTTCGCATACTTGTTGGCCAGATTGTGGGTGTTTTCGGGTTTGAATCACGTAGTAATGTGGTACCACACAGTAACAGTCAATTAAACCTGGTTTCGATCCACATTTTAGAGGTTAACACGAGTAGGTCTGGGTTAGGTCTGGGTTATGCCCGCATATGGCTCATGATTTTGCCTTCTTCGCATACTTGTTAGACACATTCTGAGATTCTTCGGGTTTGAGTCACGTAGTAACGTGGTACCACACAGAAACAGTCCACTAAACCTGGTTTCGATCCACATTTTAGAGGATAACACAGGTTAGGTCTGGGTTAGGTCTCGGTTTTGCCCGCATCTGGCTCATGAATTTGCCGACTTCGCATACTTGTTGGCCAGATTCTGGGTTTCTTCGGGTTTGAGTCACGTAGTAACGTGGTACCACACAGTAACAGTCAATTAAACCTGGTTTCGATCCACATTTTAGAGGATAACACGAGTTGGTCTGGGTTAGGTCTGGGTTATGCCCGCATCTGGCTCATGATTTTGCCTTCTTCGCATACTTGTTGGCCAGATTGTGGGTGTTTTCGGGTTTGAATCACGTAGTAATGTGGTACCACACAGTAACAGTCAATTAAACCTGGTTTCGATCCACATTTTAGAGGTTAACACGAGTAGGTCTGGGTTAGGTCTGGGTTATGCCCGCATATGGCTCATGATTTTGCCTTCTTCGCATACTTGTTAGACACATTCTGAGATTCTTCGGGTTTGAGTCACGTAGTAACGTGGTACCACACAGTAACAGTCAATTAAACGTGGGTTCGATCCACATTTTAGAGGATAACACGGGTAGGCCTGGGTTAGGACTGGGTTGTGCCCCCATCTGGCTCATGATATTGCCTTCTTCGCATACTTGTTGGCCAGATCCTGGGTTTCTTCGGGTATGTATCACGTAGTAATGTGGTACCACACAGAAACAGTCCACTAAACTTGGTTTCGATCAATATTTTAGAGAATAACTCCGGTTAGGTTTGGGTTAGGTCTGGGTTATGCCCGCATCTGGCTCATGATTTTGCGTTCTTCGCATACATCTTGGACAGATCCTGGATTTTTTCGGGTTTGAATCACGTAGTAATGTGGTACCACACAGAAACAGTCCATGAAACTTGGATTCGATCAATATTTTAGAGGATAACACCGGTTAGGTCTGGGTTATGCCCGCATCTGGCTCAAGATTTTGCCTTCTTCGCATACTTGTTGGCCAGATCCTGGGTTTTCTCGGGTTTGAATCACGTAGTAATGTGGTACCACACTGAAACAGACAATTAAACCTGGTTTCGATCAATATTTTAGTCGGTAACACCGGTTTGGTCTGGGTTATGCCCGCATCTGGCTCATGATATTGCCTTCTTCGCATACTTGTGGGCCAGTTCCTGGGTTTTTTCGGGTTTGAATCACGTAGTAATGTGGTACCACATTGAAGCAGTCAATTAAACCTGGTTTCGATCAACATTTTAGAGAATAACATCGGTTAGGTCTGGGCTAGGTCTGGGTTATGCCCGCATCTGGCTCATGATTTTGCATTCTTCCCATACTTGTTTGCCAGATCCTGGGTTTTTTCGGGTATGAATCACGTAGTAATGTGGTACCACACAGAAACAGTCCACTAAACCTGGTTTCGATCCACATTTTAGAGGATAACACAGGTTAGGTCTGGGTTAGGTCTCGGTTTTGCCCGCATCTGGCTCATGAATTTGCCGACTTCGCATACTTGTTGGCCAGATTCTGGGTTTCTTCGGGTTTGAGTCACGTAGTAACGTGGTACCACACAGTAACAGTCAATTAAACCTGGTTTCGATCCAAATTTTAGAGGATAACACGAGTTGGTCTGGGTTAGGTCTGGGTTATGCCCGCATCTGGCTCATGATTTTGCCTTCTTCCCATACTTGTTTGCCAGATCCTGGGTTTTTTCGGGTATGAATCACGTAGTAATGTGGTACCACACAGAAACAGTCCACTAAACCTGGTTTCGATCCACATTTTAGAGGATAACACAGGTTAGGTCTGGGTTAGGTCTCGGTTTTGCCCGCATCTGGCTCATGAATTTGCCGACTTCGCATACTTGTTGGCCAGATTCTGGGTCTCTTCGGGTTTGAGTCACGTAGTAACATGGTACCACACAGTAACAGTCAATTAAACCTGGTTTCGATCCACATTTTAGAGGATAACACGAGTTGGTCTGGGTTAGGTCTGGGTTCTGCCCGCATCTGGCTCATGATTTTGCCTTCTTCGCATACTTGTTGGCCAGATTGTGGGTGTTTTCGGGTTTGAATCACGTAGTAATGTGGTACCACACAGTAACAGTCAATTAAACCTGGTTTCGATCCACATTTTAGAGGTTAACACGAGTAGGTCTGGGTTAGGTCTGGGTTATGCCCGCATATGGCTCATGATTTTGCTTTCTTCGCATACTTGTTAGACACACTCTGAGATTCTTCGGGTTTGAGTCACGTAGTAACGTGGTACCACACAGTAACAGTCAATTAAACCTGGTTTCGATCCACATTTTAGAGGATAACACGAGTTGGTCTGGGTTAGGTCTGGGTTATGCCCGCATCTGGCTCATGATTTTGCCTTCGTCCCATACTTGTTTGCCAGATCCTGGGTTTTTTCGGGTATGAATCACGTAGTAATGTGGTACCACACAGAAATAGTCCACTAAACCTGGTTTCGATCCACATTTTAGATGATAACACAGGTTAGGTCTGGGTTAGGTCTCGGATTTGTCCGCATCTGGCTCATGATTTTGCCTTCGTCCCATACTTGTTTGCCAGATCCTGGGTTTTCTCGGGTTTGTATCCCGTAGTAATGTGGTACCACACAGTAATAGTCAGTTAAACCTGGTTTCGATCAATATTTTAGAGGCTAAAACCGGTTAGGTCTGAGTTAGGTCTGGGTTATGCCCGCTTCTGGCTCATGATTTTGCTTCTTCCCATACTTCTTTGCCAGATCCTGGGTTTTCTCGGGTTTGAATTACGTAGTAATGTGGTACCACACAGAAACAGTCCATTAAACTTGGTTTCGACGAATATTTTAGAGGATAACACCGGTAAGGTCTGGGTTATACCCGCATCTGGCTCATGATTTTGCCTTCTTCGCATACTTGTTGGCCAGATCCCGGGTTTTTTCGAGTTTGAATCACGTAGTAATGTGGTACCACACAGTAACAGTCAATTGAACCTTGATTCGGTTTGTATTTTAGTCGGTAACACCGGTTAGGTCTGGGTTATGCCCGCATCTGGCTCAAGATTTTGCCTTCTTCGCATACTTGTTGGCCAGATCCTGGGTTTTCTCGGGTTTGTATCACGAACTAATGTGGTACCACATTGAAACAGTCAATTAAACCTGGGTTCCATCAATATTTTAGCGGATAATACCGGTTAGGTCGGTGTTAGGTCTGCGTTATGCCCGCATCTGGCTCATGATTTTGCCTTTTCCGTATTCTTGTTTGCCAGATCCTTGGTTTTCTCTGGTTTGAATCACGTAGTAATGTGGTACCACACTGAAACAGACAATTAATCCTGGTTTCGATAAATATTTTAGTCGGTAACACCGGTTAGGTCTGGGTTAGGTCTGGGTTAAGCCCGCATCTGGCTCATGATTTTGCCTTCTTCGCATACTTGTTGGCCAGATCCTGTGTTTTTTCGGGTTTGAATCATGTAGTGATGTGGTACCACACAGTAACAGTCAATTAAACCTGGTTTCGATCCACATTTTAGAGGATAACACGAGTTGGTCTGGGTTAGGTCTGGGTTATGCCCGCATCTGGCTCATGATTTTGCCTTCTTCGCATACTTGTTGGCCAGATTGTGGGTGTTTTCGGGTTTGAATCACGTAGTAATGTGGTACCACACAGTAACAGTCAATTAAACCTGGTTTCGATCCACATTTTAGAGGTTAACACGAGTAGGTCTGGGTTAGGTCTGGGTTATGCCCGCATATGGCTCATGATTTTGCCTTCTTCGCATACTTGTTAGACACATTCTGAGATTCTTCGGGTTTGAGTCACGTAGTAACGTGGTACCACACAGAAACAGTCCACTAAACCTGGTTTCGATCCACATTTTAGAGGATAACACAGGTTAGGTCTGGGTTAGGTCTCGGTTTTGCCCGCATCTGGCTCATGAATTTGCCGACTTCGCATACTTGTTGGCCAGATTCTGGGTTTCTTCGGGTTTGAGTCACGTAGTAACGTGGTACCACACAGTAACAGTCAATTAAACCTGGTTTCGATCCACATTTTAGAGGATAACACGAGTTGGTCTGGGTTAGGTCTGGGTTATGCCCGCATCTGGCTCATGATTTTGCCTTCTTCGCATACTTGTTGGCCAGATTGTGGGTGTTTTCGGGTTTGAATCACGTAGTAATGTGGTACCACACAGTAACAGTCAATTAAACCTGGTTTCGATCCACATTTTAGAGGTTAACACGAGTAGGTCTGGGTTAGGTCTGGGTTATGCCCGCATATGGCTCATGATTTTGCCTTCTTCGCATACTTGTTAGACACATTCTGAGATTCTTCGGGTTTGAGTCACGTAGTAACGTGGTACCACACAGTAACAGTCAATTAAACCTGGTTTCGATCCACATTTTAGAGGATAACACGAGTTGGTCTGGGTTAGGTCTGGGTTATGCCCGCATCTGGCTCATGATTTTGCCTTCGTCCCATACTTGTTTGCCAGATCCTGGGTTTTTTCGGGTATGAATCACGTAGTAATGTGGTACCACGCAGAAACAGTCCACTAAACCTGGTTTCGATCCACATTTTAGATGATAACACAGGTTAGGTCTGGGTTAGGTCTCGCATTTGCCCGCATCTGGCTCATGATTTTGCCTTCTTCGCATACTTGTTGGCCAGATCCTGGGTTTTCTCGGGTTTGTATCACGTAGTAATGTGGTACCACACAGTAATAGTCAGTTAAACCTGGTTTCGATCAATATTTTAGAGGCTAAAACCGGTTAGGTCTGAGTTAGGTCTGGGTTATGCCCGCTTCTGGCTCATGATTTTGCTTCTCCCCATACTTCTTTGCCAGATCCTGGGTTTTCTCGGGTTTGAATTACGTAGTAATTTGGTACCACACAGAAACAGTCCACTAAACCTGGTTTCGATCCACATTTTAGATGATAACACAGGTTAGGTCTGGGTTAGGTCTCGCATTTGCCCGCATCTGGCTCATGAATTTGCCTTCTTCGCATACTTGTTGGCCAGATTGTGGGTGTTTTCGGGTTTGAATCACGTAGTAATGTGGTACCACACAGTAACGGTCAATTAAACCTGGTTTCGATCCACATTTTAGAGGTTAACACGAGTAGGTCTGGGTTAGGTCTGCGTTATGCCCGCATCTGGCTCATGATTTTGCCTTTTCCGTATTCTTGTTTGCCAGATCCTTGGTTTTCTCTGGTTTGAATCACGTAGTAATGAGGAACCACACTGAAACAGACAATTAAACCTGGTTTCGATCAATATTTTAGTCGGTAACACCGGTTTGGTCTGGGTTAGGTCTCGGTTATGCCCGCATCTGGCTCATGAATTTGCCTTCTTCGCATACTTGTTGGCCAGATCCTGGGTTTTCTCGGGTTTGAATCACGAAGAAATGTGGTACCACACAGTAACAGTCAATTAAACGTGGGTTCGATCCACATTTTAGAGGATAACACGGGTAGGCCTGGGTTAGGACTGGGTTGTGCCCCCATCTGGCTCATGATATTGCCTTCTTCGCATACTTGTTGGCCAGATCCTGGGTTTTTTCGGGTATGTATCACGTAGTAATGTGGTACCACACAGAAACAGTCCACTAAACTTGGTTTCGATCAATATTTTAGAGGATAACACCGGCTAGGTCTCGGTTAGGTCTGGGTTATGCCCGCATCTGGCTCATGAATTTGCCTTCTTCGCATACTTGTTGGCCAGATCCTGGGTTTTCTCGGGTTTGAATCACGAAGAAATGTGGTACCACACAGTAACAGTCAATTAAACCTGGGTTCGATCCACATTTTAGAGGATAACGCGGGTAGGCCTGGGTTAGGACTGGGTTGTGCCCCCATTTGGCTCATGATTTTGCCTTCTTCGCATACTTGTTGGACAGATCCTGGATTTTTTCGGGTATGAATCACGCGTAGCAACGTGGTACCACAGAAAAATAGTCCATTAAACTTGGTTTCGATCAATATTTTAGAGAATAACACCGGTTAGGTTTGGGTTAGGTCTGGGTTATGCCCGCATCTGGCTCATGATTTTGCGTTCTTCGCATACATCTTGGACAGATCCTGGATTTTTTCGGTTTTGAATCACGTAGTAATGTGGTACCACACAGAAACAGTCCATGAAACTTGGATTCGATCAATATTTTAGAGGATAACACCGGTTAGGTCTGGGTTATGCCCGCATCTGGCTCAAGATTTTGCCTTCTTCGCATACTTGTTGGCCAGATCCTGGGTTTTCCCGGGTTTGAATCACGTAGTAATGTGGTACCACACTGAAACAGACAATTAAACCTGGTTTCGATCAATATTTTAGTCGGTAACACCGGTTTGGTCTGGGTTAGGTCTGGGTTCTGCCCGCATCTGGCTCATGATATTGCCTTCTTCGCATACTTGTTGGCCAGATCCTGGGTTTTCTCGGGTTTGAATCACGTAGAAATGTGGTACCACACAGTAAGAGTCAATTAAACCTGGATTCGGTCAGTATTTTAGGGGATAACACCGGTTCGGTCTGGGTTAGGTCTCGGTCATGCTCGCATCTGCCTCATGATTTTGCCATCTTCGCATACTTGTTGGCCAGATCCTGGGTTTTCTCGGCGTTCGAATCATGTAGTAATGTGGTACCACAGTGAAACAGTCAATTAAACCTGGTTTCGCTCAATATTTTAGAGGATAAAACCGGTTAGGCCTGGGTTAGGTCTGGGTTATGCCCGCATCTGGCTCATGATTTTGCCTTCTTCGCATACTTGTTCGCCAGATCCTGTGTTTTTTCGGGTTTGAATCATGTAGTGATGTTGTACCACACTGAAACAGTCCACAAAACTTGGTTTCGATCAATATTTTAGAGGATGACACCGGTTAGGTCTGGGTTAGGTCTGGGTTATGCCCGCATCTGGCTCGTTATTTTGCCTTCTTCGCATACTTGTTGGCCAGATCCTGGGTTTTTTCGGGTTTGAATCACGTAGTAATGTGGTACCACACTGAAACATTCCACAAAACTTGGTTTCGATCAATATTCTAGAGGATAAAACCGGTTAGGTCTGGGTTAGGTCTGGGTGATGGCCGCATCTGGCTCATGATTTTGCCTTCTTCGAATACTTGTTGACCAGATCCTGGATTTTTTCGGGTTTGAATCACGTAATAATGAGGTACCACACAGTAACAGTCAATTAATCCTGGATTCGGTCAATATTTTAGAGGATAAAACCTGTTAGGTCTGGGTTAGGTCTGGGTTATGCCCGCATCTGGCTCATGATTTTGCCTTCTTCGCATACTTGTTGGCCAGATCAAGGGTTTTTTCGGGTTTGAATCACGTAGTAATGTGGTACAACACTGAAACAGTCCACGAAACTTGGTTTCGATCAATATTTTAGAGGATAACACCGGTTCGGTCTGGGTTAGGTCCGGGTCATGCCCGCATCTGGCTCATGAATTTGCCTTCTCCGCATACTTGTTGGCCAGATCCTGGGTTTTTTCGGGTTTGAATCACGTAGTAATGTGGTACCACACAGAATCAGTCCATTAAACTTGGTTTTGATCTATATTTTAGAGGATAACGATGGTTAGGTCTGGGTTATGCCCGCATCTGGCTCATGATTTTGCCTTCTTCGCATACTTGTTGGCCAGATCCTGGGTTTTTTCGGGTTTAAATCACATAGTAATGTGGTACCACACAGTAACAGTCAATTGAACCTGGATCCGGTCTGTATTTTTGTCGGTAACACCGGTTAGGTCTGAGTTAGGTCTGGGTTGTGCCCGCATCTGGCTGATGGATTTGCCTTCTTCGCATACATGTTGGCCAGATCCTGAGTTTTCTCGGGTTTGAATCACGTAGAAATGTGGTACCGCATTGCAACAGTCAATTAAACCTGGTTTCGATCCACATTTTAGAGGTTAACACAAGTAGGTCTGGTTTAGGTCTGGGTTATGCCTGCATATGGCTCACGATTTTGGCTTCTTCGCATACTTGTTGGCTAGATCCTGGGTTTTTTCGGCTTTGAATCACGTAATAATGAGGTACCACACTGTAACAGTCAATTAATCCTGGATTCGGTCAATATTTTGCAGGATAACACCGGTTAGGTCTGGGTTAGGTCCGGGTCATGCCCGCATCTGGCTCATGAATTTGCCTTCTCCGCATACTTGTTGGCCAGATCCTGGGTTTTTTCGGGTTTGAATCACGTAGTAATGTGGTACCACACAGAATCAGTCCATTAAACTTGGTTTTGATCTATATTTTAGAGGATAACGATGGTTAGGTCTGGATTATGCCCGCATCTGGCTCGTGATCTTGCCTTCTTCGCATACTTGTAAGCTACTTCCTGGGTTTTTTCGGGTTTGAATCACGTAGTAATGTGGTACCGCATTGAAACAGTCAATTAAACCTGGTTTCGATCAATATTTTAGAGGATAACACCGGTTAGGTCTGGGTTAGGTCTCGGTTATGCCCGCATCTCGCTCATGATTTTGCCTTCTTCGCTTACTTGTTGGCCAGGTCCTGGGTTTTTTCGGGTATGAATCACGTAGTAATGTGGTACCACACAGTAGCAGTCAATTAAACCTGGTTTCGATCCACATTTTAGAGCATAACACCGGGTAGGTCTGGGTTAGGTCTGGGTTTTGCCCGCATCTGGCTCAGGATTTTGCCTTCTTCGCATAGTTGTTGGCCAGATCATGGGTTTTTTCGGGTTTGAATCACGTAGTAATGTGGTACCACACAGAAACAGTCCACTAAACTTGGTTTCGATCAATATTTTAGAGGATAACACCGGTTAGGTCTGGGTTATACCCGCATCTGGATCATGATTTTGCCTTCTTCGCTTACTTGTTGGCCAGGTCCTGGGTTTTTTCGGGTATGAATCACGTAGTAATGTGGTACCACACAGTAGCAGTCAATTAAACCTGGTTTCGATCCACATTTTAGAGCATAACACCGGGTAGGTCTGGGTTAGGTCTGGGTTTTGCCCGCATCTGGCTCAGGATTTTGCCTTCTTCGCATAGTTGTTGGCCAGATCCTGGGTTTCTTCGGGTATGAATCACGTAGTAATGTGGTACCACACAGGAACAGTCCACTAAACTTGGTTTCGATCAATATTTTAGAGGATAACACCGGCTAGGTCTGGGTTAGGTCTGGGTTATGCCCGCATCTGGCTCATGAATTTGCCTTCTTCGCATACTTGTTGGCCAGATCCTGGGTTTTCTCGGGTTTGAATCACGAAGAAATGTGGTACCACACAGTAACAGTCAATTAAACCTGGTTTCGATCCACATTTTAGAGGATAACACGGGTAGGCCTGGGTTAGGACTGGGTTATGCCCCCATCTGGCTCATGATTTTGTCTTCTTCGCATACTTGTTGGACAGATCCTGGGTTTTCTCGGGTTTGAATCACGAAGTAATGTGGTACCACACAGTAACAGTCAATTAAACCTGGGTTCGATCCATATTTTAGGGGATAACACGGGTAGGCCTGGGTTAGGACTGGGTTGTGCCCCCATCTGGCTCATGATTTTGCCTTCTTCGCATACTTGTTGGACAAATCATGGATTTTTTCGGGTATGAATCACGCGTAGCAACGTGGTACCACAGAGAAATAGTCCATTAAACTTGGTTTCGATCAATATTTTAGAGAATAACACCGGTTAGGTTTGGGTTAGGTCTGGGTTATGCCCGCATCTGGCTCATGATTTTGCGTTCTTCGCATACATCTTGGACAGATCCTGGATTTTTTCGGGTTTGAATCACGTAGTAATGTGGTACCACACAGAAACAGTCCATGAAACTTGGATTCGATCAATATTTTAGCGGACAAAACCGGTTAGGTCGGTGTTAGGTCTGCGTTATGCCCGCATCTGGCTCATGATTTTGCCTTTTCCGTATTCTTGTTGGCCAGATCCTGGGTTTTTTCGGGTTTGAATCACGTAGTAATGTGGTACCACACTGAAACAGTCCACAAAACTTGGTTTCGATCAATATTTTAGAGGATAAAACCGGTTAGGTCTGGGTTATGCCCGCATCTGGCTCATGATTTTGCCTTCTTCGCATACTTGTTGGCCAGATTCTGGGTGTTTTCGGGTTTGAATCACGTAGTAATGTGGTACCACACAGTAACAGTCAATTAAACCTGGTCTCGATCCACATTTTAGAGGTTAACGCGAGTAGGTCTGGGTTATGTCTGGGTTATGCCCGCATATGGCTCATGATTTTGCCTTATTCGCATACTTGTTGGCCAGATACTGCGTTTTTTCGGGTATGAATTACGTAGTAATGTGGTACCACACAGAAACAGTCCACTAAACTTTGTTTCGATCAATATTTTACAGGATAACACCGGTTAGGTCTGGGTTAGGTCTGGGTTATGCCCGCATCTGGCTCATGATTTTGCCTTCTTCGCATACTTCTTGGCCAGATCCTGGGTTTTTTCGGGTTTGAATCACGTAGTAATGTGGTACCACACTGAAACAGTCCACAAAACTTGGTTTCGATCAATATTTTAGAGGATAAAACCGGTTAGGTCTGGGTTAGGTCTGGGTTATGCCCGCATCTGGCTCATGATTTTGCCTTCTTCGCATACTTGTTGGCCAGATCCTAGGTTTTTTCGGGTTTGAATAACGTAGTAATGTGGTACCACACAGAAACAGTCCACTAAACTTTGTTTCGATCAATATTTTACAGGATAACACCGGTTAGGTCTGGGTTAGGTCTGGGTTATGCCCGCATCTGGCTCATGATTTTGCCTTCTTCGCATACTTGTTGGCCAGATCCTGGGTTTTCTCGGGTTTGAATCACGTAGTAATGTGGTACCACACAGTAACAGTCAATTAAACTTGGGTTCGATCAATATTTTACAGACTAAAACCGGCTAGGTCTGAGTTAGGTCTGGGTTATGCCCGCATCTGGCTCATGATTTTGCCTTCTTCGCATACTTGTTGGCCAGATCCTGGGTTTTGTCGGGTTTGAATCACGTAGTAATGTGGTACCACACTGAAACAGTCCACAAAACTTGGGTTCGATCAATATTTTAGCGGACAAAACCGGTTAGGTCGGTGTTAGGTCTGCGTTATGCCCGCATCTGGCTCATGATTTTGCCTTTTCCGTATTCTTGTTGGCCAGATCCTGGGTTTTTTCGGGTTTGAATCACGTAGTAATGTGGTACCACACTGAAACAGTCCACAAAACTTGGTTTCGATCAATATTTTAGAGGATAACACCGGTTCGGTCTGGGTTAGGTCCGGGTTATGCCCGCATCTGGCTCATGAATTTGCCTTCCCCGCATACTTGTTGGCCAGATCCTGGGTTTTTTCGGGTTTGAATCACGTAGTAATGTGGTGCCACACAGAAACAGTCCATTAAACTTGGTTTCGACGAATATTTTAGAGGATAACACTGGTAAGGTCTGGGTTGTACCCGCATCTGGCTCATGATTTTGCCTTCTTCCCATACTTGTTGGCCAGATTCTGGGTGTTTTCGGGTTTGAATCACGTAGTAATGTGGTACCACACAGTAACAGTCAATAAAACATGGTTTCGATCAATATTTTACAGACTAAAACCGGTTAGGTCTGAGTTAGGTCTGGGTTATGCCCGCATCTGGCTCATGATTTTGCCTTCTCCGCATACTTGTTGGCCAGATCCTGGGTTTTGTCGGGTTTGAATCACGTAGTAATGTGGTACCACACTGAAACAGTCCACAAAACTTGGTATCGATCAATATTTTAGAGGATAAAGCCGGTTAGGTCTGGGTTAGGTCTGGGTGATGGCCGCATCTGGCTCATGATTTTGCCTTCTTCGCATACTTGGTGGCCAGATCCTGGGTTTTTTCGGGTTTGAATCACGTAGTAATGTGGTAGCACACAGTAACTGTCAATTAATGCTGGATTCGGTCAATATTTTACAGGATAACACCGGTTAGGTCTGGGTTAGGTCTGGGTTATGCTCGCATCTGGCTCATGATTTTGCCTTCTTCGCATACTTGTTCGCCAGATCCTGGGTTTTGTCGGGTTTGAATCACGTAGTAATGTGGTACCACACTGAAACAGTCCACAAAACTTGGTATCGATCAATATTTTAGAGGATAAAACCGGTTAGGTCTGGGTTAGGTCTGGGTGATGGCCGCATCTGGCTCATGATTTTGCCTTCTTCGCATACTTGTTGGCCAGATCCTGGGTTTTTTCGGGTTTGAATCACGTAATAATGAGGTACCACACAGTAACAGTCAATTAATCTTGGATTCGGTCAATATTTTACAGGATAACACCGGTTAGGTCTGGGTTAGGTCTGGGTTATGCCCGCATCTGGCTCATGATTTTGCCTTCTCCGCATACTTGTTGGCCAGATTCTGGGTGTTTTCGGGTTTGAATCACGTAGTAATGTGGTACCACACTGAAACAGTCCACAAAACTTGGTTTCGACGAATATTTTTTAGAGGATAACTCTGGTAAGCTCTGGGTTATACCCGCATCTGGATCATGATTTTGCCTTCTTCGCATACTTGTTGGCCAGATCCTGGGTTCCTTCGGGTTTGAATCACGAACTAATGTGGTACCACATTGAAAGAGTCAATTAAACCTGGGTTCGATCAATATTGTAGCGGACAAAACCGGTTAGGTCGGTGTTAGGTCTGGGTTATGCCCGCATCTGGCTCATGATTTTGCCTTCTTCGCATACTTGATGGCCAGATCCTGGGTGTTTTCGGGTTTGAATCACGTAGTAATGTGGTACCACACAGTAACAGTCAATTAATGCTGGATTCGGTCATTATTTTACAGGATAACACCGGTTAGGTCTGGGTTAGGTCTGGGTTATGCTCGCATCTGGCTAATGAATTTGCCGTCTTCGCATACTTGTTGGCCAGATCCTTGGTTTTCTCTGGTTTGTATCACGCAGTAATGTGGTACCACACTGCAACAGACAATTAAACCTGGTTTCGATCAATATTTTAGTCGGAAACACCGGTTAGGTCTGGGTTAGGTCTGGGGTATGCCCGCATCTGGCTCATGATATTGCCGTCTTCGCATACTTGTTGGCCAGATCCTTGGTTTTCTCTGGTTTGTATCACGCAGTAATGTGGTACCACACTGAAACAGACAATTAAACCTGGTTTCGATCAATATTTTTGTCGGAAACACCGGTTTGGTCTGGGTTAGGTCTGGGTTATGCCCGCATCTGGCTCATGATATTGCCTTCTTCGCATACTTGTTGGCCAGATCCTGGGTTTTTTCGGGTTTGAATCACGTAATAATGAGGTACCACACAGTAACAGTCAATTAATCTCGGATTCGGTCAATATTTTACAGGATAACACCGGTTAGGTCTGGGTTAGGTCTGGGTTATGCCCGCATCTGGCCCATGATTTTGCCTTGTTCGCATACTTGTTGGCCAGATCCTGGGTTCTTTCGGGTTTGAATCACGTAGTAATGTGGTACCACACTGAAACAGTCCACAAAACTTGGTTTCGATCAATATTTTAGAGGATAAAACCGGTTAGGTCTGGGTTATGCCCGCATCTGGCTCATGATTTTGCCTTATTTGCATACTTGTTGGCCAGATCCTGCGTTTTTTCGGGTATGAATTACGTAGTATTGTGGTACCACACAGAAACAGTCCACTAAACTTTGTTTCGATCAATATTTTACAGGATAACACCGGTTAGGTCTGGGTTATGTCTGGGTTATGCCCGCATCTGGCTCATGATTTTGCCTTTTCCGTATTCTTGTTGGCCAGATCCTGGGTTTTTTCGGGTTTGAATCACGTAGTAATGTGGTACCACACTGAAACAGTCCACTAAACTTGGTTTCGATCAATATTTTAGTCAGTAACACCGGTTTGGTCTGGGTTAGGTCTGGGTTATGCCCGCATCTGGCTCGTGATATTGCATTCTTGGCATACTTGTTGGGCAGATCCTGGGTTTTGTCGGGTTTGAATCACGTAGTAATGTGGTACCACACTGAAACAGTCCACAAAACTTGGTTTCGATCAATATTTTAGAGGATAACACCGGTTCGGTCTGGGTTAGGTCCGGGTTATGCCCGCATCTGGCTCATGAATTTGCCTTCCCCGCATACTTGTTGGCCAGATCCTGGGTTTTTTCGGGTTTGAATCACGTAGTAATGAGGTGCCACACAGAAACAGTCCATTAATCTTGGTTTCGACGAATATTTTAGAGGATAACACTGGTAAGGTCTGGGTTGTACCCGCATCTGGCTCATGATTTTGCCTTCCTCGCATACTTGTTGGCCAGATTCAGGGTGTTTTCGGGTTTGAATCACGTAGTAATGTGGTACCACACAGTAACAGTCAATTAAACATGGTTTCGATCAATATTTTACAGACTAAAACCGGTTAGGTCTGAGTTAGATCTGGGTTATGCCCGCATCTGGCTCATGATTTTGCCTTCTTCGCATACTTGTTGGCCAGATCCTGGGTTTTGTCGGGTTTGAATCACGTAGTAATGTGGTACCACACTGAAACAGTCCACAAAACTTGGTATCGATCAATATTTTAGAGGATAAAACCGGTTAGGTCTGGGTTAGGTCTGGGTGATGGCCGCATCTGGCTCATGATTTTGCCTTCTTCGCATACTTGTTGGCCAGATCCTGGGTTTTTTCGGGTTTGAATCACGTAATAATGAGGTACCACACACTAACAGTCAATTAATCTTGGATTCGGTCAATATTTTACAGGATAACACCGGTTAGGTCTGAGTTAGGTCTGGGTTATGCCCGCATCTGGCTCATGATTTTGCCTTCTTCGCATACTTGATGGCCAGATCCTGGGTTTCTTCGGGTTTGAATCACGTAGTAATGTGGTACCACACTGAAACAGTCCACAAAACTTGGTTTCGACGAATATTTTTTAGAGGATAACTCTGGTAAGCTCTGGGTTATACCCGCATCTGCCTCATGATTTTGACTTCTTCGCATACTTGTTGGCCAGATCCTGGGTTTTTTCGGGTTTGAATCACGTAGTAATGTGGTAGCACACAGTAACTGTCAATTAATGCTGGATTCGGACAATATTTTACAGGATAACACCGGTTAGGTCTGGGTTAGGTCTGGGTTATGCTCGCATCTGGCTCATGATTTTGCCTTCTTCGCATACTTGTTGGCCAGATCCTGGGTTTTGTCGGGTTTGAATCACGTAGTAATGTGGTACCACACTGAAACAGTCCACAAAACTTGGTATCGATCAATATTTTAGAGGATAAAACCGGTTAGGTCTGGGTTAGGTCTGGGTGATGGCCGCATCTGGCTCATGATTTTGCCTTCTTCGCATACTTGTTGGCCAGATCCTGGGTTTTTTCGGGCTTGAATCACGTAATAATGAGGTACCACACAGTAACAGTCAATTAATCTTGGATTCGGTCAATATTTTACAGGATAACACCGGTTAGGTCTGGGTTAGGTCTGGGTTATGCCCGCATCTGGCCCATGATTTTGCCTTGTTCGCATACTTGTTGGCCAGATCCTGGGTTCTTTCGGGTTTGAATCACGTAGTAATGTGGTACCACACTGAAACAGTCCACAAAACTTGGTTTCGATCAATATTTTAGAGGATAAAACCGGTCAGGTCTGGGTTATGCCCGCATCTGGCTCATGATTTTGCCTTCGTCGCATACTTGTTGGCCAGATTCTGGGTGTTTTCGGGTTTGAATCGCGTAGTAATGTGGTACCACACAGTAACAGTCAATTAAACCTGGTTTCGATCCACATTTTAGAGGTTAACGCGAGTAGGTCTGGGTTATGTCTGGGTTATGCCCGCATATGGCTCATGATTTTGCCTTATTCGCATACTTGTTGGCCAGATCCTGCGTTTTTTCGGGTATGAATTACGTAGTAATGTGGTACCACACAGAAACAGTCCACTAAACTTTGTTTCGATCAATATTTTACAGGATAACACCGGTTAGGTCTGGGTTAGGTCTGGGTTATGCCCGCATCTGGCTCATGATTTTGCCTTCTTCGCATACTTGTTGGCCAGATCCTGGGTTTTCTCGGGTTTGAATCACGTAGTAATGTGGTACCACACAGTAACAGTCAATTAAACCTGGTTTCGATCCACATTTTAGAGGTTAACACGAGTAGGTCTGGGTTAGGTCTGGGTTATGCCCGCATATGGCTCATGATTTTGCTTTCTTCGCATACTTGTTAGACACACTCTGAGATTCTTCGGGTTTGAGTCACGTAGTAACGTGGTACCACACAGTAACAGTCAATTAAACCTGGTTTCGATCCACATTTTAGAGGATAACACGAGTTGGTCTGGGTTAGGTCTGGGTTATGCCCGCATCTGGCTCATGATTTTGCCTTCGTCCCATACTTGTTTGCCAGATCCTGGGTTTTTTCGGGTATGAATCACGTAGTAATGTGGTACCACACAGAAATAGTCCACTAAACCTGGTTTCGATCCACATTTTAGATGATAACACAGGTTAGGTCTGGGTTAGGTCTCGGATTTGTCCGCATCTGGCTCATGATTTTGCCTTCGTCCCATACTTGTTTGCCAGATCCTGAGTTTTCTCGGGTTTGTATCCCGTAGTAATGTGGTACCACACAGTAATAGTCAGTTAAACCTGGTTTCGATCAATATTTTAGAGGCTAAAACCGGTTAGGTCTGAGTTAGGTCTGGGTTATGCCCGCTTCTGGCTCATGATTTTGCTTCTTCCCATACTTCTTTGCCAGATCCTGGGTTTTCTCGGGTTTGAATTACGTAGTAATGTGGTACCACACAGAAACAGTCCATTAAACTTGGTTTCGACGAATATTTTAGAGGATAACACCGGTAAGGTCTGGGTTATACCCGCATCTGGCTCATGATTTTGCCTTCTTCGCATACTTGTTGGCCAGATCCCGGGTTTTTTCGAGTTTGAATCACGTAGTAATGTGGTACCACACAGTAACAGTCAATTGAACCTTGATTCGGTTTGTATTTTAGTCGGTAACACCGGTTAGGTCTGGGTTATGCCCGCATCTGGCTCAAGATTTTGCCTTCTTCGCATACTTGTTGGCCAGATCCTGGGTTTTCTCGGGTTTGAATCACGAACTAATGTGGTACCACATTGAAACAGTCAATTAAACCTGGGTTCCATCAATATTTTAGCGGATAATACCGGTTAGGTCGGTGTTAGGTCTGCGTTATGCCCGCATCTGGCTCATGATTTTGCCTTTTCCGTATTCTTGTTTGCCAGATCCTTGGTTTTCTCTGGTTTGAATCACGTAGTAATGTGGTACCACACTGAAACAGACAATTAATCCTGGTTTCGATAAATATTTTAGTCGGTAACACCGGTTAGGTCTGGGTTAGGTCTGGGTTAAGCCCGCATCTGGCTCATGATTTTGCCTTCTTCGCATACTTGTTGGCCAGATCCTGTGTTTTTTCGGGTTTGAATCATGTAGTGATGTGGTACCACACAGTAACAGTCAATTAAACCAGGTTTCGATCCACATTTTAGAGGATAACACGAGTTGGTCTGGGTTAGGTCTGGGTTATGCCCGCATCTGGCTCATGATTTTGCCTTCTTCGCATACTTGTTGGCCAGATTGTGGGTGTTTTCGGGTTTGAATCACGTAGTAATGTGGTACCACACAGTAACAGTCAATTAAACCTGGTTTCGATCCACATTTGAGAGGTTAACACGAGTAGGTCTGGGTTAGGTCTGGGTTATGCCCGCATATGGCTCATGATTTTGCCTTCTTCGCATACTTGTTAGACACATTCTGAGATTCTTCGGGTTTGAGTCACGTAGTAACGTGGTACCACACAGAAACAGTCCACTAAACCTGGTTTCGATCCACATTTTAGAGGATAACACAGGTTAGGTCTGGGTTAGGTCTCGGTTTTGCCCGCATCTGGCTCATGAATTTGCCGACTTCGCATACTTGTTGGCCAGATTCTGGGTTTCTTCGGGTTTGAGTCACGTAGTAACGTGGTACCACACAGTAACAGTCAATTAAACCTGGTTTCGATCCACATTTTAGAGGATAACACGAGTTGGTCTGGGTTAGGTCTGGGTTATGCCCGCATCTGGCTCATGATTTTGCCTTCTTCGCATACTTGTTGGCCAGATTGTGGGTGTTTTCGGGTTTGAATCACGTAGTAATGTGGTACCACACAGTAACAGTCAATTAAACCTGGTTTCGATCCACATTTTAGAGGTTAACACGAGTAGGTCTGGGTTAGGTCTGGGTTATGCCCGCATATGGCTCATGATTTTGCCTTCTTCGCATACTTGTTAGACACATTCTGAGATTCTTCGGGTTTGAGTCACGTAGAAACGTGGTACCACACAGAAACAGTCCACTAAACCTGGTTTCGATCCACATTTTAGAGGATAACACAGGTTAGGTCTGGGTTAGGTCTCGGTTTTGCCCGCATCTGGCTCATGAATTTGCCGACTTCGCATACTTGTTGGCCAGATTCTGGGTTTCTTCGGGTTTGAGTCACGTAGTAACGTGGTACCACACAGTAACAGTCAATTAAACCTGGTTTCGATCCACATTTTAGAGGATAACACGAGTTGGTCTGGGTTAGGTCTGGGTTATGCCCGCATCTGGCTCATGATTTTGCCTTCTTCGCATACTTGTTGGCCAGATTGTGGGTGTTTTCGGGTTTGAATCACGTAGTAATGTGGTACCACACAGTAACAGTCAATTAAACCTGGTTTCGATCCACATTTTAGAGGTTAACACGAGTAGGTCTGGGTTAGGTCTGGGTTATGCCCGCATATGGCTCATGATTTTGCCTTCTTCGCATACTTGTTAGACACATTCTGAGATTCTTCGGGTTTGAGTCACGTAGTAACGTGGTACCACACAGTAACAGTCAATTAAACCTGGTTTCGATCCACATTTTAGAGGATAACACGAGTTGGTCTGGGTTAGGTCTGGGTTATGCCCGCATCTGGCTCATGATTTTGCCTTCGTCCCATACTTGTTTGCCAGATCCTGGGTTTTTTCGGGTATGAATCACGTAGTAATGTGGTACCACGCAGAAACAGTCCACTAAACCTGGTTTCGATCCACATTTTAGATGATAACACAGGTTAGGTCTGGGTTAGGTCTCGCATTTGCCCGCATCTGGCTCATGATTTTGCCTTCTTCGCATACTTGTTGGCCAGATCCTGGGTTTTCTCGGGTTTGTATCACGTAGTAATGTGGTACCACACAGTAATAGTCAGTTAAACCTGGTTTCGATCAATATTTTAGAGGCTAAAACCGGTTAGGTCTGAGTTAGGTCTGGGTTATGCCCGCTTCTGGCTCATGATTTTGCTTCTTCCCATACTTCTTTTTTTTTTTTTGCCAGATCCTGGGTTTTCTCGGGTTTGAATTACGTAGTAATTTGGTACCACACAGAAACAGTCCACTAAACCTGGTTTCGATCCACATTTTAGATGATAACACAGGTTAGGTCTGGGTTAGGTCTCGCATTTGCCCGCATCTGGCTCATGAATTTGCCTTCTTCGCATACTTGTTGGCCAGATTGTGGGTGTTTTCGGGTTTGAATCACGTAGTAATGTGGTACCACACAGTAACGGTCAATTAAACCTGGTTTCGATCCACATTTTAGAGGTTAACACGAGTAGGTCTGGGTTAGGTCTGCGTTATGCCCGCATCTGGCTCATGATTTTGCCTTTTCCGTATTCTTGTTTGCCAGATCCTTGGTTTTCTCTGGTTTGAATCACGTAGTAATGAGGAACCACACTGAAACAGACAATTAAACCTGGTTTCGATCAATATTTTAGTCGGTAACACCGGTTTGGTCTGGGTTAGGTCTCGGTTATGCCCGCATCTGGCTCATGAATTTGCCTTCTTCGCATACTTGTTGGCCAGATCCTGGGTTTTCTCGGGTTTGAATCACGAAGAAATGTGGTACCACACAGTAACAGTCAATTAAACGTGGGTTCGATCCACATTTTAGAGGATAACACGGGTAGGCCTGGGTTAGGACTGGGTTGTGCCCCCATCTGGCTCATGATATTGCCTTCTTCGCATACTTGTTGGCCAGATCCTGGGTTTCTTCGGGTATGTATCACGTAGTAATGTGGTACCACACAGAAACAGTCCACTAAACTTGGTTTCGATCAATATTTTAGAGGATAACACCGGCTAGGTCTCGGTTAGGTCTGGGTTATGCCCGCATCTGGCTCATGAATTTGCCTTCTTCGCATACTTGTTGGCCAGATCCTGGGTTTTCTCGGGTTTGAATCACGAAGAAATGTGGTACCACACAGTAACAGTCAATTAAACCTGGGTTCGATCCACATTTTAGAGGATAACGCGGGTAGGCCTGGGTTAGGACTGGGTTGTGCCCCCATCTGGCTCATGATTTTGCCTTCTTCGCATACTTGTTGGACAGATCCTGGATTTTTTCGGGTATGAATCACGCGTAGCAACGTGGTACCACAGAAGAATAGTCCATTAAACTTGGTTTCGATCAATATTTTAGAGAATAACACCGGTTAGGTTTGGGTTAGGTCTGGGTTATGCCCGCATCTGGCTCATGATTTTGCGTTCTTCGCATACATCTTGGACAGATCCTGGATTTTTTCGGGTTTGAATCACGTAGTAATGTGGTACCACACAGAAACAGTCCATGAAACTTGGATTCGATCAATATTTTAGAGGATAACACCGGTTAGGTCTGGGTTATGCCCGCATCTGGCTCAAGATTTTGCCTTCTTCGCATACTTGTTGGCCAGATCCTGGGTTTTCCCGGGTTTGAATCACGTAGTAATGTGGTACCACACTGAAACAGACAATTAAACCTGGTTTCGATCAATATTTTAGTCGGTAACACCGGTTTGGTCTGGGTTAGGTCTGGGTTCTGCCCGCATCTGGCTCATGATATTGCCTTCTTCGCATACTTGTTGGCCAGATCCTGGGTTTTCTCGGGTTTGAATCACGTAGAAATGTGGTACCACACAGTAAGAGTCAATTAAACCTGGATTCGGTCAGTATTTTAGGGGATAACACCGGTTCGGTCTGGGTTAGGTCTCGGTCATGCTCGCATCTGCCTCATGATTTTGCCATCTTCGCATACTTGTTGGCCAGATCCTGGGTTTTCTCGGCGTTCGAATCATGTAGTAATGTGGTACCACAGTGAAACAGTCAATTAAACCTGGTTTCGATCAATATTTTAGAGGATAAAACCGGTTAGGCCTGGGTTAGGTCTGGGTTATGCCCGCATCTGGCTCATGATTTTGCCTTCTTCGCATACTTGTTCGCCAGATCCTGTGTTTTTTCGGGTTTGAATCATGTAGTGATGTTGTACCACACTGAAACAGTCCACAAAACTTGGTTTCGATCAATATTTTAGAGGATGACACCGGTTAGGTCTGGGTTAGGTCTGGGTTATGCCCGCATCTGGCTCGTTATTTTGCCTTCTTCGCATACTTGTTGGCCAGATCCTGGGTTTTTTCGGGTTTGAATCACGTAGTAATGTGGTACCACACTGAAACATTCCACAAAACTTGGTTTCGATCAATATTCTAGAGGATAAAACCGGTTAGGTCTGGGTTAGGTCTGGGTGATGGCCGCATCTGGCTCATGATTTTGCCTTCTTCGAATACTTGTTGACCAGATCCTGGATTTTTTCGGGTTTGAATCACGTAATAATGAGGTACCACACAGTAACAGTCAATTAATCCTGGATTCGGTCAATATTTTAGAGGATAAAACCTGTTAGGTCTGGGTTAGGTCTGGGTTATGCCCGCATCTGGCTCATGATTTTGCCTTCTTCGCATACTTGTTGGCCAGATCCTAGGTTTTTTCGGGTTTGAATCACGTAGTAATGTGGTACCACATGGAAATAGTCACTTAAACCTGGTTTCGATGAATATTTTACATACTAAAACCGGTTAGGTCTGAGTTAGGTCTAGGTTATGCCCGCATCTGGCTCATGATCTTGCCTTCTTCGCATACTTGTTGGCCAGATCAAGGGTTTTTTCGGGTTTGAATCACGTAGTAATGTGGTACAACACTGAAACAGTCCACGAAACTTGGTTTCGATCAATATTTTAGAGGATAACACCGGTTCGGTCTGGGTTAGGTCCGGGTTATGCCCGCATCTGGCTCATGAATTTGCCTTCTCCGCATACTTGTTGGCCAGATCCTGGGTTTTTTCGGGTTTGAATCACGTAGTAATGTGGTACCACACAGAATCAGTCCATTAAACTTGGTTTTGATCTATATTTTAGAGGATAACGATGGTTAGGTCTGGATTATGCCCGCATCTGGCTCGTGATCTTGCCTTCTTCGCATACTTGTAAGCTACTTCCTGGGTTTTTTCGGGTTTGAATCACGTAGTAATGTGGTACCGCATTGAAACAGTCAATTAAACCTGGTTTCGATCAATATTTTAGAGGATAACACCGGTTAGGTCTGGGTTAGGTCTCGGTTATGCCCGCATCTCGCTCATGATTTTGCCTTCTTCGCTTACTTGTTGGCCAGGTCCTGGGTTTTTTCGGGTATGAATCACGTAGTAATGTGGTACCACACAGTAGCAGTCAATTAAACCTGGTTTCGATCCACATTTTAGAGCATAACACCGGGTAGGTCTGGGTTAGGTCTGGGTTTTGCCCGCATCTGGCTCAGGATTTTGCCTTCTTCGCATAGTTGTTGGCCAGATCATGGGTTTTTTCGGGTTTGAATCACGTAGTAATGTGGTACCACACAGAAACAGTCCACTAAACTTGGTTTCGATCAATATTTTAGAGGATAACACCGGTTAGGTCTGGGTTATACCCGCATCTGGATCATGATTTTGCCTTCTTCGCTTACTTGTTGGCCAGGTCCTGGGTTTTTTCGGGTATGAATCACGTAGTAATGTGGTACCACACAGTAGCAGTCAATTAAACCTGGTTTCGATCCACATTTTAGAGCATAACACCGGGTAGGTCTGGGTTAGGTCTGGGTTTTGCCCGCATCTGGCTCAGGATTTTGCCTTCTTCGCATAGTTGTTGGCCAGATCCTGGGTTTCTTCGGGTATGAATCACGTAGTAATGTGGTACCACACAGGAACAGTCCACTAAACTTGGTTTCGATCAATATTTTAGAGGATAACACCGGCTAGGTCTGGGTTAGGTCTGGGTTATGCCCGCATCTGGCTCATGAATTTGCCTTCTTCGCATACTTGTTGGCCAGATCCTGGGTTTTCTCGGGTTTGAATCACGAAGAAATGTGGTACCACACAGTAACAGTCAATTAAACCTGGTTTCGATCCACATTTTAGAGGATAACACGGGTAGGACTGGGTTAGGACTGGGTTATGCCCCCATCTGGCTCATGATTTTGTCTTCTTCGCATACTTGTTGGACAGATCCTGGGTTTTCTCGGGTTTGAATCACGAAGAAATGTGGTACCACACAGTAACAGTCAATTAAACCTGGGTTCGATCCATATTTTAGGGGATAACACGGGTAGGCCTGGGTTAGGACTGGGTTGTGCCCCCATCTGGCTCATGATTTTGCCTTCTTCGCATACTTGTTGGACAGATCATGGATTTTTTCGGGTATGAATCACGCGTAGCAACGTGGTACCACAGAGAAATAGTCCATTAAACTTGGTTTCGATCAATATTTTAGAGAATAACACCGGTTAGGTTTGGGTTAGGTCTGGGTTATGCCCGCATCTGGCTCATGATTTTGCGTTCTTCGCATACATCTTGGACAGATCCTGGATTTTTTCGGGTTTGAATCACGTAGTAATGTGGTACCACACAGAAACAGTCCATGAAACTTGGATTCGATCAATATTTTAGCGGACAAAACCGGTTAGGTCGGTGTTAGGTCTGCGTTATGCCCGCATCTGGCTCATGATTTTGCCTTTTCCGTATTCTTGTTGGCCAGATCCTGGGTTTTTTCGGGTTTGAATCACGTAGTAATGTGGTACCACACTGAAACAGTCCACAAAACTTGGTTTCGATCAATATTTTAGAGGATAAAACCGGTTAGGTCTGGGTTATGCCCGCATCTTGCTCATGATTTTGCCTTCTTCGCATACTTGTTGGCCAGATTCTGGGTGTTTTCGGGTTTGAATCACGTAGTAATGTGGTACCACACAGTAACAGTCAATTAAACCTGGTCTCGATCCACATTTTAGAGGTTAACGCGAGTAGGTCTGGGTTATGTCTGGGTTATGCCCGCATATGGCTCATGATTTTGCCTTATTCGCATACTTGTTGGCCAGATACTGCGTTTTTTCGGGTATGAATTACGTAGTAATGTGGTACCACACAGAAACAGTCCACTAAACTTTGTTTCGATCAATATTTTACAGGATAACACCGGTTAGGTCTGGGTTAGGTCTGGGTTAGGTCTGGGTTATGCCCGCATCTGGCTCATGATTTTGCCTTCTTCGCATACTTCTTGGCCAGATCCTGGGTTTTTTCGGGTTTGAATCACGTAGTAATGTGGTACCACACTGAAACAGTCCACAAAACTTGGTTTCGATCAATATTTTAGAGGATAAAACCGGTTAGGTCTGGGTTAGGTCTGGGTTATGCCCGCATCTGGCTCATGATTTTGCCTTCTTCGCATACTTGTTGGCCAGATCCTAGGTTTTTTCGGGTTTGAATAACGTAGTAATGTGGTACCACACAGAAACAGTCCACTAAACTTTGTTTCGATCAATATTTTACAGGATAACACCGGTTAGGTCTGGGTTAGGTCTGGGTTATGCCCGCATCTGGCTCATGATTTTGCCTTCTTCGCATACTTGTTGGCCAGATCCTGGGTTTTCTCGGGTTTGAATCACGTAGTAATGTGGTACCACACAGTAACAGTCAATTAAACTCGGTTTCGATCAATATTTTACAGACTAAAACCGGCTAGGTCTGAGTTAGGTCTGGGTTATGCCCGCATCTGGCTCATGATTTTGCCTTCTTCGCATACTTGTTGGCCAGATCCTGGGTTTTGTCGGGTTTGAATCACGTAGTAATGTGGTACCACACTGAAACAGTCCACAAAACTTGGGTTCGATCAATATTTTAGCGGACAAAACCGGTTAGGTCGGTGTTAGGTCTGCGTTATGCCCGCATCTGGCTCATGATTTTGCCTTTTCCGTATTCTTGTTGGCCAGATCCTGGGTTTTTTCGGGTTTGAATCACGTAGTAATGTGGTACCACACTGAAACAGTCCACTAAACTTGGTTTCGATCAATATTTTAGTCAGTAACACCGGTTTGGTCTGGGTTAGGTCTGGGTTATGCCCGCATCTGGCTCGTGATATTGCATTCTTGGCATACTTGTTGGGCAGATCCTGGGTTTTGTCGGGTTTGAATCACGTAGTAATGTGGTACCACACTGAAACAGTCCACAAAACTTGGTTTCGATCAATATTTTAGAGGATAACACCGGTTCGGTCTGGGTTAGGTCCGGGTTATGCCCGCATCTGGCTCATGAATTTGCCTTCCCCGCATACTTGTTGGCCAGATCCTGGGTTTTTTCGGGTTTGAATCACGTAGTAATGTGGTGCCACACAGAAACAGTCCATTAAACTTGGTTTCGACGAATATTTTAGAGGATAACACTGGTAAGGTCTGGGTTGTACCCGCATCTGGCTCATGATTTTGCCCTCTTCCCATACTTGTTGGCCAGATTCTGGGTGTTTTCGGGTTTGAATCACGTAGTAATGTGGTACCACACAGTAACAGTCAATTAAACATGGTTTCGATCAATATTTTACAGACTAAAACCGGTTAGGTCTGAGTTAGGTCTGGGTTATGCCCGGATCTGGCTCATGATTTTGCCTTCTTCGCATACTTGTTGGCCAGATCCTGGGTTTTGTCGGGTTTGAATCACGTAGTAATGTGGTACCACACTGAAACAGTCCACAAAACTTGGTATCGATCAATATTTTAGAGGATAAAACCGGTTAGGTCTGGGTTAGGTCTGGGTGATGGCCGCATCTGGCTCATGATTTTGCCTTCTTCGCATACTTGGTGGCCAGATCCTGGGTTTTTTCGGGTTTGAATCACGTAGTAATGTGGTAGCACACAGTAACTGTCAATTAATGCTGGATTCGGTCAATATTTTACAGGATAACACCGGTTAGGTCTGGGTTAGGTCTGGGTTATGCCCGCATCTGGCTCATGATTTTGCCTTCTTCGCATACTTGTTCGCCAGATCCTGGGTTTTGTCGGGTTTGAATCACGTAGTAATGTGGTACCACACTGAAACAGTCCACAAAACTTGGTATCGATCAATATTTTAGAGGATAAAACCGGTTAGGTCTGGGTTAGGTCTGGGTGATGGCCGCATCTGGCTCATGATTTTGCCTTCTTCGCATACTTGTTGGCCAGATCCTGGGTTTTTTCGGGTTTGAATCACGTAATAATGAGGTACCACACAGTAACAGTCAATTAATCTTGGATTCGGTCAATATTTTACAGGATAACACCGGTTAGGTCTGGGTTAGGTCTGGGTTATGCCCGCATCTGGCTCATGATTTTGCCTTCTCCGCATACTTGTTGGCCAGATTCTGGGTGTTTTCGGGTTTGAATCACGTAGTAATGTGGTACCACACTGAAACAGTCCACAAAACTTGGTTTCGACGAATATTTTTTAGAGGATAACTCTGGTAAGCTCTGGGTTATACCCGCATCTGGATCATGATTTTGCCTTCTTCGCATACTTGTTGGCCAGATCCTGGGTTCCTTCGGGTTTGAATCACGAACTAATGTGGTACCACATTGAAAGAGTCAATTAAACCTGGGTTCGATCAATATTGTAGCGGACAAAACCGGTTAGGTCGGTGTTAGGTCTGGGTTATGCCCGCATCTGGCTCATGATTTTGCCTTCTTCGCATACTTGATGGCCAGATCCTGGGTGTTTTCGGGTTTGAATCACGTAGTAATGTGGTACCACACAGTAACAGTCAATTAATGCTGGATTCGGTCATTATTTTACAGGATAACACCGGTTAGGTCTGGGTTAGGTCTGGGTTATGCTCGCATCTGGCTAATGAATTTGCCGTCTTCGCATACTTGTTGGCCAGATCCTTGGTTTTCTCTGGTTTGTATCACGCAGTAATGTGGTACCACACTGCAACAGACAATTAAACCTGGTTTCGATCAATATTTTAGTCGGAAACACCGGTTAGGTCTGGGTTAGGTCTGGGGTATGCCCGCATCTGGCTCATGATATTGCCGTCTTCGCATACTTGTTGGCCAGATCCTTGGTTTTCTCTGGTTTGTATCACGCAGTAATGTGGTACCACACTGAAACAGACAATTAAACCTGGTTTCGATCAATATTTTAGTCGGAAACACCGGTTTGGTCTGGGTTAGGTCTGGGTTATGCCCGCATCTGGCTCATGATATTGCCTTCTTCGCATACTTGTTGGCCAGATCCTGGGTTTTTTCGGGTTTGAATCACGTAATAATGAGGTACCACACAGTAACAGTCAATTAATCTCGGATTCGGTCAATATTTTACAGGATAACACCGGTTAGGTCTGGGTTAGGTCTGGGTTATGCCCGCATCTGGCCCATGATTTTGCCTTGTTCGCATACTTGTTGGCCAGATCCTGGGTTCTTTCGGGTTTGAATCACGTAGTAATGTGGTACCACACTGAAACAGTCCACAAAACTTGGTTTCGATCAATATTTTAGAGGATAAAACCGGTTAGGTCTGGGTTATGCCCGCATCTGGCTCATGATTTTGCCTTATTCGCATACTTGTTGGCCAGATCCTGCGTTTTTTCGGGTATGAATTACGTAGTATTGTGGTACCACACAGAAACAGTCCACTAAACTTTGTTTCGATCAATATTTTACAGGATAACACCGGTTAGGTCTGGGTTATGTCTGGGTTATGCCCGCATCTGGCTCATGATTTTGCCTTTTCCGTATTCTTGTTGGCCAGATCCTGGGTTTTTTCGGGTTTGAATCACGTAGTAATGTGGTACCACACTGAAACAGTCCACTAAACTTGGTTTCGATCAATATTTTAGTCAGTAACACCGGTTTGGTCTGGGTTAGGTCTGGGTTATGCCCGCATCTGGCTCGTGATATTGCATTCTTGGCATACTTGTTGGGCAGATCCTGGGTTTTGTCGGGTTTGAATCACGTAGTAATGTGGTACCACACTGAAACAGTCCACAAAACTTGGTTTCGATCAATATTTTAGAGGATAACACCGGTTCGGTCTGGGTTAGGTCCGGGTTATGCCCGCATCTGGCTCATGAATTTGCCTTCCCCGCATACTTGTTGGCCAGATCCTGGGTTTTTTCGGGTTTGAATCACGTAGTAATGAGGTGCCACACAGAAACAGTCCATTAATCTTGGTTTCGACGAATATTTTAGAGGATAACACTGGTAAGGTCTGGGTTGTACCCGCATCTGGCTCATGATTTTGCCTTCCTCGCATACTTGTTGGCCAGATTCAGGGTGTTTTCGGGTTTGAATCACGTAGTAATGTGGTACCACACAGTAACAGTCAATTAAACATGGTTTCGATCAATATTTTACAGACTAAAACCGGTTAGGTCTGAGTTAGATCTGGGTTATGCCCGCATCTGGCTCATGATTTTGCCTTCTTCGCATACTTGTTGGCCAGATCCTGGGTTTTGTCGGGTTTGAATCACGTAGTAATGTGGTACCACACTGAAACAGTCCACAAAACTTGGTATCGATCAATATTTTAGAGGATAAAACCGGTTAGGTCTGGGTTAGGTCTGGGTGATGGCCGCATCTGGCTCATGATTTTGCCTTCTTCGCATACTTGTTGGCCAGATCCTGGGTTTTTTCGGGTTTGAATCACGTAATAATGAGGTACCACACACTAACAGTCAATTAATCTTGGATTCGGTCAATATTTTACAGGATAACACCGGTTAGGTCTGAGTTAGGTCTGGGTTATGCCCGCATCTGGCTCATGATTTTGCCTTCTTCGCATACTTGATGGCCAGATCCTGGGTTTCTTCGGGTTTGAATCACGTAGTAATGTGGTACCACACTGAAACAGTCCACAAAACTTGGTTTCGACGAATATTTTTTAGAGGATAACTCTGGTAAGCTCTGGGTTACACCCGCATCTGCCTCATGATTTTGACTTCTTCGCATACTTGTTGGCCAGATCCTGGGTTTTTTCGGGTTTGAATCACGTAGTAATGTGGTAGCACACAGTAACTGTCAATTAATGCTGGATTCGGACAATATTTTACAGGATAACACCGGTTAGGTCTGGGTTAGGTCTGGGTTATGCTCGCATCTGGCTCATGATTTTGCCTTCTTCGCATACTTGTTGGCCAGATCCTGGGTTTTGTCGGGTTTGAATCACGTAGTAATGTGGTACCACACTGAAACAGTCCACAAAACTTGGTATCGATCAATATTTTAGAGGATAAAACCGGTTAGGTCTGGGTTAGGTCTGGGTGATGGCCGCATCTGGCTCATGATTTTGCCTTCTTCGCATACTTGTTGGCCAGATCCTGGGTTTTTTCGGGCTTGAATCACGTAATAATGAGGTACCACACAGTAACAGTCAATTAATCTTGGATTCGGTCAATATTTTACAGGATAACACCGGTTAGGTCTGGGTTAGGTCTGGGTTATGCCCGCATCTGGCCCATGATTTTGCCTTGTTCGCATACTTGTTGGCCAGATCCTGGGTTCTTTCGGGTTTGAATCACGTAGTAATGTGGTACCACACTGAAACAGTCCACAAAACTTGGTTTCGATCAATATTTTAGAGGATAAAACCGGTCAGGTCTGGGTTATGCCCGCATCTGGCTCATGATTTTGCCTTCTTCGCATACTTGTTGGCCAGATTCTGGGTGTTTTCGGGTTTGAATCGCGTAGTAATGTGGTACCACACAGTAACAGTCAATTAAACCTGGTTTCGATCCACATTTTAGAGGTTAACGCGAGTAGGTCTGGGTTATGTCTGGGTTATGCCCGCATATGGCTCATGATTTTGCCTTATTCGCATACTTGTTGGCCAGATCCTGCGTTTTTTCGGGTATGAATTACGTAGTAATGTGGTACCACACAGAAACAGTCCACTAAACTTTGTTTCGATCAATATTTTACAGGATAACACCGGTTAGGTCTGGGTTAGGTCTGGGTTATGCCCGCATCTGGCTCATGATTTTGCCTTCTTCGCATACTTGTTGGCCAGATCCTGGGTTTTCTCGGGTTTGAATCACGTAGTAATGTGGTACCACACAGTAACAGTCAATTAAACTTGGTTTCGATCAATATTTTACAGACTAAAACCGGCTAGGTCTGAGTTAGGTCTGGGTTATGCCCGCATCTGGCTCATGATTTTGCCTTCTTCGCATACTTGTTGGCCAGATCCTGGGTTTTGTCGGGTTTGAATCACGTAGTAATGTGGTACCACACTGAAACAGTCCACAAAACTTGGGTTCGATCAATATTTTAGCGGACAAAACCGGTTAGGTCGGTGTTAGGTCTGCGTTATGCCCGCATCTGGCTCATGATTTTGCCTTTTCCGTATTCTTGTTGGCCAGATCCTGGGTTTTTTCGGGTTTGAATCACGTAGTAATGTGGTACCACACTGAAACAGTCCACTAAACTTGGTTTCGATCAATATTTTAGTCAGTAACACCGGTTTGGTCTGGGTTAGGTCTGGGTTATGCCCGCATCTGGCTCGTGATATTGCATTCTTGGCATACTTGTTGGGCAGATCCTGGGTTTTGTCGGGTTTGAATCACGTAGTAATGTGGTACCACACTGAAACAGTCCACAAAACTTGGTATCGATCAATATTTTAGAGGATAAAACCGGTTAGGTCTGGGTTAGGTCTGGGTGATGGCCGCATCTGGCTCATGATTTTGCCTTCTTCGCATACTTGTTGGCCAGATCCTGGGTTTTTTCGGGCTTGAATTACGTAATAATGAGGTACCACACAGTAACAGTCAATTAATCTTGGATTCGGTCAATATTTTACAGGATAACACCGGTTAGGTCTGGGTTAGGTCTGGGTTATGCCCGCATCTGGCCCATGATTTTGCCTTGTTCGCATACTTGTTGGCCAGATCCTGGGTTCTTTCGGGTTTGAATCACGTAGTAATGTGGTACCACACTGAAACAGTCCACAAAACTTGGTTTCGATCAATATTTTAGAGGATAAAACCGGTCAGGTCTGGGTTATGCCCGCATCTGGCTCATGATTTTGCCTTCTTCGCATACTTGTTGGCCAGATTCTGGGTGTTTTCGGGTTTGAATCGCGTAGTAATGTGGTACCACACAGTAACAGTCAATTAAACCTGGTTTCGATCCACATTTTAGAGGTTAACGCGAGTAGGTCTGGGTTATGTCTGGGTTATGCCCGCATATGGCTCATGATTTTGCCTTATTCGCATACTTGTTGGCCAGATCCTGCGTTTTTTCGGGTATGAATTACGTAGTAATGTGGTACCACACAGAAACAGTCCACTAAACTTTGTTTCGATCAATATTTTACAGGATAACACCGGTTAGGTCTGGGTTAGGTCTGGGTTATGCCCGCATATGGCTCATGATTTTGCCTTATTCGCATACTTGTTGGCCAGATCCTGCGTTTTTTCGGGTATGAATTACGTAGTAATGTGGTACCACACAGAAACAGTCCACTAAACTTTGTTTCGATCAATATTTTACAGGATAACACCGGTTAGGTCTGGGTTAGGTCTGGGTTATGCCCGCATCTGGCTCATGATTTTGCCTTCTTCGCATACTTGTTGGCCAGATCCTGGGTTTTCTCGGGTTTGAATCACGTAGTAATGTGGTACCACACAGTAACAGTCAATTAAACTTGGTTTCGATCAATATTTTACAGACTAAAACCGGCTAGGTCTGAGTTAGGTCTGGGTTATGCCCGCATCTGGCTCATGATTTTGCCTTCTTCGCATACTTGTTGGCCAGATCCTGGGTTTTGTCGGGTTTGAATCACGTAGTAATGTGGTACCACACTGAAACAGTCCACAAAACTTGGGTTCGATCAATATTTTAGCGGACAAAACCGGTTAGGTCGGTGTTAGGTCTGCGTTATGCCCGCATCTGGCTCATGATTTTGCCTTTTCCGTATTCTTGTTGGCCAGATCCTGGGTTTTTTCGGGTTTGAATCACGTAGTAATGTGGTACCACACTGAAACAGTCCACTAAACTTGGTTTCGATCAATATTTTAGTCAGTAACACCGGTTTGGTCTGGGTTAGGTCTGGGTTATGCCCGCATCTGGCTCGTGATATTGCATTCTTGGCATACTTGTTGGGCAGATCCTGGGTTTTGTCGGGTTTGAATCACGTAGTAATGTGGTACCACACTGAAACAGTCCACAAAACTTGGTTTCGATCAATATTTTAGAGGATAACACCGGTTCGGTCTGGGTTAGGTCCGGGTTATGCCCGCATCTGGCTCATGAATTTGCCTTCCCCGCATACTTGTTGGCCAGATCCTGGGTTTTTTCGGGTTTGAATCACGTAGTAATGTGGTGCCACACAGAAACAGTCCATTAAACTTGGTTTCGACGAATATTTTAGAGGATAACACTGGTAAGGTCTGGGTTGTACCCGCATCTGGCTCATGATTTTGCCTTCTTCGCATACTTGTTGGCCAGATTCTGGGTGTTTTCGGGTTTGAATCACGTAGTAATGTGGTACCACACAGTAACAATCAATTAAACATGGTTTCGATCAATATTTTACAGACTAAAACCGGTTAGGTCTGAGTTAGGTCTGGGTTATGCCCGCATCTGGCTCATGATTTTGCCTTCTCCGCATACTTGTTGGCCAGATTCTGGGTGTTTTCGGGTTTGAATCACGTAGTAATGTGGTACCACACTGAAACAGTCCACAAAACTTGGTTTCGACGAATATTTTTTAGAGGATAACTCTGGTAAGCTCTGGGTTATACCCGCATCTGGATCATGATTTTGCCTTCTTCGCATACTTGTTGGCCAGATCCTGGGTTCCTTCGGGTTTGAATCACGAACTAATGTGGTACCACATTGAAAGAGTCAATTAAACCTGGGTTCGATCAATATTGTAGCGGACAAAACCGGTTAGGTCGGTGTTAGGTCTGGGTTATGCCCGCATCTGGCTCATGATTTTGCCTTCTTCGCATACTTGATGGCCAGATCCTGGGTGTTTTCGGGTTTGAATCACGTAGTAATGTGGTACCACACAGTAACAGTCAATTAATGCTGGATTCGGTCATTATTTTACAGGATAACACCGGTTAGGTCTGGGTTAGGTCTGGGTTATGCTCGCATCTGGCTAATGAATTTGCCGTCTTCGCATACTTGTTGGCCAGATCCTTGGTTTTCTCTGGTTTGTATCACGCAGTAATGTGGTACCACACTGCAACAGACAATTAAACCTGGTTTCGATCAATATTTTAGTCGGAAACACCGGTTAGGTCTGGGTTAGGTCTGGGGTATGCCCGCATCTGGCTCATGATATTGCCGTCTTCGCATACTTGTTGGCCAGATCCTTGGTTTTCTCTGGTTTGTATCACGCAGTAATGTGGTACCACACTGAAACAGACAATTAAACCTGGTTTCGATCAATATTTTAGTCGGAAACACCGGTTTGGTCTGGGTTAGGTCTGGGTTATGCCCGCATCTGGCTCATGATATTGCCTTCTTCGCATACTTGTTGGCCAGATCCTGGGTTTTTTCGGGTTTGAATCACGTAATAATGAGGTACCACACAGTAACAGTCAATTAATCTCGGATTCGGTCAATATTTTACAGGATAACACCGGTTAGGTCTGGGTTAGGTCTGGGTTATGCCCGCATCTGGCCCATGAATTTGCCTTGTTCGCATACTTGTTGGCCAGATCCTGGGTTCTTTCGGGTTTGAATCACGTAGTAATGTGGTACCACACTGAAACAGTCCACAAAACTTGGTTTCGATCAATATTTTAGAGGATAAAACCGGTTAGGTCTGGGTTATGCCCGCATCTGGCTCATGATTTTGCCTTATTCGCATACTTGTTGGCCAGATCCTGCGTTTTTTCGGGTATGAATTACGTAGTATTGTGGTACCACACAGAAACAGTCCACTAAACTTTGTTTCGATCAATATTTTACAGGATAACACCGGTTAGGTCTGGGTTATGTCTGGGTTATGCCCGCATCTGGCTCATGATTTTGCCTTTTCCGTATTCTTGTTGGACAGATCCTGGGTTTTTTCGGGTTTGAATCACGTAGTAATGTGGTACCACACTGAAACAGTCCACTAAACTTGGTTTCGATCAATATTTTAGTCAGTAACACCGGTTTGGTCTGGGTTAGGTCTGGGTTATGCCCGCATCTGGCTCGTGATATTGCATTCTTGGCATACTTGTTGGGCAGATCCTGGGTTTTGTCGGGTTTGAATCACGTAGTAATGTGGTACCACACTGAAACAGTCCACAAAACTTGGTTTCGATCAATATTTTAGAGGATAACACCGGTTCGGTCTGGGTTAGGTCCGGGTTATGCCCGCATCTGGCTCATGAATTTGCCTTCCCCGCATACTTGTTGGCCAGATCCTGGGTTTTTTCGGGTTTGAATCACGTAGTAATGTGGTGCCACACAGAAACAGTCCATTAAACTTGGTTTCGACGAATATTTTAGAGGATAACACTGGTAAGGTCTGGGTTGTACCCGCATCTGGCTCATGATTTTGCCTTCTTCGCATACTTGTTGGCCAGATTCAGGGTGTTTTCGGGTTTGAATCACGTAGTAATGTGGTACCACACAGTAACAGTCAATTAAACATGGTTTCGATCAATATTTTACAGACTAAAACCGGTTAGGTCTGAGTTAGGTCTGGGTTATGCCCGCATCTGGCTCATGATTTTGCCTTCTTCGCATACTTGTTGGCCAGATCCTGGGTTTTGTCGGGTTTGAATCACGTAGTAATGTGGTACCACACTGAAACGGTCCACAAAACTTGGTATCGATCAATATTTTAGAGGATAAAACCGGTTAGGTCTGGGTTAGGTCTGGGTGATGGCCGCATCTGGCTCATGATTTTGCCTTCTTCGCATACTTGTTGGCCAGATCCTGGGTTTTTTCGGGTTTGAATCACGTAATAATGAGGTACCACACACTAACAGTCAATTAATCTTGGATTCGGTCAATATTTTACAGGATAACACCGGTTAGGTCTGAGTTAGGTCTGGGTTATGCCCGCATCTGGCTCATGATTTTGCCTTCTTCGCATACTTGATGGCCAGATCCTGGGTTTCTTCGGGTTTGAATCACGTAGTAATGTGGTACCACACTGAAACAGTCCACAAAACTTGGTTTCGACGAATATTTTTTAGAGGATAACTCTGGTAAGCTCTGGGTTATACCCGCATCTGCCTCATGATTTTGACTTCTTCGCATACTTGTTGGCCAGATCCTGGGTTTTTTCGGGTTTGAATCACGTAGTAATGTGGTAGCACACAGTAACTGTCAATTAATGCTGGATTCGGACAATATTTTACAGGATAACACCGGTTAGGTCTGGGTTAGGTCTGGGTTGTGCTCGCATCTGGCTCATGATTTTGCCTTCTTCGCATACTTGTTGGCCAGATCCTGGGTTTTGTCGGGTTTGAATCACGTAGTAATGTGGTACCACACTGAAACAGTCCACAAAACTTGGTATCGATCAATATTTTAGAGGATAAAACCGGTTAGGTCTGGGTTAGGTCTGGGTGATGGCCGCATCTGGCTCATGATTTTGCCTTCTTCGCATACTTGTTGGCCAGATCCTGGGTTTTTTCGGGCTTGAATCACGTAATAATGAGGTACCACACAGTAACAGTCAATTAATCTTGGATTCGGTCAATATTTTACAGGATAACACCGGTTAGGTCTGGGTTAGGTCTGGGTTATGCCCGCATCTGGCCCATGATTTTGCCTTGTTCGCATACTTGTTGGCCAGATCCTGGGTTCTTTCGGGTTTGAATCACATAGTAATGTGGTACCACACTGAAACAGTCCACAAAACTTGGTTTCGATCAATATTTTAGAGGATAAAACCGGTCAGGTCTGGGTTATGCCCGCATCTGGCTCATGATTTTGCCTTCTTCGCATACTTGTTGGCCAGATTCTGGGTGTTTTCGGGTTTGAATCGCGTAGTAATGTGGTACCACACAGTAACAGTCAATTAAACCTGGTTTCGATCCACATTTTAGAGGTTAACGCGAGTAGGTCTGGGTTATGTCTGGGTTATGCCCGCATATGGCTCATGATTTTGCCTTATTCGCATACTTGTTGGCCAGATCCTGCGTTTTTTCGGGTATGAATTACGTAGTAATGTGGTACCACACAGAAACAGTCCACTAAACTTTGTTTCGATCAATATTTTACAGGATAACACCGGTTAGGTCTGGGTTAGGTCTGGGTTATGCCCGCATATGGCTCATGATTTTGCCTTATTCGCATACTTGTTGGCCAGATCCTGCGTTTTTTCGGGTATGAATTACGTAGTAATGTGGTACCACACAGAAACAGTCCACTAAACTTTGTTTCGATCAATATTTTACAGGATAACACCGGTTAGGTCTGGGTTAGGTCTGGGTTATGCCCGCATCTGGCTCATGATTTTGCCTTCTTCGCATACTTGTTGGCCAGATCCTGGGTTTTTTCGGGTTTGAATCACGTAGTAATGTGGTAGCACACAGTAACTGTCAATTAATGCTGGATTCGGACAATATTTTACAGGATAACACCGGTTAGGTCTGGGTTAGGTCTGGGTTATGCTCCCATCTGGCTCATGATTTTGCCTTCTTCGCATACTTGTTGGCCAGATCCTGGGTTTTGTCGGGTTTGAATCACGTAGTAATGTGGTACCACACTGAAACAGTCCACAAAACTTGGTATCGATCAATATTTTAGAGGATAAAACCGGTTAGGTCTGGGTTAGGTCTGGGTGATGGCCGCATCTGGCTCATGATTTTGCCTTCTTCGCATACTTGTTGGCCAGATCCTGGGTTTTTTCGGGCTTGAATCACGTAATAATGAGGTACCACACAGTAACAGTCAATTAATCTTGGATTCGGTCAATATTTTACAGGATAACACCGGTTAGGTCTGGGTTAGGTCTGGGTTATGCCCGCATCTGGCCCATGATTTTGCCTTGTTCGCATACTTGTTGGCCAGATCCTGGGTTCTTTCGGGTTTGAATCACGTAGTAATGTGATACCACACTGAAACAGTCCACAAAACTTGGTTTCGATCAATATTTTAGAGGATAAAACCGGTCAGGTCTGGGTTATGCCCGCATCTGGCTCATGATTTTGCCTTCTTCGCATACTTGTTGGCCAGATTCTGGATGTTTTCGGGTTTGAATCACGTAGTAATGTGGTACCACACTGAAACAGTCCACAAAACTTGGTTTCGATCAATATTTTAGAGGATAAAACCGGTTAGGTCTGGGTTATGCCCGCATCTGGCTCATGATTTTGCCTTCTTCGCATACTTGTTGGCCAGATTCTGGGTGTTTTCGGGTTTGAATCACGTAGTAATGTGGTACCACACAGTAACAGTCAATTAAACCTGGTTTCGATCCACATTTTAGAGGTTAACGCGAGTAGGTCTGGGTTATGTCTGGGTTGTGCCCGCATATGGCTCATGATTTTGCCTTATTCGCATACTTGTTGGCCAGATCCTGCGTTTTTTCGGGTATGAATTACGTAGTAATGTGGTACCACACAGAAACAGTCCACTAAACTTTGTTTCGATCAATATTTTACAGGATAACACCGGTTAGGTCTGGGTTAGGTCTGGGTTATGCCCGCATCTGGCTCATGATTTTGCCTTCTTCGCATACTTGTTGGCCAGATCCTGGGTTTTTTCGGGTTTGAATCACGTAGTAATGTGGTACCACACTGAAACAGTCCACAAAACTTGGTTTCGATCAATATTTTAGAGGATAAAACCGGTTAGGTCTGGGTTATGCCCGCATCTGGCTCATGATTTTGCCTTCTTCGCATACTTGTTGGCCAGATTCTGGGTGTTTTCGGGTTTGAATCACGTAGTAATGTGGTACCACACAGTAACAGTCAATTAAATCTGGTTTCGATCCACATTTTAGAGGTTAACGCGAGTAGGTCTGGGTTATGTCTGGGATATGCCCGCATATGGCTCATGATTTTGCCTTATTCGCATACTTGTTGGCCAGATCCTGCGTTTTTTCGGGTATGAATTACGTAGTAATGTGGTACCACACAGAAACAGTCCACTAAACTTTGTTTCGATCAATATTTTACAGGATAACACCGGTTAGGTCTGGGTTAGGTCTGGGTTATGCCCGCATCTGGCTCATGATTTTGCCTTCTTCGCATACTTGTTGGCCAGATCCTGGGTTTTTTCGGGTTTGAATCACGTAGTAATGTGGTACCACACTGAAGCAGTCCACAAAACTTGGTTTCGATCAATATTTTAGAGGATAAAACCGGTTAGGTCTGGGTTATGCCCGCATCTGGCTCATGATTTTGCCTTCTTCGCATACTTGTTGGCCAGATTCTGGGTGCTTTCGGGTTTGAATCACGTAGTAATGTGGTACCACACAGTAACAGTCAATTAAACCTGGTTTCGATCCACATTTTAGAGGTTAACGCGAGTAGGTCTGGGTTATGTCTGGGTTATGCCTGCATATGGCTCATGATTTTGCCTTATTCGCATACTTGTTGGCCAGATCCTGCGTTTTTTCGGGTATGAATTACGTAGTAATGTGGTACCACACAGAAACAGTCCACTAAACTTTGTTTCGATCAATATTTTACAGGATAACACCGGTTAGGTCTGGGTTAGGTCTGGGTTATGCCCGCATCTGGCTCATGATTTTGCCTTCTTCGCATACTTGTTGGCCAGATCCTGGGTTTTTTCGGGTTTGAATCACGTAGTAATGTGGTACCACACTGAAACAGTCCACAAAACTTGGTTTCGATCAATATTTTAGAGGATAAAACCGGTTAGGTCTGGGTTATGCCCGCATCTGGCTCATGATTTTGCCTTCTTCGCATACTTGTTGGCCAGATTCTGGGTGTTTTCGGGTTTGAATCACGTAGTAATGTGGTACCACACAGTAACAGTCCACTAAACTTTGTTTCGATCAATATTTTACACGATAACACCGGTTAGGTCTGGGTTAGGTCTGGGTTATGCCCGCATCTGGCTCATGATTTTGCCTTCTTCGCATACTTGTTGGCCAGATCCTGGGTTTTCTCGGGTTTGAATCACGTAGTAATGTGGTACCACACAGTAACAGTCAATTAAACTTGGTTTCGATCAATATTTTACAGACTAAAACCGGCTAGGTCTGAGTTAGGTCTGGGTTATGCCCGCATCTGGCTCATGATTTTGCCTTCTTCGCATACTTGTTGGCCAGATCCTGGGTTTTGTCGGGTTTGAATCACGTAGTAATGTGGTACCACACTGAAACAGTCCACAAAACTTGGGTTCGATCAATATTTTAGCGGACAAAACCGGTTAGGTCGGTGTTGGGTCTGCGTTATGCCCGCATCTGGCTCATGATTTTGCCTTTTCCGTATTCTTGTTGGCCAGATCCTTGGTTTTCTCTGGTTTGAATCACGTAGTAATGTGGTACCACACTGAAACAGTCCACAAAACTTGGGTTCGATCAATATTTTAGCGGACAAAACCGGTTAGGTCGGTGTTAGGTCTGCGTTATGCCCGCATCTGGCTCATGATTTTGCCTTTTCCGTATTCTTGTTGGGCAGATCCTGGGTTTTTTCGGGTTTGAATCACGTAGTAATGTGGTGCGACACAGAAACAGTCCATTAAACTTGGTTTCGACGAATATTTTAGAGGATAACACTGGTAAGGTCTGGGTTATGCTCGCATCTGCCTCATGATTTTGCCTTCTTCGGTTACTTGTTGGCCAGATCCTGGGTTTTGTCGGGTTTGAATCACGTAGTAATGTGGTACCACACTGAAACAGTCCACAAAACTTGGTATCGATCAATATTTTAGAGGATAAAACCGGTTAGGTCTGGGTTAGGTCTGGGTGATGGCCGCATCTGGCTCATGATTTTGCCTTCTTCGCATACTTGTTGGCCAGATCCTGGGTTTCTTCGGGTTTGAATCACGTAGTAATGTGGTACCACACTGAAACAGACCACAAAACTTGGTTTCGACGAATATTTTTTAGAGGATAACTCTGGTAAGCTCTGGGTTATACCCGCATCTGCCTCATGATTTTGACTTCTTCGCATACTTGTTGGCCAGATCCTGGGTTTTTTCGGGTTTGAATCACGTAATAATGAGGTACCACACACTAACAGTCAATTAACCTTGGATTCGGTCAATATTTTACAGGATAACACCGGTTAGGTCTGAGTTAGGTCTGGGTTATGCCCGCATCTGGCTCATGATTTTGCCTTCTTCGCATACTTGTTGGCCAGATCCTGGGTTTCTTCGGGTTTGAATCACGTAGTAATGTGGTACCACACTGAAACAGACCACAAAACTTGGTTTCGACGAATATTTTTTAGAGGATAACTCTGGTAAGCTCTGGGTTATACCCGCATCTGCCTCATGATTTTGACTTCTTCGCATACTTGTTGGCCAGATCCTGGGTTTTTTCGGGTTTGAATCACGTAGTAATGTGGTAGCACACAGTAACTGTCAATTAATGCTGGATTCGGACAATATTTTACAGGATAACACCGGTTAGGTCTGGGTTAGGTCTGGGTTATGCTCGCATCTGGCTCATGATTTTGACTTCTTCGCATACTTGTTGGCCAGATCCTGGGTTTTGTCGGGTTTGAATCACGTAGTAATGTGGTACCACACTGAAACAGTCCACAAAACTTGGTATCGATCAATATTTTAGAGGATAAAACCGGTTAGGTCTGGGTTAGGTCTGGGTGATGGCCGCATCTGGCTCATGATTTTGCCTTCTTCGCATACTTGTTGGCTAGATCCTGGGTTTTTTCGGGCTTGAATCACGTAATAATGAGGTACCACACAGTAACAGTCAATTAATCTTGGATTCGGTCAATATTTTACAGGATAACACCGGTTAGGTCTGGGTTAGGTCTGGGTTATGCCCGCATCTGGCCCATGATTTTGCCTTGTTCGCATACTTGTTGGCCAGATCCTGGGTTCTTTCGGGTTTGAATCACGTAGTAATGTGGTACCACACTGAAACAGTCCACAAAACTTGGTTTCGATCAATATTTTAGAGGATAAAACCGGTCAGGTCTGGGTTATGCCCGCATCTGGCTCATGATTTTGCCTTCTTCGCATACTTGTTGGCCAGATTCTGGGTGTTTTCGGGTTTGAATCGCGTAGTAATGTGGTACCACACAGTAACAGTCAATTAAACCTGGTTTCGATCCACATATTAGAGGTTAACGCGAGTAGGTCTGGGTTATGTCTGGGTTATGCCCGCATATGGCTCATGATTTTGCCTTCTTCGCATACTTGTTGGCCAGATCCTGCGTTTTTTCGGGTATGAATTACGTAGTAATGTGGTACCACACAGAAACAGTCCACTAAACTTTGTTTCGATCAATATTTTACAGGATAACACCGGTTAGGTCTGGGTTAGGTCTGGGTTATGCCCGCATATGGCTCATGATTTTGCCTTCTTCGCATACTTGTTGGCCAGATCCTGGGTTTTGTCGGGTTTGAATCACGTAGTAATGTTGTACCACACTGAAACAGTCCACAAAACTTGGTATCGATCAATATTTTAGAGGATAAAACCGGTTAGGTCTGGGTTAGGTCTGGGTGATGGCCGCATCTGGCTCATGATTTTGCCTTCTTCGCATACTTGTTGGCCAGATCCTGGGTTTTTTCGGGCTTGAATCACGTAATAATGAGGTACCACACAGTAACAGTCAATTAATCTTGGATTCGGTCAATATTTTACAGGATAACACCGGTTAGGTCTGGGTTAGGTCTGGGTTATGCCCGCATCTGGCCCATGATTTTGCCTTGTTCGCATACTTGTTGGCCAGATCCTGGGTTCTTTCGGGTTTGAATCACGTAGTAATGTGGTACCACACTGAAACAGTCCACAAAACTTGGTTTCGATCAATATTTTAGAGGATAAAACCGGTCAGGTCTGGGTTATGCCCGCATCTGGCTCATGATTTTGCCTTCTTCGCATACTTGTTGGCCAGATTCTGGGTGTTTTCGGGTTTGAATCACGTAGTAATGTGGTACCACACAGTAACAGTCAATTAAACCTGGTTTCGATCCACATTTTAGAGGTTAACGCGAGTAGGTCTGGGTTATGTCTGGGTTATGCCCGCATATGGCTCATGATTTTGCCTTATTCGCATACTTGTTGGCCAGATCCTGCGTTTTTTCGGGTATGAATTACGTAGTAATGTGGTACCACACAGAAACAGTCCACTAAACTTTGTTTCGATCAATATTTTACAGGATAACACCGGTTAGGTCTGGGTTAGGTCTGGGTTATGCCCGCATATGGCTCATGATTTTGCCTTATTCGCATACTTGTTGGCCAGATCCTGCGTTTTTTCGGGTATGAATTACGTAGTAATGTGGTACCACACAGAAACAGTCCACTAAACTTTGTTTCGATCAATATTTTACAGGATAACACCGGTTAGGTCTGGGTTAGGTCTGGGTTATGCCCGCATCTGGCTCATGATTTTGCCTTCTTCGCATACTTGTTGGCCAGATCCTGGGTTTTTTCGGGTTTGAATCACGTAGTAATGTGGTACCACACTGAAACAGTCCACAAAACTTGGTTTCGATCAATATTTTAGAGGATAAAACCGGTTAGGTCTGGGTTATGCCCGCATCTGGCTCATGATTTTGCCTTCTTCGCATACTTGTTGGCCAGATTCTGGGTGTTTTCGGGTTTGAATCACGTAGTAATGAGGTACCACACAGTAACAGTCAATTAAACCTGGTTTCGATCAACATTTTAGAGGTTAACGCGAGTATGTCTGGGTTATGTCTGGGTTATGCCCGCATATGGCTCATGATTTTGCCTTATTCGCATACTTGTTGGCCAGATCCTGCGTTTTTTCGGGTATGAATTACGTAGTAATGTGGTACCACACAGAAACAGTCCACTAAACTTTGTTTCGATCAATATTTTACAGGATAACACCGGTTAGGTCTGGGTTAGGTCTGGGTTATGCCCGCATCTGGCTCATGATTTTGCCTTCTTCGCATACTTGTTGGCCAGATCCTGGGTTTTTTCGGGTTTGAATCACGTAGTAATGTGGTACCACACTGAAACAGTCCACAAAACTTGGTTTCGATCAATATTTTAGAGGATAAAACCGGTTAGGTCTGGGTTATGCCCGCATCTGGCTCATGATTTTGCCTTCTTCGCATACTTGTTGGCCAGATTCTGGGTGTTTTCGGGTTTGAATCACGTAGTAATGTGGTACCACACAGTAACAGTCAATTAAACCTGGTTTCGATCCACATTTTAGAGGTTAACGCGAGTAGGTCTGGGTTATGTCTGGGTTATGCCCGCATATGGCTCATGATTTTGCCTTATTCGCATACTTGTTGGCCAGATCCTGCGTTTTTTCGGGTATGAATTACGTAGTAATGTGGTACCACACAGAAACAGTCCACTAAACTTTGTTTCGATCAATATTTTACAGGATAACACCGGTTAGGTCTGGGTTAGGTCTGGGTTATGCCCGCATATGGCTCATGATTTTGCCTTATTCGCATACTTGTTGGCCAGATCCTGCGTTTTTTCGGGTATGAATTACGTAGTAATGTGGTACCACACAGAAACAGTCCACTAAACTTTGTTTCGATCAATATTTTACAGGATAACACCGGTTAGGTCTGGGTTAGGTCTGGGTTATGCCCGCATCTGGCTCATGATTTTGCCTTCTTCGCATACTTGTTGGCCAGATCCTGGGTTTTTTCGGGTTTGAATCACGTAGTAATGTGGTACCACACTGAAACAGTCCACAAAACTTGGTTTCGATCAATATTTTAGAGGATAAAACCGGTTAGGTCTGGGTTATGCCCGCATCTGGCTCATGATTTTGCCTTCTTCGCATACTTGTTGGCCAGATTCTGGGTGTTTTCGGGTTTGAATCACGTAGTAATGAGGTACCACACAGTAACAGTCAATTAAACCTGGTTTCGATCAACATTTTAGAGGTTAACGCGAGTATGTCTGGGTTATGTCTGGGTTATGCCCGCATATGGCTCATGATTTTGCCTTATTCGCATACTTGTTGGCCAGATCCTGCGTTTTTTCGGGTATGAATTACGTAGTAATGTGGTACCACACAGAAACAGTCCACTAAACTTTGTTTCGATCAATATTTTACAGGATAACACCGGTTAGGTCTGGGTTAGGTCTGGGTTATGCCCGCATCTGGCTCATGATTTTGCCTTCTTCGCATACTTGTTGGCCAGATCCTGGGTTTTTTCGGGTTTGAATCACGTAGTAATGTGGTACCACACTGAAACAGTCCACAAAACTTGGTTTCGATCAATATTTTAGAGGATAAAACCGGTTAGGTCTGGGTTATGCCCGCATCTGGCTCATGATTTTGCCTTCTTCGCATACTTGTTGGCCAGATTCTGGGTGTTTTCGGGTTTGAATCACGTAGTAATGTGGTACCACACAGTAACAGTCAATTAAACCTGGTTTCGATCCACATTTTAGAGGTTAACGCGAGTAGGTCTGGGTTATGTCTGGGTTATGCCCGCATCTGGCCCATGATTTTGCCTTGTTCGCATACTTGTTGGCCAGATCCTGGGTTCTTTCGGGTTTGAATCACGTAGTAATGTGGTACCACACTGAAACAGTCCACAAAACTTGGTTTCGATCAATATTTTAGAGGATAAAACCGGTTAGGTCTGGGTTATGCCCGCATCTGGCTCATGATTTTGCCTTCTTCGCATACTTGTTGGCCAGATTCTGGGTGTTTTCGGGTTTGAATCACGTAGTAATGTGGTACCACACAGTAACAGTCAATTAAACCAGGTTTCGATCCACATTTTAGAGGTTAACGCGAGTAGGTCTGGGTTATGTCTGGGTTATGCCCGCATATGGCTCATGATTTTGCCTTATTCGCATACTTGTTGGCCAGATCCTGCGTTTTTTCGGGTATGAATTACGTAGTAATGTGGTACCACACAGAAACAGTCCACTAAACTTTGTTTCGATCAATATTTTACAGGATAACACCGGTTAGGTCTGGGTTAGGTCTGGGTTATGCCCGCATCTGGCTCATGATTTTGCCTTCTTCGCATACTTGTTGGCCAGATCCTGGGTTTTTTCGGGTTTGAATCACGTAGTAATGTGGTACCACACTGAAACAGTCCACAAAACTTGGTTTCGATCAATATTTTACAGGATAACACCGGTTAGGTCTGGGTTAGGTCTGGGTTATGCCCGCATCTGGCTCATGATTTTGCCTTCTTCGCATACTTGTTGGCCAGATCCTGGGTTTTTTCGGGTATGAATCACGTAGTAATGTGGTACCACACTGAAACAGTCCACAAAACTTGGTTTCGATCAATATTTTAGAGGATAAAACCGGTTAGGTCTGGGTTATGCCCGCATCTGGCTCATGATTTTGCCTTCTTCGCATACTTGTTGGCCAGATTCTGGGTGTTTTCGGGTTTGAATCACGTAGTAATGTGGTACCACACAGTAACAGTCAATTAAACCTGGTTTCGATCCACATTTTAGAGGTTAACGCGAGTAGGTCTGGGTTATGTCTGGGATATGCCCGCATATGGCTCATGATTTTGCCTTATTCGCATACTTGTTGGCCAGATCCTGCGTTTTTTCGGGTATGAATTACGTAGTAATGTGGTACCACACAGAAACAGTCCACTAAACTTTGTTTCGATCAATATTTTACAGGATAACACCGGTTAGGTCTGGGTTAGGTCTGGGTTATGCCCGCATCTGGCTCATGATTTTGCCTTCTTCGCATACTTGTTGGCCAGATCCTGGGTTTTTTCGGGTTTGAATCACGTAGTAATGTGGTACCACACTGAAGCAGTCCACAAAACTTGGTTTCGATCAATATTTTAGAGGATAAAACCGGTTAGGTCTGGGTTATGCCCGCATCTGGCTCATGATTTTGCCTTCTTCGCATACTTGTTGGCCAGATTCTGGGTGTTTTCGGGTTTGAATCACGTAGTAATGTGGTACCACACAGTAACAGTCAATTAAACCTGGTTTCGATCCACATTTTAGAGGTTAACGCGAGTAGGTCTGGGTTATGTCTGGGTTATGCCCGCATATGGCTCATGATTTTGCCTTATTCGCATACTTGTTGGCCAGATCCTGCGTTTTTTCGGGTATGAATTACGTAGTAATGTGGTACCACACAGAAACAGTCCACTAAACTTTGTTTCGATCAATATTTTACAGGATAACACCGGTTAGGTCTGGGTTAGGTCTGGGTTATGCCCGCATCTGGCTCATGATTTTGCCTTCTTCGCATACTTGTTGGCCAGATCCTGGGTTTTTTCGGGTTTGAATCACGTAGTAATGTGGTACCACACTGAAACAGTCCACAAAACTTGGTTTCGATCAATATTTTAGAGGATAAAACCGGTTAGGTCTGGGTTATGCCCGCATCTGGCTCATGATTTTGCCTTCTTCGCATACTTGTTGGCCAGATTCTGTGTGTTTTCGGGTTTGAATCACGTAGTAATGTGGTACCACACAGTAACAGTCAATTAAACCTGGTTTCGATCCACATTTTAGAGGTTAACGCGAGTAGGTCTGGGTTATGTCTGGGTTATGCCTGCATATGGCTCATGATTTTGCCTTATTCGCATACTTGTTGGCCAGATCCTGCGTTTTTTCGGGTATGAATTACGTAGTAATGTGGTACCACACAGAAACAGTCCACTAAACTTTGTTTCGATCAATATTTTACAGGATAACACCGGTTAGGTCTGGGTTAGGTCTGGGTTATGCCCGCATCTGGCTCATGATTTTGCCTTCTTCGCATACTTGTTGGCCAGATCCTGGGTTTTTTCGGGTTTGAATCACGTAGTAATGTGGTACCACACTGAAACAGTCCACAAAACTTGGTTTCGATCAATATTTTAGAGGATAAAACCGGTTAGGTCTGGGTTATGCCCGCATCTGGCTCATGATTTTGCCTTCTTCGCATACTTGTTGGCCAGATTCTGGGTGTTTTCGGGTTTGAATCACGTAGTAATGTGGTACCACACAGTAACAGTCCACTAAACTTTGTTTCGATCAATATTTTACAGGATAACACCGGTTAGGTCTGGGTTAGGTCTGGATTATGCCCGCATCTGGCTCATGATTTTGCCTTCTTCGCATACTTGTTGGCCAGATCCTGGGTTTTCTCGGGTTTGAATCACGTAGTAATGTGGTACCACACAGTAACAGTCAATTAAACTTGGTTTCGATCAATATTTTACAGACTAAAACCGGCTAGGTCTGAGTTAGGTCTGGGTTATGCCCGCATCTGGCTCATGATTTTGCCTTCTTCGCATACTTGTTGGCCAGATCCTGGGTTTTGTCGGTTTTGAATCACGTAGTAATGTGGTACCACACTGAAACAGTCCACAAAACTTGGGTTCGATCAATATTTTAGCGGACAAAACCGGTTAGGTCGGTGTTGGGTCTGCGTTATGCCCGCATCTGGCTCATGATTTTGCCTTTTCCGTATTCTTGTTGGCCAGATCCTTGGTTTTCTCTGGTTTGAATCACGTAGTAATGTGGTACCACACTGAAACAGTCCACAAAACTTGGGTTCGATCAATATTTTAGCGGACAAAACCGGTTAGGTCGGTGTTAGGACTGCGTTATGCCCGCATCTGGCTCATGATTTTGCCTTTTCCGTATTCTTGTTGGCCAGATCCTGGGTTTTTTCGGGTTTGAATCACGTAGTAATGTGGTGCGACACAGAAACAGTCCATTAAACTTGGTTTCGACGAATATTTTAGAGGATAACACTGGTAAGGTCTGGGTTATGCTCGCATCTGCCTCATGATTTTGCCTTCTTCGCTTACTTGTTGGCCAGATCCTGGGTTTTGTCGGGTTTGAATCACGTAGTAATGTGGTACCACACTGAAACAGTCCACAAAACTTGGTATCGATCAATATTTTAGAGGATAAAACCGGTTAGGTCTGGGTTAGGTCTGGGTGATGGCCGCATCTGGCTCATGATTTTGCCTTCTTCGCATACTTGTTGGCCAGATCCTGGGTTTTTTCGGGTTTGAATCACGTAATAATGAGGTACCACACAGTAACAGTCAATTAATCTTGGATTCGGTCAATATTTTACAGGATAACACCGGTTAGGTCTGGGTTTGGTATGGGGTATGCCCGCATCTGGCTCATGATTTTGCCTTCTTCGCATACTTGTTGGGCAGATCCTGGGTTTTTTCGGGTATGAATTACGTAGTAATGTGGTACCACACAGAAACAGTCCACTAAACTTGGTTTCGATCAATATTTTACAGGATAACACCGGTTAGGTCTGGGTTAGGTCTGGGTTATGCCCGCATCTGGCTCATGATTTTGCCTTCTTCGCATACTCGATGGCCAGATCCTGGGTTCTTTCGGGTTTGAATCACGTAGTAATGTGGTACCACACTGAGACAGTCCATTCAACTTGGTTTCGATCAATATTATAGAGGATAACACCGGTTAGGTCTGGGTTAGGTCTGGGTTATGCCCGCATCTGGCTCATGATTTTGCCTTCTTCGCATACTTGTTGGCCAGATTCTGGGTGTATTCGGGTTTGAATCACGTAGTAATGTGGTACCACACAGTAACAGTCAATTAAACATGGTTTCGATCAATATTTTACAGACTAAAACCGGTTAGGTCTGAGTTAGGTCTGGGTTATGCCCGCATCTGGCTCATGATTTTGCCTTCTTCGCATACTTGTTGGCCAGATCCTGGGTTTCTTCGGGTTTGAATCACGTAGTAATGTGGTACCACACTGAAACAGTCCACAAAACTTGGTTTCGACGAATATTTTAGAGGATAACTCTGGTAAGCTCTGGGTTATACCCGCATCTGGCTGATGATTTTGACTTCTTCACATACTTGTTGGCCAGATCCTGGGTTTTTTCGGGTTTGAATCACGTAGTAATCTGGTAGCACACAGTAACTGTCAATTAATGCTGGATTCGGTCAATATTTTACAGGATAACACCGGTTAGGTCTGGGTTAGGTCTGGGTTATGCCCGCATCTGGCTCATGATTTTGCCTTCTTCGCATACTTGTTGGCCAGATCCTGGGTTTTTTCGGGTTTGAATCACGTAGTAATGTGGTACCACACTGAAACAGTCCACAAAACTTGGTTTCGATCAATATTTTAGAGGATAAAACCGGTTAGGTCTGGGTTATGCCCGCATCTGGCTCATGATTTTGCCTTCTTCGCATACTTGTTGGCCAGATTCTGGGTGTTTTCGGGTTTGAATCACGTAGTAATGTGGTACCACACAGTAACAGTCAATTAAACCTGGTTTCGATCCACATTTTAGAGGTTAACGCGAGTAGGTCTGGGTTATGTCTGGGATATGCCCGCATATGGCTCATGATTTTGCCTTATTCGCATACTTGTTGGCCAGATCCTGCGTTTTTTCGGGTATGAATTACGTAGTAATGTGGTACCACACAGAAACAGTCCACTAAACTTTGTTTCGATCAATATTTTACAGGATAACACCGGTTAGGTCTGGGTTAGGTCTGGGTTATGCCCGCATCTGGCTCATGATTTTGCCTTCTTCGCATACTTGTTGGCCAGATCCTGGGTTTTTTCGGGTTTGAATCACGTAGTAATGTGGTACCACACTGAAGCAGTCCACAAAACTTGGTTTCGATCAATATTTTAGAGGATAAAACCGGTTAGGTCTGGGTTATGCCCGCATCTGGCTCATGATTTTGCCTTCTTCGCATACTTGTTGGCCAGATTCTGGGTGCTTTCGGGTTTGAATCACGTAGTAATGTGGTACCACACAGTAACAGTCAATTAAACCTGGTTTCGATCCACATTTTAGAGGTTAACGCGAGTAGGTCTGGGTTATGTCTGGGTTATGCCTGCATATGGCTCATGATTTTGCCTTATTCGCATACTTGTTGGCCAGATCCTGCGTTTTTTCGGGTATGAATTACGTAGTAATGTGGTACCACACAGAAACAGTCCACTAAACTTTGTTTCGATCAATATTTTACAGGATAACACCGGTTAGGTCTGGGTTAGGTCTGGGTTATGCCCGCATCTGGCTCATGATTTTGCCTTCTTCGCATACTTGTTGGCCAGATCCTGGGTTTTTTCGGGTTTGAATCACGTAGTAATGTGGTACCACACTGAAACAGTCCACAAAACTTGGTTTCGATCAATATTTTAGAGGATAAAACCGGTTAGGTCTGGGTTATGCCCGCATCTGGCTCATGATTTTGCCTTCTTCGCATACTTGTTGGCCAGATTCTGGGTGTTTTCGGGTTTGAATCACGTAGTAATGTGGTACCACACAGTAACAGTCCACTAAACTTTGTTTCGATCAATATTTTACACGATAACACCGGTTAGGTCTGGGTTAGGTCTGGGTTATGCCCGCATCTGGCTCATGATTTTGCCTTCTTCGCATACTTGTTGGCCAGATCCTGGGTTTTCTCGGGTTTGAATCACGTAGTAATGTGGTACCACACAGTAACAGTCAATTAAACTTGGTTTCGATCAATATTTTACAGACTAAAACCGGCTAGGTCTGAGTTAGGTCTGGGTTATGCCCGCATCTGGCTCATGATTTTGCCTTCTTCGCATACTTGTTGGCCAGATCCTGGGTTTTGTCGGGTTTGAACCACGTAGTAATGTGGTACCACACTGAAACAGTCCACAAAACTTGGGTTCGATCAATATTTTAGCGGACAAAACCGGTTAGGTCGGTGTTGGGTCTGCGTTATGCCCGCATCTGGCTCATGATTTTGCCTTTTCCGTATTCTTGTTGGCCAGATCCTTGGTTTTCTCTGGTTTGAATCACGTAGTAATGTGGTACCACACTGAAACAGTCCACAAAACTTGGGTTCGATCAATATTTTAGCGGACAAAACCGGTTAGGTCGGTGTTAGGTCTGCGTTATGCCCGCATCTGGCTCATGATTTTGCCTTTTCCGTATTCTTGTTGGGCAGATCCTGGGTTTTTTCGGGTTTGAATCACGTAGTAATGTGGTGCGACACAGAAACAGTCCATTAAACTTGGTTTCGACGAATATTTTAGAGGATAACACTGGTAAGGTCTGGGTTATGCTCGCATCTGCCTCATGATTTTGCCTTCTTCGGTTACTTGTTGGCCAGATCCTGGGTTTTGTCGGGTTTGAATCACGTAGTAATGTGGTACCACACTGAAACAGTCCACAAAACTTGGTATCGATCAATATTTTAGAGGATAAAACCGGTTAGGTCTGGGTTAGGTCTGGGTGATGGCCGCATCTGGCTCATGATTTTGCCTTCTTCGCATACTTGTTGGCCAGATCCTGGGTTTTTTCGGGTTTGAATCACGTAATAATGAGGTACCACACACTAACAGTCAATTAACCTTGGATTCGGTCAATATTTTACAGGATAACACCGGTTAGGTCTGAGTTAGGTCTGGGTTATGCCCGCATCTGGCTCATGATTTTGCCTTCTTCGCATACTTGTTGGCCAGATCCTGGGTTTCTTCGGGTTTGAATCACGTAGTAATGTGGTACCACACTGAAACAGTCCACAAAACTTGGTTTCGACGAATATTTTTTAGAGGATAACTCTGGTAAGCTCTGGGTTATACCCGCATCTGCCTCATGATTTTGACTTCTTCGCATACTTGTTGGCCAGATCCTGGGTTTTTTCGGGTTTGAATCACGTAGTAATGTGGTAGCACACAGTAACTGTCAATTAATGCTGGATTCGGACAATATTTTACAGGATAACACCGGTTAGGTCTGGGTTAGGTCTGGGTTATGCTCGCATCTGGCTCATGATTTTGACTTCTTCGCATACTTGTTGGCCAGATCCTGGGTTTTGTCGGGTTTGAATCACGTAGTAATGTGGTACCACACTGAAACAGTCCACAAAACTTGGTATCGATCAATATTTTAGAGGATAAAACCGGTTAGGTCTGGGTTAGGTCTGGGTGATGGCCGCATCTGGCTCATGATTTTGCCTTCTTCGCATACTTGTTGGCTAGATCCTGGGTTTTTTCGGGCTTGAATCACGTAATAATGAGGTACCACACAGTAACAGTCAATTAATCTTGGATTCGGTCAATATTTTACAGGATAACACCGGTTAGGTCTGGGTTAGGTCTGGGTTATGCCCGCATCTGGCCCATGATTTTGCCTTGTTCGCATACTTGTTGGCCAGATCCTGGGTTCTTTCGGGTTTGAATCACGTAGTAATGTGGTACCACACTGAAACAGTCCACAAAACTTGGTTTCGATCAATATTTTAGAGGATAAAACCGGTCAGGTCTGGGTTATGCCCGCATCTGGCTCATGATTTTGCCTTCTTCGCATACTTGTTGGCCAGATTCTGGGTGTTTTCGGGTTTGAATCGCGTAGTAATGTGGTACCACACAGTAACAGTCAATTAAACCTGGTTTCGATCCACATATTAGAGGTTAACGCGAGTAGGTCTGGGTTATGTCTGGGTTATGCCCGCATATGGCTCATGATTTTGCCTTCTTCGCATACTTGTTGGCCAGATCCTGCGTTTTTTCGGGTATGAATTACGTAGTAATGTGGTACCACACAGAAACAGTCCACTAAACTTTGTTTCGATCAATATTTTACAGGATAACACCGGTTAGGTCTGGGTTAGGTCTGGGTTATGCCCGCATATGGCTCATGATTTTGCCTTCTTCGCATACTTGTTGGCCAGATCCTGGGTTTTGTCGGGTTTGAATCACGTAGTAATGTTGTACCACACTGAAACAGTCCACAAAACTTGGTATCGATCAATATTTTAGAGGATAAAACCGGTTAGGTCTGGGTTAGGTCTGGGTGATGGCCGCATCTGGCTCATGATTTTGCCTTCTTCGCATACTTGTTGGCCAGATCCTGGGTTTTTTCGGGCTTGAATCACGTAATAATGAGGTACCACACAGTAACAGTCAATTAATCTTGGATTCGGTCAATATTTTACAGGATAACACCGGTTAGGTCTGGGTTAGGTCTGGGTTATGCCCGCATCTGGCCCATGATTTTGCCTTGTTCGCATACTTGTTGGCCAGATCCTGGGTTCTTTCGGGTTTGAATCACGTAGTAATGTGGTACCACACTGAAACAGTCCACAAAACTTGGTTTCGATCAATATTTTAGAGGATAAAACCGGTCAGGTCTGGGTTATGCCCGCATCTGGCTCATGATTTTGCCTTCTTCGCATACTTGTTGGCCAGATTCTGGGTGTTTTCGGGTTTGAATCACGTAGTAATGTGGTACCACACAGTAACAGTCAATTAAACCTGGTTTCGATCCACATTTTAGAGGTTAACGCGAGTAGGTCTGGGTTATGTCTGGGTTATGCCCGCATATGGCTCATGATTTTGCCTTATTCGCATACTTGTTGGCCAGATCCTGCGTTTTTTCGGGTATGAATTACGTAGTAATGTGGTACCACACAGAAACAGTCCACTAAACTTTGTTTCGATCAATATTTTACAGGATAACACCGGTTAGGTCTGGGTTAGGTCTGGGTTATGCCCGCATATGGCTCATGATTTTGCCTTATTCGCATACTTGTTGGCCAGATCCTGCGTTTTTTCGGGTATGAATTACGTAGTAATGTGGTACCACACAGAAACAGTCCACTAAACTTTGTTTCGATCAATATTTTACAGGATAACACCGGTTAGGTCTGGGTTAGGTCTGGGTTATGCCCGCATCTGGCTCATGATTTTGCCTTCTTCGCATACTTGTTGGCCAGATCCTGGGTTTTTTCGGGTTTGAATCACGTAGTAATGTGGTACCACACTGAAACAGTCCACAAACCTTGGTTTCGATCAATATTTTAGAGGATAAAACCGGTTAGGTCTGGGTTATGCCCGCATCTGGCTCATGATTTTGCCTTCTTCGCATACTTGTTGGCCAGATTCTGGGTGTTTTCGGGTTTGAATCACGTAGTAATGAGGTACCACACAGTAACAGTCAATTAAACCTGGTTTCGATCAACATTTTAGAGGTTAACGCGAGTATGTCTGGGTTATGTCTGGGTTATGCCCGCATATGGCTCATGATTTTGCCTTATTCGCATACTTGTTGGCCAGATCCTGCGTTTTTTCGGGTATGAATTACGTAGTAATGTGGTACCACACAAAAACAGTCCACTAAACTTTGTTTCGATCAATATTTTACAGGATAACACCGGTTAGGTCTGGGTTAGGTCTGGGTTATGCCCGCATCTGGCTCATGATTTTGCCTTCTTCGCATACTTGTTGGCCAGATCCTGGGTTTTTTCGGGTTTGAATCACGTAGTAATGTGGTACCACACTGAAACAGTCCACAAAACTTGGTTTCGATCAATATTTTAGAGGATAAAACCGGTTAGGTCTGGGTTATGCCCGCATCTGGCTCATGATTTTGCCTTCTTCGCATACTTGTTGGCCAGATTCTGGGTGTTTTCGGGTTTGAATCACGTAGTAATGTGGTACCACACAGTAACAGTCAATTAAACCTGGTTTCGATCCACATTTTAGAGGTTAACGCGAGTAGGTCTGGGTTATGTCTGGGTTATGCCCGCATATGGCTCATGATTTTGCCTTATTCGCATACTTGTTGGCCAGATCCTGCGTTTTTTCGGGTATGAATTACGTAGTAATGTGGTACCACACAGAAACAGTCCACTAAACTTTGTTTCGATCAATATTTTACAGGATAACACCGGTTAGGTCTGGGTTAGGTCTGGGTTATGCCCGCATATGGCTCATGATTTTGCCTTATTCGCATACTTGTTGGCCAGATCCTGCGTTTTTTCGGGTATGAATTACGTAGTAATGTGGTACCACACAGAAACAGTCCACTAAACTTTGTTTCGATCAATATTTTACAGGATAACACCGGTTAGGTCTGGGTTAGGTCTGGGTTATGCCCGCATCTGGCTCATGATTTTGCCTTCTTCGCATACTTGTTGGCCAGATCCTGGGTTTTTTCGGGTTTGAATCACGTAGTAATGTGGTACCACACTGAAACAGTCCACAAAACTTGGTTTCGATCAATATTTTAGAGGATAAAACCGGTTAGGTCTGGGTTATGCCCGCATCTGGCTCATGATTTTGCCTTCTTCGCATACTTGTTGGCCAGATTCTGGGTGTTTTCGGGTTTGAATCACGTAGTAATGAGGTACCACACAGTAACAGTCAATTAAACCTGGTTTCGATCAACATTTTAGAGGTTAACGCGAGTATGTCTGGGTTATGTCTGGGTTATGCCCGCATATGGCTCATGATTTTGCCTTATTCGCATACTTGTTGGCCAGATCCTGCGTTTTTTCGGGTATGAATTACGTAGTAATGTGGTACCACACAGAAACAGTCCACTAAACTTTGTTTCGATCAATATTTTACAGGATAACACCGGTTAGGTCTGGGTTAGGTCTGGGTTATGCCCGCATCTGGCTCATGATTTTGCCTTCTTCGCATACTTGTTGGCCAGATCCTGGGTTTTTTCGGGTTTGAATCACGTAGTAATGTGGTACCACACTGAAACAGTCCACAAAACTTGGTTTCGATCAATATTTTAGAGGATAAAACCGGTTAGGTCTGGGTTATGCCCGCATCTGGCTCATGATTTTGCCTTCTTCGCATACTTGTTGGCCAGATTCTGGGTGTTTTCGGGTTTGAATCACGTAGTAATGTGGTACCACACAGTAACAGTCAATTAAACCTGGTTTCGATCCACATTTTAGAGGTTAACGCGAGTAGGTCTGGGTTATGTCTGGGTTATGCCCGCATCTGGCCCATGATTTTGCCTTGTTCGCATACTTGTTGGCCAGATCCTGGGTTCTTTCGGGTTTGAATCACGTAGTAATGTGGTACCACACTGAAACAGTCCACAAAACTTGGTTTCGATCAATATTTTAGAGGATAAAACCGGTTAGGTCTGGGTTATGCCCGCATCTGGCTCATGATTTTGCCTTCTTCGCATACTTGTTGGCCAGATTCTGGGTGTTTTCGGGTTTGAATCACGTAGTAATGTGGTACCACACAGTAACAGTCAATTAAACCAGGTTTCGATCCACATTTTAGAGGTTAACGCGAGTAGGTCTGGGTTATGTCTGGGTTATGCCCGCATATGGCTCATGATTTTGCCTTATTCGCATACTTGTTGGCCAGATCCTGCGTTTTTTCGGGTATGAATTACGTAGTAATGTGGTACCACACAGAAACAGTCCACTAAACTTTGTTTCGATCAATATTTTACAGGATAACACCGGTTAGGTCTGGGTTAGGTCTGGGTTATGCCCGCATCTGGCTCATGATTTTGCCTTCTTCGCATACTTGTTGGCCAGATCCTGGGTTTTTTCGGGTTTGAATCACGTAGTAATGTGGTACCACACTGAAACAGTCCACAAAACTTGGTTTCGATCAATATTTTACAGGATAACACCGGTTAGGTCTGGGTTAGGTCTGGGTTATGCCCGCATCTGGCTCATGATTTTGCCTTCTTCGCATACTTGTTGGCCAGATCCTGGGTTTTTTCGGGTATGAATCACGTAGTAATGTGGTACCACACTGAAACAGTCCACAAAACTTGGTTTCGATCAATATTTTAGAGGATAAAACCGGTTAGGTCTGGGTTATGCCCGCATCTGGCTCATGATTTTGCCTTCTTCGCATACTTGTTGGCCAGATTCTGGGTGTTTTCGGGTTTGAATCACGTAGTAATGTGGTACCACACAGTAACAGTCAATTAAACCTGGTTTCGATCCACATTTTAGAGGTTAACGCGAGTAGGTCTGGGTTATGTCTGGGATATGCCCGCATATGGCTCATGATTTTGCCTTATTCGCATACTTGTTGGCCAGATCCTGCGTTTTTTCGGGTATGAATTACGTAGTAATGTGGTACCACACAGAAACAGTCCACTAAACTTTGTTTCGATCAATATTTTACAGGATAACACCGGTTAGGTCTGGGTTAGGTCTGGGTTATGCCCGCATCTGGCTCATGATTTTGCCTTCTTCGCATACTTGTTGGCCAGATCCTGGGTTTTTTCGGGTTTGAATCACGTAGTAATGTGGTACCACACTGAAGCAGTCCACAAAACTTGGTTTCGATCAATATTTTAGAGGATAAAACCGGTTAGGTCTGGGTTATGCCCGCATCTGGCTCATGATTTTGCCTTCTTCGCATACTTGTTGGCCAGATTCTGGGTGTTTTCGGGTTTGAATCACGTAGTAATGTGGTACCACACAGTAACAGTCAATTAAACCTGGTTTCGATCCACATTTTAGAGGTTAACGCGAGTAGGTCTGGGTTATGTCTGGGTTATGCCCGCATATGGCTCATGATTTTGCCTTATTCGCATACTTGTTGGCCAGATCCTGCGTTTTTTCGGGTATGAATTACGTAGTAATGTGGTACCACACAGAAACAGTCCACTAAACTTTGTTTCGATCAATATTTTACAGGATAACACCGGTTAGGTCTGGGTTAGGTCTGGGTTATGCCCGCATCTGGCTCATGATTTTGCCTTCTTCGCATACTTGTTGGCCAGATCCTGGGTTTTTTCGGGTTTGAATCACGTAGTAATGTGGTACCACACTGAAACAGTCCACAAAACTTGGTTTCGATCAATATTTTAGAGGATAAAACCGGTTAGGTCTGGGTTATGCCCGCATCTGGCTCATGATTTTGCCTTCTTCGCATACTTGTTGGCCAGATTCTGGGTGTTTTCGGGTTTGAATCACGTAGTAATGTGGTACCACACAGTAACAGTCCACTAAACTTTGTTTCGATCAATATTTTACAGGATAACACCGGTTAGGTCTGGGTTAGGTCTGGATTATGCCCGCATCTGGCTCATGATTTTGCCTTCTTCGCATACTTGTTGGCCAGATCCTGGGTTTTCTCGGGTTTGAATCACGTAGTAATGTGGTACCACACAGTAACAGTCAATTAAACTTGGTTTCGATCAATATTTTACAGACTAAAACCGGCTAGGTCTGAGTTAGGTCTGGGTTATGCCCGCATCTGGCTCATGATTTTGCCTTCTTCGCATACTTGTTGGCCAGATCCTGGGTTTTGTCGGTTTTGAATCACGTAGTAATGTGGTACCACACTGAAACAGTCCACAAAACTTGGGTTCGATCAATATTTTAGCGGACAAAACCGGTTAGGTCGGTGTTGGGTCTGCGTTATGCCCGCATCTGGCTCATGATTTTGCCTTTTCCGTATTCTTGTTGGCCAGATCCTTGGTTTTCTCTGGTTTGAATCACGTAGTAATGTGGTACCACACTGAAACAGTCCACAAAACTTGGGTTCGATCAATATTTTAGCGGACAAAACCGGTTAGGTCGGTGTTAGGACTGCGTTATGCCCGCATCTGGCTCATGATTTTGCCTTTTCCGTATTCTTGTTGGCCAGATCCTGGGTTTTTTCGGGTTTGAATCACGTAGTAATGTGGTGCGACACAGAAACAGTCCATTAAACTTGGTTTCGACGAATATTTTAGAGGATAACACTGGTAAGGTCTGGGTTATGCTCGCATCTGCCTCATGATTTTGCCTTCTTCGCTTACTTGTTGGCCAGATCCTGGGTTTTGTCGGGTTTGAATCACGTAGTAATGTGGTACCACACTGAAACAGTCCACAAAACTTGGTATCGATCAATATTTTAGAGGATAAAACCGGTTAGGTCTGGGTTAGGTCTGGGTGATGGCCGCATCTGGCTCATGATTTTGCCTTCTTCGCATACTTGTTGGCCAGATCCTGGGTTTTTTCGGGTTTGAATCACGTAATAATGAGGTACCACACAGTAACAGTCAATTAATCTTGGATTCGGTCAATATTTTACAGGATAACACCGGTTAGGTCTGGGTTAGGTCTGGGGTATGCCCGCATCTGGCTCATGATTTTGCCTTCTTCGCATACTTGTTGGGCAGATCCTGGGTTTTTTCGGGTATGAATTACGTAGTAATGTGGTACCACACAGAAACAGTCCACTAAACTTGGTTTCGATCAATATTTTACAGGATAACACCGGTTAGGTCTGGGTTAGGTCTGGGTTATGCCCGCATCTGGCTCATGATTTTGCCTTCTTCGCATACTCGATGGCCAGATCCTGGGTTCTTTCGGGATTGAATCACGTAGTAATGTGGTACCACACTGAGACAGTCCATTCAACTTGGTTTCGATCAATATTATAGAGGATAACACCGGTTAGGTCTGGGTTAGGTCTGGGTTATGCCTGCATCTGGCTCATGATTTTGCCTTCTTCGCATACTTGTTGGCCAGATTCTGGGTGTATTCGGGTTTGAATCACGTAGTAATGTGGTACCACACAGTAACAGTCAATTAAACATGGTTTCGATCAATATTTTACAGACTAAAACCGGTTAGGTCTGAGTTAGGTCTGGGTTATGCCCGCATCTGGCTCATGATTTTGCCTTCTTCGCATACTTGTTGGCCAGATCCTGGGTTTCTTCGTGTTTGAATCACGTAGTAATGTGGTACCACACTGAAACAGTCCACAAAACTTGGTTTCGACGAATATTTTAGAGGATAACTCTGGTAAGCTCTGGGTTATACCCGCATCTGGCTGATGATTTTGACTTCTTCGCATACTTGTTGGCCAGATCCTGGGTTTTTTCGGGTTTGAATCACGTAGTAATGTGGTAGCACACAGTAACTGTCAATTAATGCTGGATTCGGTCAATATTTTAAAGGATAACACCGGTTAGGTCTGGGTTAGGTCTGGGTTATGCCCGCATCTGGCTCATGATTTTGCCTTCTTCGCATACTTGTTGGCCAGATTCTGGGTGTTTTCGGGTTTGAATCACGTAGTAATGTGGTACCACACAGTAACAATCAATTAAACCTGGTTTCGATCCACATTTTAGACGTTAACGCGAGTAGGTCTGGGTTATGTCTGGGTTATGCCCGCATATGGCTCATGATTTTGCCTTATTCGCATACTTGTTGGCCAGATCCTGCGTTTTTTCGGGTATGAATTACGTAGTAATGTGGTACCACACAGAAACAGTCCACTAAACTTTGTTTCGATCAATATTTTACAGGATAACACCGGTTAGGTCTGGGTTAGGTCTGGGTTATGCCCGCATCTGGCTCATGATTTTGCCTTCTTCGCATACTTGTTGGCCAGATCCTGGGTTTTTTCGGGTTTGAATCACGTAGTAATGTGGTACCACACTGAAACAGTCCACAAAACTTGGTTTCGATCAATATTTTAGAGGATAAAACCGGTTAGGTCTGGGTTAGGTCTGGGTTATGCCCGCATCTGGCTCATGATTTTGCCTTCTTCGCATACTTGTTGGCCAGATCCTAGGTTTTTTCGGGTTTGAATCACGTAGTAATGTGGTACCACACAGAAACAGTCCACTAAACTTTGTTTCGATCAATATTTTACAGGATAACACCGGTTAGGTCTGGGTTAGGTCTGGGTTATGCCCGCATCTGGCTCATGATATTGCATTCTTGGCATACTTGTTGGGCAGATCCTGGGTTTTGTCGGGTTTGAATCACGTAGTAATGTGGTACCACCCTGAAACAGTCCACAAAACTTGGGTTCGATCAATATTTTAGCGGACAAAACCGGTAAGGTCGGTGTTAGGTCTGCGTTATGCCCGCATATGGCTCATGATTTTGCCTTATTCGCATACTTGTTGGCCAGATCCTGCGTTTTTTCGGGTATGAATTACGTAGTAATGTGGTACCACACAGAAACAGTCCACTAAACTTTGTTTCGATCAATATTTTAAAGGATAAAACCGGTTAGGTCTGGGTTAGGTCTGGGTTATGCCCGCATCTGGCTCATGATTTTGCCTTCTTCGCATACTTGTTGGCCAGATCCTAGGTTTTTTCGGGTTTGAATCACGTAGTAATGTGGTTCCACACAGAAACAGTCCACTAAACTTGGTTTCGATCAATATTTTAGAGGATAAAACCGGTTAGGTCTGGGTTATGCCCGCATCTGGCTCATGATTTTGCCTTCTTCGCATACTTGTTGGCCAGATTCTGGGTGTTTTCGGGTTTGAATCACGTAGTAATGTGGTACCACACAGTAACAGTCAATTAAACCTGGTTTCGATCCACATTTTAGAGGTTAACGCGAGTAGGTCTGGGTTATGTCTGGGTTATGCCCGCATATGGCTCATGATTTTGCCTTATTCGCATACTTGTTGGCCAGATCCTGCGTTTTTTCGGGTATGAATTACGTAGTAATGTGGTACCACACAGAAACAGTCCACTAAACTTTGTTTCGATCAATATTTTAAAGGATAAAACCGGTTAGGTCTGGGTTAGGTCTGGGTTATGCCCGCATCTGGCTCATGATTTTGCCTTCTTCGCATACTTGTTGGCCAGATCCTAGGTTTTTTCGGGTTTGAATCACGTAGTAATGTGGTTCCACACAGAAACAGTCCACTAAACTTGGTTTCGATCAATATTTTAGAGGATAAAACCGGTTAGGTCTGGGTTATGCCCGCATCTGGCTCATGATTTTGCCTTCTTCGCATACTTGTTGGCCAGATTCTGGGTGTTTTCGGGTTTGAATCACGTAGTAATGTGGTACCACACAGTAACAGTCAATTAAACCTGGTTTCGATCCACATTTTAGAGGTTAACGCGAGTAGGTCTGGGTTATGTCTGGGTTATGCCCGCATATGGCTCATGATTTTGCCTTATTCGCATACTTGTTGGCCAGATCCTGCGTTTTTTCGGGTATGAATTACGTAGTAATGTGGTACCACACAGAAACAGTCCACTAAACTTTGTTTCGATCAATATTTTACAGGATAACACCGGTTAGGTCTGGGTTAGGTCTGGGTTATGCCCGCATCTGGCTCATGATTTTGCCTTATTCGCATACTTGTTGGCCAGATCCTGCGTTTTTTCGGGTATGAATTACGTAGTAATGTGGTACCACACAGAAACAGCCCACTAAACTTTGTTTCGATCAATATTTTACAGGATAACACCGGTTAGGTCTGGGTTAGGTCTGGGTTATGCCCGCATCTGGCTCATGATTTTGCCTTCTTCGCATACTTGTTGGCCAGATCCTGGGTTTTTTCGGGTTTGAATCACGTAGTAATGTGGTACCACACTGAAACAGTCCACAAAACTTGGTTTCGATCAATATTTTAAAGGATAAAACCGGTTAGGTCTGGGTTAGGTCTGGGTTATGCCCGCATCTGGCTCATGATTTTGCCTTCTTCGCATACTTGTTGGCCAGATCCTAGGTTTTTTCGGGTTTGAATCACGTAGTAATGTGGTTCCACACAGAAACAGTCCACTAAACTTTGTTTCGATCAATATTTTACAGGATAACACCGGTTAGGTCTGGGTTAGGTCTGGGTTATGCCCGCATCTGGCTCATGATTTTGCCTTCTTCGCATACTTGTTGGCCAGATCCTGGGTTTTCTCGGGTTTGAATCACGTAGTAATGTGGTACCACACAGTAACAGTCAATTAAACTTGGTTTCGATCAATATTTTACAGACTAAAACCGGCTAGGTCTGAGTTAGGTCTGGGTTATGCCCGCATCTGGCTCATGATTTTGCCTTCTTCGCATACTTGTTGGCCAGATCCTGGGTTTTTTCGGGTTTGAATCACGTAGTAATGTGGTGCGACACAGAAACAGTCCACTAAACTTGGTTTCGATCAATATTTTAGTCGGTAACACCGGTTTGGTCTGGGTTAGGTCTGGGTTATGCCCGCATCTGGCTCATGATATTGCATTCTTGGCATACTTGTTGGGCAGATCTTGGGTTTTGTCGGGTTTGAATCACGTAGTAATGTGGTACCACACTGAAACAGTCCACAAAACTTGGGTTCGATCAATATTTTAGCGGACAAAACCGGTTAGGTCGGTGTTAGGTCTGCGTTATGCCCGCATCTGGCTCATGATTTTGCCTTTTCCGTATTCTTGTTGGCCAGATCCTGGGTTTTTTCGGGTTTGACACGTAGTAATGTGGTACCACACTGAAACAGTCCACTAAACTTGGTTTCGATCAATATTTTAGTCGGTAACACCGGTTTGGTCTGGGTTAGGTCTGGGTTATGCCCGCATCTGGCTCGTGATATTGCATTCTTGGCATACTTGTTGGGCAGATCCTGGGTTTTGTCGGGTTTGAATCACGTAGTAATGTGGTACCACACTGAAACAGGCCACAAAACTTGGTATCGATCAATATTTTAGAGGATAAAACCGGTTAGGTCTGGGTTAGGTCTGGGTGATGGCCGCATCTGGCTCATGATTTTGCCTTCTTCGCATACTTGTTGGCCAGATCCTGGGTTTTTTCGGGTTTGAATCACGTAGTAATGTGGTAGCACACAGTAACTGTCAATTAATGCTGGATTCGGTCAATATTTTACAGGATAACACCGGTTAGGTCTGGGTTAGGACTGGGTTATGCTCGCATCTGCCTCATGATTTTGCCTTCTTCGCATACTTGTTGGCCAGATCCTGGGTTTTGTCGGGTTTGAATCACGTAGTAATGTGGTACCACACTGAAACAGTCCACAAAACTTGGTATCGATCAATATTTTAGAGGATAAAACCGGTTAGGTCTGGGTTAGGTCTGGGTGATGGCCGCATCTGGCTCATGATTTTGCCTTCTTCGCATACTTGTTGCCCAGATCCTGGGTTTTTTCGGGTTTGAATCACGTAATAATGAGGTACCACACAGTAACAGTCAATTAATCTTGGATTCGGTCAATATTTTACAGGATGACACCGGTTAGGTCTGGGTTAGGTCTGGGGTATGCCCGCATCTGGCTCATGATTTTGCCTTCTTCGCATACTTGTTGGGCAGATCCTGGGTTTTTTCGGGTATGAATTACGTAGTAATGTGGTACCACACAGAAACAGTCCACTAAACTTGGTTTCGATCAATATTTTACAGGATAACACCGGTTAGCTCTGGGTTAGGTCTGGGTTATGCCCGCATCTGGCTCATGATTTTGCCTTCTTCGCATACTCGATGGCCAGATCCTGGGTTCTTTCGGGTTTGAATCACGTAGTAATGTGGTACCACACTGAGACAGTCCATTCAACTTGGTTTCGATCAATATTATAGAGGATAACACCGGTTAGGTCTGGGTTAGGTCTGGGTTATGCCCGCATCTGGCTCATGATTTTGCCTTCTTCGCATACTTGTTGGCCAGATTCTGGGTGTATTCGGGTTTGAATCACGTAGTAATGTGGTACCACACAGTAACAGTCAATTAAACATGGTTTCGATCAATATTTTACAGACTAAAACCGGTTAGGTCTGAGTTAGGTCTGGGTTATGCCCGCATCTGGCTCATGATTTTGCCTTCTTCGCATACTTGTTGGCCAGATCCTGGGTTTCTTCGGGTTTGAATCACGTAGTAATGTGGTACCACACTGAAACAGTCCACAAAACTTGGTTTCGACGAATATTTTAGAGGATAACTCTGGTAAGCTCTGGGTTATACCCGCATCTGGCTGATGATTTTGACTTCTTCGCATACTTGTTGGCCAGATCCTGGGTTTTTTCGGGTTTGAATCACGTAGTAATGTGGTAGCACACAGTAACTGTCAATTAATGCTGGATTCGGTCAATATTTTACAGGATAACACCGGTTAGGTCTGGGTTAGGTCTGGGTTATGCCCGCATCTGGCTCATGATTTTGCCTTCTTCGCATACTTGTTGGCCAGATTCTGGGTGTTTTCGGGTTTGAATAACGTAGTAATGTGGTACCACACAGTAACAATCAATTAAACCTGGTTTCGATCCACATTTTAGAGGTTAACGCGAGTAGGTCTGGGTTATGTCTGGGTTATGCCCGCATATGGCTCATGATTTTGCCTTATTCGCATACTTGTTGGCCAGATCCTGCGTTTTTTCGGGTATGAATTACGTAGTAATGTGGTACCACACAGAAACAGTCCACTAAACTTTGTTTCGATCAATATTTTACAGGATAACACCGGTTAGGTCTGGGTTAGGTCTGGGTTATGCCCGCATCTGGCTCATGATTTTGCCTTCTTCGCATACTTGTTGGCCAGATCCTGGGTTTTTTCGGGTTTGAATCACGTAGTAATGTGGTACCACACTGAAACAGTCCACAAAACTTGGTTTCGATCAATATTTTAGAGGATAAAACCGGTTAGGTCTGGGTTAGGTCTGGGTTATGCCCGCATCTGGCTCATGATTTTGCCTTCTTCGCATACTTGTTGGCCAGATCCTAGGTTTTTTCGGGTTTGAATCACGTAGTAATGTGGTACCACACAGAAACAGTCCACTAAACTTTGTTTCGATCAATATTTTACAGGATAACACCGGTTAGGTCTGGGTTAGGTCTGGGTTATGCCCGCATCTGGCTCATGATATTGCATTCTTGGCATACTTGATGGGCAGATCCTGGGTTTTGTCGGGTTTGAATCACGTAGTAATGTGGTACCACACTGAAACAGTCCACAAAACTTGGGTTCGATCAATATTTTAGCGGACAAAACCGGTAAGGTCGGTGTTAGGTCTGCGTTATGCCCGCATATGGCTCATGATTTTGCCTTATTCGCATACTTGTTGGCCAGATCCTGCGTTTTTTCGGGTATGAATTACGTAGTAATGTGGTACCACACAGAAACAGTCCACTAAACTTTGTTTCGATCAATATTTTAAAGGATAAAACCGGTTAGGTCTGGGTTAGGTCTGGGTTATGCCCGCATCTGGCTCATGATTTTGCCTTCTTCGCATACTTGTTGGCCAGATCCTAGGTTTTTTCGGGTTTGAATAACGTAGTAATGTGGTTCCACACAGAAACAGTCCACTAAACTTGGTTTCGATCAATATTTTAGAGGATAAAACCGGTTAGGTCTGGGTTATGCCCGCATCTGGCTCATGATTTTGCCTTCTTCGCATACTTGTTGGCCAGATTCTGGGTGTTTTCGGGTTTGAATCACGTAGTAATGTGGTACCACACAGTAACAGTCAATTAAACCTGGTTTCGATCCACATTTTAGAGGTTAACGCGAGTAGGTCTGGGTTATGTCTGGGTTATGCCCGCATATGGCTCATGATTTTGCCTTATTCGCATACTTGTTGGCCAGATCCTGCGTTTTTTCGGGTATGAATTACGTAGTAATGTGGTACCACACAGAAACAGTCCACTAAACTTTGTTTCGATCAATATTTTACAGGATAACACCGGTTAGGTCTGGGTTAGGTCTGCGTAATGCCCGCATCTGGCTCATGATTTTGCCTTATTCGCATACTTGTTGGCCAGATCCTGCGTTTTTTCGGGTATGAATTACGTAGTAATGTGGTACCACACAGAAACAGCCCACTAAACTTTGTTTCGATCAATATTTTACAGGATAACACCGGTTAGGTCTGGGTTAGGTCTGGGTTATGCCCGCATCTGGCTCATGATTTTGCCTTCTTCGAATACTTGTTGGCCAGATCCTGGGTTTTTTCGGGTTTGAATCACGTAGTAATGTGGTACCACACTGAAACAGTCCACAAAACTTGGTTTCGATCAATATTTTAAAGGATAAAACCGGTTAGGTCTGGGTTAGGTCTGGGTTATGCCCGCATCTGCCTCATGATTTTGCCTTCTTCGCATACTTGTTGGCCAGATCCTAGGTTTTTTCGGGTTTGAATCACGTAGTAATGTGGTTCCACACAGAAACAGTCCACTAAACTTGGTTTCGATCAATATTTTAGAGGATAAAACCGGTTAGGTCTGGGTTATGCCCGCATCTGGCTCATGATTTTGCCTTCTTCGCATACTTTTTGGCCAGATTCTGGGTGTTTTCGGGTTTGAATCACGTAGTAATGTGGTACCACACAGTAACAGTCAATTAAACCTGGTTTCGATCCACATTTTAGAGGTTAACGCGAGTAGGTCTGGGTTATGTCTGGGTTATGCCCGCATATGGCTCATGATTCTGCCTTATTCGCATACTTGTTGGCCAGATCCTGCGTTTTTTCGGGTATGAATTACGTAGTAATGTGGTACCACACAGAAACAGTCCACTAAACTTTGTTTCGATCAATATTTTACAGGATAACACCGGTTAGGTCTGGGTTAGGTCTGCGTAATGCCCGCATCTGGCTCATGATTTTGCCTTATTCGCATACTTGTTGGCCAGATCCTGCGTTTTTTCGGGTATGAATTACGTAGTAATGTGGTACCACACAGAAACAGCCCACTAAACTTTGTTTCGATCAATATTTTACAGGATAACACCGGTTAGGTCTGGGTTAGGTCTGGGTTATGCCCGCATCTGGCTCATGATTTTGCCTTCTTCGAATACTTGTTGGCCAGATCCTGGGTTTTTTCGGGTTTGAATCACGTAGTAATGTGGTACCACACTGAAACAGTCCACAAAACTTGGTTTCGATCAATATTTTAAAGGATAAAACCGGTTAGGTCTGGGTTAGGTCTGGGTTATGCCCGCATCTGGCTCATGATTTTGCCTTCTTCGCATACTTGTTGGCCAGATCCTAGGTTTTTTCGGGTTTGAATCACGTAGTAATGTGGTTCCACACAGAAACAGTCCACTAAACTTTGTTTCGATCAATATTTTACAGGATAACACCGGTTAGGTCTGGGTTAGGTCTGGGTTATGCCCGCATCTGGCTCATGATTTTGCCTTCTTCGCATACTTGTTGGCCAGATCCTGGGTTTTCTCGGGTCTGAATCACGTAGTAATGTGGTACCACACAGTAACAGTCAATTAAACTTGGTTTCGATCAATATTTTACAGACGAAAACCGGCCAGGTCTGAGTTAGGTCTGGGTTATGCCCGCATCTGGCTCATGATTTTGCCTTCTTCGCATACTTGTTGGCCAGATCCTGGGTTTTGTCGGGTTTGAATCACGTAGTAATGTGGTACCACACTGAAACAATCCACAAAACTTGGGTTCGATCAATATTTTAGCGGACAAAACCGGTTAGGTCGGTGTTAGGTCTGCGTTATGCCCGCATCTGGCTCATGATTTTGCCTTTTCCGTATTCTTGTTGGCCAGATCCTTGGTTTTCTCTGGTTTGGATCACGTAGTAATGTGGTACCACACTGAAACAGTCCACTAAACTTGGTTTCGATCAATATTTTAGTCGGTAACACCGGTTTGGTCTGGGTTAGGTCTGGGTTATGCCCGCATCTGGCTCATGATATTGCATTCTTGGCATACTTGTTGGGCAGATCCTGGGTTTTGTCGGGTTTGAATCACGTAGTAATGTGGTACCACACTGAAACAGTCCACAAAACTTGGGTTCGATCAATATTTTAGCGGACAAAACCGGTTAGGTCGGTGTTAGGTCTGCGTTATGCCCACATCTGGCTCATGATTTTGCCTTTTCCGTATTCTTGTTGGCCAGATCCTGGGTTTTTTCGGGTTTGAATCACGTAGTAATGTGGTGCGACACAGAAACAGTCCATTAAACTTGGTTTCGACGAATATTTTAGAGGATAACACTGGTAAGGTCTGGGTTATACCCGCATCTGGCTCATGATTTTGACTTCTTCGCATACTTGTTGGCCAGATCCTTGGTTTTCTCTGGTTTGAATCACGTAGTAATGTGGTACCACACTAAAACAGTCCACTAAACGTGGTTTCGATCAATATTTTAGTCGGTAACACCGGTTTGGTCTGGGTTAGGTCTGGGTTATGCCCGCATCTGGCTCATGATATTGCATTCTTGGCATACTTGTTGGGCAGATCCTGGGTATTGTCGGGTTTGAATCACGTAGTAATGTGGTACCACACTGAAACAGTCCACAAAACTTGGGTTCGATCAATATTTTAGCGGACAAAACCGGTTAGGTCGGTGTTAGGTCTGCGTTATGCCCGCATCTGGCTCATGATTTTGCCTTTTCCGTATTCTTGTTGGCCAGATCCTGGGTTTTTTCGGGTTTGACAAGTAGTAATGTGGTACCACACTGAAACAGTCCACTAAACTTGGTTTCGATCAATATTTTAGTCGGTAACACCGGTTTGGTCTGGGTTAGGTCTGGGTTATGCCCGCATCTGGCTCGTGATATTGCATTCTTGGCATACTTGTTGGGCAGATCCTGGGTTTTGCCGGGTTTGAATCACGTAGTAATGTGGTACCACACTGAAACAGTCCACAGAACTTGGTTTCGATCAATATTTTAGAGGATAACACCGGTTCGGTCTGGGTTAGGTCCGGGTTATGCCCGCATCTGGCTCATGAATTTGCCTTCCCCGCATACTTGTGGCCAGATCCTGGGTTTTTCGGGTTTGAATCACGTAGTAATGTGGTGCCACACAGAAACAGCCCATTAAACTTGGTTTCGACGAATATTTTAGAGGATAACACTGGTAAGGTCTGGGTTGTACCCGCATCTGGCTCATGATTTTGACTTCTTCGCATACTTGTTGGCCAGATCCTGGGTTTTGTCGGGTTTGAATCACGTAGTAATGTGGTACCACACAGAAACAGTCCACTAAACTTGGTTTCGATCAATATTTTACAGGATAACACCGGTTAGGTCTGGGTTAGGTCTGGGTTATGCCCGCATCTGGCTCATGATTTTGCCTTCTTCGCATACTCGATGGCCAGATCCTGGGTTCTTTCGGGTTTGAATCACGTAGTAATGTGGTACCACACTGAGACAGTCCATTAAATTTGTTTTCGATCAATATTATAGAGGATAACACCGGTTAGGTCTGGGTTAGGTCTGGGTGGTGGCCGCATCTGGCTCATGATTTTGCCTTCTTCGCATACTTGTTGGCCAGATCCTGGGTTTTTTCGGGTTTGAATCACGTAATAATGAGGTACCACACAGTAACAGTCAATTAATCTTGGATTCGACGAATATTTTAGAGGATAACACTGGTAAGGTCTGGGTTGTACCCGCATCTGGCTCATGATTTTGACTTCTTCGCATACTTGTTGGCCAGATCCTGGGTTTTTTCGGGTTTGAATCACGTAGTAATGTGGTACCACACAGTAACTGTCAATTAATGCTGGATTCGGTCAATATTTTACAGGATAACACCGGTTAGGTCTGGGTTAGGTCTGGGTTATGCTCGCATCTGGCTCATGATTTTGCCTTCTTCGCATACTTGATGGCCAGATCCTGGGTTTTGTCGGGTTTGAATCACGTAGTAATGTGGTACCACACTGAAACAGTCCACAAAACTAGGTATCGATCAATATTTTAGAGGATAAAACCGGTTAGGTCTGGGTTAGGTCTGGGTGATGGCCGCATCTGGCTCATGATTTTGCCTTCTTCGCATACTTGTTGGCCAGATCCTGGGTTTTTTCGGGTTTGAATCACGTAGTAATGTAGTAGCACACAGTAACTGTCAATTAATGCTGGATTCGGTCAATATTTTACAGGATAACACCGGTTAGGTCTGGGTTAGGACTGGGTTATGCTCGCATCTGGCTCATGATTTTGCCTTCTTCGCATACTTGTTGGCCAGATCCTGGGTTTTGTCGGGTTTGAATCACGTAGTAATGTGGTACCACACTGAAACAGTCCACAAAACTTGGTATCGATCAATATTTTAGAGGATAAAACCGGTTAGGTCTGGGTTAGGTCTGGGTGGTGGCCGCATCTGGCTCATGATTTTGCCTTCTTCGCATACTTGTTGGCCAGATCCTGGGTTTTTTCGGGTTTGAATCACGTAATAATGAGGTACCACACAGTAACAGTCAATTAATCTTGGATTCGGTCAATATTTTACAGGATAACACCGGTTAGGTCTGGGTTAGGTCTGGGGTATGCCCGCATCTGGCTCATGATTTTGCCTTCTTCGCATACTTGTTGGGCAGATCCTGGGTTTTTTCGGGTATGAATTACGTAGTAATGTGGTACCACACAGAAACAGTCCACTAAACTTGGTTTCGATCAATATTTTACAGGATAACACCGGTTAGGTCTGGGTTAGGTCTGGGTTATGCCCGCATCTGGCTCATGATTTTGCCTTCTTCGCATACTCGATGGCCAGATCCTGGGTTCTTTCGGGTTTGAATCACGTAGTAATGTGGTACCACACTGAGACAGTCCATTAAACTTGTTTTCGATCAATATTATAGAGGATAACACCGGTTAGGTCTGGGTTAGGTCTGGGTTATGCCCGCATCTGGCTCATGATTTTGCCTTCTTCGCAAACTTGTTGGCCAGATTCTGGGTGTATTCGGGTTTGAATCACGTAGTAATGTGGTACCACACAGTAACAGTCAATTAAACATGGTTTCGATCAATATTTTACAGACTAAAACCGGTTGGGTCTGAGTTAGGTCAGGGTTATGCCCGATTCTGGCTCATGATTTTGCCTTCTTTGCATACTTGTTGGCCAGATCCTGGGTTTCTTCGGGTTTGAATCACGTAGTAATGTGGTACCACACTGAAACAGTCCACAAAACTTGGTTTCGACGAATATTTTAGAGGATAACTCTGGTAAGCTCTGGGTTATACCCGCATCTGGCTGATGATTTTGACTTCTTCGCATACTTGTTGGCCAGATCCTGGGTTTTTTCGGGTTTGAATCACGTAGTAATGTGGTAGCACACAGTAACTGTCAATTAATGCTGGATTCGGTCAATATTTTACAGGATAACACCGGTTAGGTCTGGGTTAGGTCTGGGTTATGCTCGCATCTGGCTCATGATTTTGCCTTCTTCGCATACTTGTTGGCCAGATCCTGGGTTTTGTCGGGTTTGAATCACGTAGTAATGTGGTACCACACTGAAACAGTCCACAAAACTTGGTATCGATCAATATTTTAGAGTATAAAACCGGTTAGGTCTGGGTTAGGTCTGGGTGATGGCCGCATCTGGCTCATGATTTTGCCTTCTTCGCATACTTGTTGGCCAGATCCTGGGTTTTTTCGGGTTTGAATCACGTAGTAATGTGGTAGCACACAGTAACTGTCAATTAATGCTGGATTCGGTCAATATTTTACAGGATAACACCGGTTAGGTCTGGGTTAGGACTGGGTTATGCTCGCATCTGGCTCATGATTTTGCCTTCTTCGCATACTTGTTGGCCAGATCCTGGGTTTTGTCGGGTTTGAATCACGTAGTAATGTGGTACCACACTGAAACAGTCCACAAAACTTGGTATCGATCAATATTTTAGAGGATAAAACCGGTCAGGTCTGGGTTAGGTTTGGGTGATGGCTGCATCTGGCTCATGATTTTGCCTTCTTCGCATACTTGTTGGCCAGATCCTGGGTTTTTTCGGGTTTGAATCACGTAATAATGAGGTACCACACAGTAACAGTCAATTAATCTTGGATTCGGTCAATATTTTACAGGATAACACCGGTTAGGTCTGGGTTAGGTCTGGGGTATGCCCGCATCTGGCTCATGATTTTGCCTTCTTCGCATACTTGTTGGCCAGATTCTGGGTGTTTTCGGGTTTGAATCGCGTAATAATGTGGTACCACTGTGAAACAGTCAATTAAACCTGGTTTCGGTCAATATTTTAGAGGATAACACCGGTTATGTCTAGGTTAGGCCTGTGTTATGGCCGCATCTCGCTCATGATTTTGCCTTTTTCATATACTTGTTGGCCAGATCCTGGGTTTTTTCGGGTTTGAATCACGTAGTAATGTGGTACAACAGTGAAACAGTCAATTAAACCTGGTTTCGATCAATATTTTCGAGGATAAAACCGGTTAGGTCTGGGTTAGGTCTGGGTTATGCCCGCCTCTGCCTCATGATTTTGCCTTTCCGCATACTTGTTGGCCAAATACTTGGTTTTCTCTGGTTTGAATCACGTAGTAATGTGGTATCACGAAGTAACAGTGAATTACACCTGGATTAGGTCAGTATTTTAGCCGGTAACACCGGTTAGGCCTGGGTTAGGTCTGGGTTATGCCCGCATCTGGCTCATGATTTTGCCCACTTCGCATACATGTTCGACAGGTCCTGGGTTTTTTCGGGTTTGAATCACGTAGTAATGCGGTGCCACACAGTAACAGTCAATTAAACCTGGATTCGGTCAGTATTTTAGCCGGTAACACCGGTTAGGCCTGGGTTAGGTCTGGGTATGCCCCCATCTGACACATGATTTTACCTTCTTCGTATACTTGTTGGACAGATCCTGGGTTTTTTCGGATTTGAACCACATGGTAACGTAGTACCAAACAGTTACTGTCAATTAAGCCTGGATTCGGTCAGTATTTTAGAGGATAACACCGATTAGGTCCGGGTCAGGTCTGGGTTATGCCCGCATGTGGCTCATGATTTTGCCTTTTTCGCATACTTGTAGGCCAGATCCTTGGTTTTCTCTGGTTTGAATCACGTAGTAATGTGGTACCACACTGAAACAGACCATTAAACTTGGTTTCGATCAATATTTTAGAGGATAACACCGGTTAGGTCTGGGTTACGTCTGGGTTATGCCCGCATCTCTCTCATAATTTTGCCTTCTTCGCATACTTGTTGGCCAGATCCAGGTTTTTTCGGGTTTGAATCACGTAGTAATGTGGTACCACACTGAAACAGTCAATCAAACCTGGTTTCGATCAATATTTCAGGGGATAAAACCGGTTAGGTCTGGGTCAGGTATGGGTTATGCCCACATCTGGCTCATGATTTTGCCTTTTCCGCATTCCTGTTGGCCAGATCCTTGGTTTTCTCTGGTTTGAATCACGTAGTAATGTGGTATCACGAAGTAACAGTGAATTACACCTGGATTAGGTCAGTATTTTAGCCGGTAACACCGGTTAGGCCTGGGTTAGGTCTGGGTTATGCCCGCATCTGGCTCATGATTTTACCTTCTTCGCATACTTGTTGGACAGATCCTGGTTTTTTCGGGTTTGAATCACGTAGTAATGTGGTACCACACTGAAACAGTCAATCAAACCTGGTTTCGATCAATATTTCAGGGGATAAAACCGGTTAGGTCTGGGTCAGGTATGGGTTATGCCCACATCTGGCTCATGATTTTGCATTTTCCGCATTCCTGTTGGCCAGATCCTTGGTTTTCTCTGGTTTGAATCACGTAGTAATGTGGCACCACGAAGTAACAATGAATTACACCTGGATTCGGTGAGTATTTTAATCGGTAACACCGGTTAGGCCTGGGTTAGGTCTGGGTTATGGCCCCATCTGACTCATGATTTTACCTTCTTCGCATACTTGTTGGACAGATCCTGGTTTTTTCGGGTTTGAATCACGTAGTAATGTGGTACCACACTGAAACAGTCAATCAAACCTGGTTTCGATCAATATTTTAGAAGATAACACCGGTTAGGTCTGGGTTAGGTCTGGGTTATGCCCGCATCTGGCTCATGATTTTGCCTTTTCCGCATTCTTGTTGGCCAAATCCTTGGTTTTCTCTGGTTTGAATCGCGTAATAATGTGGTACCACAGTGAAACAGTCAATTAAACCTGGTTTCGATCAATATTTTAGAGGATAACAGCGGTTAGGTCTAGGTTAGGCCTGGGTTATGGCCGCATCTCGCTCATGATTTTGCCTTTTTCATATACTTGTTGGGCAGATCTTGTGTTTTTTCGGGTTTGAATCATATAGTAATGTGGTACCAAACTGAAACAGTCAATTAAACCTGGTTTCGATCAATATTTCAGGAGATAACACCGGATAGGTCTGGGTTAGGTCTGGGTTATGCCCGCATCTCGCTCATAATTTTGCCTTCTTCGCATACTTGTTGGCCAGGTCCTGGGTTTTTTCGGGTTTGAATCACGTAGTAATGTGGTACCACAGTGAAACAGTCAATTAAACTTGTTTTCGATCAATATTTTAGAGGATAACACCGGTTAGGTCAGGGTCAGGTCTGGGTTATGCCCGCATCGGGCTCATGATTTTACATTTTCCGCATACTTGTTGGCCAGATCCTTGGTTTTCTCTGGTTTGAATCACGTAGTAATGTGGTACCACGAAGTAACAGTGAATTACACCTGGATTCGGTCAGTATTTTAATCGGTAACACCGGTTAGGCCTGGGTTAGGTCTGGGTTATGCCCCCATCTGACTCAAGATGTTACCTTCTTCGCATAGTTGTTGGACAGATCCTGGGTTTTTTCGGGTTTGAATCGCGTAATAATGTGGTACCACTGTGAAACAGTCAATTAAACCTGGTTTCGATCAATATTTTAGAGGATAACACCGGTTATGTCTAGGTTAGGCCTGTGTTATGGCCGCATCTCGCTCATGATTTTGCCTTTTTCATATACTTGTTGGCCAGATCCTGGGTTTTTTCGGGTTTGAATCACGTAGTAATGTGGTACCACAGTGAAACAGTCAATTAAACCTGGTTTCGATCAATATTTTCGAGGATAACACCGGTTAGGTCTGGGTTAGGTCTGGGTTATGCCCGCCTCTGCCTCATGATTTTGCCTTTCCGCATACTTGTTGGCCAAATACTTGGTTTTCTCTGGTTTGAATCACGTAGTAATGTGGTACCACACTGAAACAGTCAATGAAACCTGGTTTCGATCAATATTTCAGGGGATAACACCGGATAGGTCTGGGTTATGTCTGGGTTATGCCCGCATCTGGCTCATGATTTTGCCCACTTCGCATACATGTTCGACAGGTCCTGGGTTTTTTCGGGTTTGAATCACGTAGTAATGTGGTACCACACTGAAACAGACCATTAAACTTGGTTTCGATCAATATTTTAGAGGAGAACACCGGTTAGGTCTGGGTTAGGTCTGGGTTATGCCCGCATCTCTCCCATAATTTTGCCTTCTTCGCATACTTGCTGGCCAGATCCTGGGTTTTTTCGGGTTTGAATCACGTAGTAATGTGGTACCACAGTGAAACAGTCAATTAAACCTGGTTTCGATCAATATTTTAAAGGATAAAACCGGTTAGGTCTGGGTTAGGTCTGGGTTATGCCCGCATCTGGCTCATGATTTTACCTTCTTCGCATACTTGTTGGACAGATACTGGTTTTTTCGGGTTTGAATCACGTAGTAATGTGGTACCACACTGAAACAGTCAATCAAACCTGGTTTCGATCAATATTTTAGAAGATAACACCGGTTAGGTCTGGGTTAGGTCTGGGTTATGCCCGCATCTGGCTCATGATTTTGCCTTTTCCGCATTCTTGTTGGCCAAATCCTTGGTTTTCTCTGGTTTGAATCGCGTAATAATGTGGTACCACAGTGAAACAGTCAATTAAACCTGGATTCGATCAATATTTTAGAGGATAACACCGGTTAGGTCTAGGTTAGGCCTGGGTTATGGCCGCATCTCGCTCATGATTTTGCCTTTTTCATATACTTGTTGGCCAGATCTTGTGTTTTTCGGGTTTGAATCATATAGTAATGTGGTACCAAACTGAAACAGTCAATTAAACCTGGTTTCGATCAATATTTCAGGGGATAACACCGGATAGGTCTGGGTTAGGTCTGGGTTATGCCCGCATCTCGCTCACAATTTTGCCTTCTTCGCATACTTGTTGGCCAGATCATTGGTTTTTTCGCGTTTGAATCACGTAGTAATGTGGTACCGCGAAGTAACAGTGAATTAAACCTGGATTCGATCAGTATTTTAGTCGGTAACACCGGTTAGGCCTGGGTTAGGTCTGGGTTATGCCCCCATCTGTCTCATGATTTTACCTTCTTCCCATACTTGTTGGACAGATCCTGGTTTTTTCGGGTTTGAATCACGTAGTAATGTGGTACCACACTGAAACAGTCAATCAAACCTGGTTTCGATCAATATTTTAGAAGATAACACCGGTTAGGTCTGGGTTAGGTCTGGGTTATGCCCGCATCTGGCTCATGATTTTGCCTTTTCCGCATTCTTGTTGGCCAAATCCTTGGTTTTCTCTGGTTTGAATCGGGTAATAATGTGGTACCACAGTGAAACAGTCAATTAAACCTGGTTTCGAACAATATTTTAGAGGATAACACCGGTTAGGTCTAGGTTAGGCCTGGGTTATGCCCGCCTCTGCCTCATGATTTTGCCTTTCCGCATACTTGTTGGCCAAATACTTGGTTTTCTCTGGTTTGAATCACGTAGTAATGTGGTACCACACTGAAACAGTCAATCAAACCTGGGTTCGATCAATATTTTAGAAGATAACACCGGTTAGGTCTGGGTTAGGTCTGGGTTATGCCCGCATCTGGCTCATGATTTTGCCTTTTCCGCATTCTTGTTGGCCAAATCCTTGGTTTTCTCTGGTTTGAATCGGGTAATAATGTGGTACCACAGTGAAACAGTCAATTAAACCTGGTTTCGATGAATATTTTCGAGGATAACACCGGTTAGGTCTGGGTTAGGTCTGGGTTATGCCCGCCTCTGCCTCATGATTTTGCCTTTCCGCATACTTGTTGGCCAAATACTTGGTTTTCTCTGGTTTGAATCACGTACTAATGTGGTACCACACTGAAACAGTCAATGAAACCTGGTTTCGATCAATATTTCAGGGGATAACACCGGATAGGTCTGGGTTATGTCTGGGTTATGCCCGCATCTGGCTCATGATTTTGCCCACTTCGCATACATGTTCGACAGGTCCTGGGTTTTTTCGGGTTTGAATCACGTAGTTATGCGGTGCCACACAGTAACAGTCAATTAAACTTGGATTCGGTCAGTATTTTAGTCGGTAACACCGGTTAGGCCTGGGTTATGTCTGGGTATGCCCCCATCTGACTCATGATTTCACCTTCTTCGTACTTGTTGGACAGATCCTGGGTTTTTTCGGATTTGATACACGTAGTAATTTGGTACCACACTGAAACAGACCATTAAACTTGGTTTCGATCAATATTTTAGCCGGTAACACCGGTTAGGCCTGGGTTAGGTCTGGGTATGCCCCCATCTGACACATGATTTTACCTTCTTCGTTTACTTGTTGGACAGATCCTGGGTTTTTTCGGATTTGAACCACACGGTAACGTAGTACCGAACAGTTACTGTCAATTAAGCCTGGATTCGGTCAGTATTTTAGAGGATAACACCGATAAGGTCCGGGTCAGGTCTGGGTTATGCCCGCATGTGGCTCATGATTTTGCCTTTTCCGCATACTTGTTGGCCAGATCCTTGGTTTTCTCTGGTTTGAATCACGTAGTAATGTGGTACCACACTGAGACAGCCAATTAAACCTGGATTCGGTCAGTATTTTAGTTGGTAACACCGGTAAGGTCTGGGTTAGTTCTGGGTTATGCCCGCATCTGGCTTATGATTTTGCCTTTTTCGCATACTTGTAGGCCAGATCCTTGGTTTTCTCTGGTTTGAATCACGTAGTAATGTGGTACCACACTGAAACAGACCATTAAACTTGGTTTCGATCAATATTTTAGAGGATAACACCGGTTACGTCTGGGTTAGGTCTGGGTTAGGTCTGGGTTATGCCCGCAACTCGCTCATGATTTTGCCTTCTTCGCATACTTGTTGGCCAGTTCCTGGGTTTTTTAGGGTTTGAATCACGTAGTGATGTGGTTCCACACTGAAACAGTCCATTAAACTTGGTTTCGATCAATATTTTAGAGGATAACACCGGTTAGGTCTGGGTCACGTCTGGGTTATGCCCGCATCTCGCTCATAATTTTGCGTTCTTCGCATACTTGTTGGCCAGATCCTGGGTTTTTTCGGGTTTGAATCACGTAGTAATGTGGTACCACAGTGAAACAGTCAATTAAACCTGGTTTCGATCAATATTTTAGAGGATAAAACCGGTTAGGTCTGGGTTAGGTCTGGGTTATGCCCGCATCTGGCTCATGATTTTGCCTTTTCCGCATACTTGTTGGCCAAATCCTTGGTTTTCTCTGGTTCGAATCACGTAGTAATGTGGTACCACACTGAAACAGTCAATGAAACCTGGTTTCGATCAATATTTCAGGGGATAAAACCGGTTAGGTCTGGGTCAGGTATGGGTTATGCCAACATCTGGCTCATGATTTTGCCTTTTCCGCATTCCTGTTGGCCAGATCCTTGGTTTTCTCTGGTTTGAATCGCGTAGTAATGTGGTACCACGAAGTAACAGTGAATTACACCTGGATTCGGTCAGTATTTTAATCGGTAACACCGGTTAGGCCTGGGTTAGGTCTGGGTTATGCCCCCATCATACTCATGATTTTACCTTCTTCGCATACTTGTTGGACAGATCCTGGTTTTTCGGGTTTGAATCACGTAGTAATGTGGTACCACACTGAAACAGTCAATCAAACCTGGTTTCGATCAATATTTTAGAAGATAACACCGGTTAGGTCTTGGTTAGGTCTGGGTTATGCCCGCATCTGGCTCATGATTTTGCCTTTTCCGCATTCTTGTTGGCCAAATCCATGGTTTTCTCTGGTTTGAATCGCGTAATAATGTGGTACCACAGTGAAACAGTCAATTAAACCTGGTTTCGATCAACATTTTAGAGGATAACACCGGTTAGGTCTAGGTTAGGCCTGGGTTATGGCCGCATCTCGCTCATGATTTTGCCTTTTTCATATACTTGTTGGCCAGATCTTGTGTTTTTTCGGGTTTGAATCATATAGTAATGTGGTACCACACTGAAACAGTCAATTAAACCTGGTTTCGATCAATATTTTAGAAGATAACACCGGTTAGGTCTGGGTTAGGTCTGGGTTATGCCCGCATCTGGCTTATTATTTTGCCTGTTTCGCATACTTGTAGGCCAGATCCTTGGTTTTCTCTGGTTTGCATCACGTAGTAATGTGGTACCACACTGAAACAGACCATTAAACTTGGTTTCGATCAATATTTTAGAGGATAACACCGGATAGGTCTGGGTTAGGCCTGGGTTATGGCCGCATCTCGCTCATGATTTTGCCTTTTTCATATACTTGTTGGCCAGATCATGTGTTTTTTCGGGTTTGAATCATATAGTAATGTGGTACGAAACTGAAACAGTCAATTAAACCTGGTTTCGATCAATATTTCAGGGGATAACACCGGATAGGTCTGGGATAGGTCTGGGTTATGCCCGCATCTCGCTCATAATTTTGCCTTCTTCGCATACTTGTTGGCCAGATCCTGGGTTTTTTCGGGTTTGAATCACGTAGTAATGTGGTACCACAGAGAAACAGTCAATTAAACTTGTTTTCGATCAATATTTTAGAGGATAACACCGGTTAGGTCAGGGTCAGGTTTGGGTCATGCCCGCATCGGGCTCATGATTTTACCTTTTCCGCATACTTGTTGGCCAGATCCTTGGTTTTCTCTGGTTTGAATCACGTAGTAATGTGGTACCACGAAGTAACAGTGAATTACACCTGGATTCGGTCAGTATTTTAATCGGTAACACCGGTTAGGCCTGGGTTAGGTATGGGTTATGTTCCCATCTGACTCAAGATTTTACCTTCTTCGCATAGTTGTTGGACAGATCCTGGGTTTTTTCGGGTTTGAATCACGTAATAATGTGGTACCACTGTGAAACAGTCAATTAAACCTGGTTTCGATCAATATTTCAGGGGATAACACCGGGTAGGTCTAGGTTATGTCTGGGTTATGCCCGCAACTGGCTCATGATTGTGCCTTGTTCGCATACTTGTTGGCCAGATCCTGGGTTTTTTCGGATTTGAATCACGTAGTAATGTGGCACCACATTGAAACAGTCAATTAAACCTGGTTTCGATCAATATTTCAGGGGATAACACCGGATAGGTCTAGGTTATGTCTGGGTTATGCCCGCATCGGGCTCATGATTTTACCTTTTCCGCATACTTGTTGGCCAGATCCTTGGTTTTCTCTGGTTTGAATCACGTAGTAATGTGGTACCACGAAGTAACAGTGAATTACACCTGGATTCGGTCAGTATTTTAATCGGTAACACCGGTTAGGCCTGGGTTAGGTATGGGTTATGTTCCCATCTGACTCAAGATTTTACCTTCTTCGCATAGTTGTTGGACAGATCCTGGGTTTTTTCGGATTTGAGTCGCGTAGTAATGTGGCACCACATTGAAACAGTCAATTAAACCTGGTTTCGATCAATATTTCAGGGGATAACACCGGATAGGTCTGGGTTAGGTCTGGGTTATGCCCGCATCTCGCTCATAATTTTGCCGTCTTCGCATACTTGTTGGCCAGATCCTGGGTGTTTTAGGGTTTGAATCACGTAGTGATGTAGTACCACATTGAAACAGTCAATTAAACCTGGTTTCGATCAATATTTCAGGGGATAACGCCGGTTAGGTCTGGGTTAGGTCTGGGTTATGCCCGCATCTGGCTCATGATTTTGCCTTCTTCGCATACTTGTTGGCCAGATCATTGGTTTTTTCGCGTTTGAATCACGTAGTAATGTGGTACCGCGAAGTAATAGTGAATTAAACCTGGATTCGATCAGTATTTTAGTCGGTAACACCGGTTAGGCCTGGGTTAGGTCTGGGTTATGCCCCCATCTGTCTCATGATTTTACCTTCTTCGCATACTTGTTGGACAGATCCTGGTTTTTTCGGGTTTGAATCACGTAGTAATGTGGTACCACACTGAAACAGTCAATCAAACCTGGTTTCGATCAATATTTTAGAAGATAACACCGGTTAGGTGTGGGTTAGGTCTGGGTTATGCCCGCATCTGGCTCATGATTTTGCCTTTTCCGCATTCTTGTTGGCCAAATCCTTGGTTTTCTCTGGTTTGAATCGGGTAATAATGTGGTACCACAGTGAAACAGTCAATTAAACCTGGTTTCGAACAATATTTTAGAGGATAACACCGGTTAGGTCTAGGTTAGGCCTGGGTTATGCCCGCCTCTGCCTCATGATTTTGCCTTTCCGCATACTTGTTGGCCAAATACTTGGTTTTCTCTGGTTTGAATCACGTAGTAATGTGGTACCACACTGAAGCAGACAATTAAACTTGGTTTCGATCAATATTTTACAGGATAGAACCGGTTAGGTCTGGGTTAGGTCCGGGTAATGCCCTCATCTGGTTCATGATTTTGCCTTCGTCGCATACTTGTTGGCCAGATCCTGGGTTTTTTCGGATTTGAATCACGTAGTAATGTGGCACCACATTGAAACAGTCAATTAAACCTGGTTTCGATCAATATTTCAGGGGATAACACCGGATAGGTCTAGGTTATGTCTGGGTTATGCCCGCATCGGGCTCATGATTTTACCTTTTCCGCATACTTGTTGGCCAGATCCTTGGTTTTCTCTGGTTTGAATCACGTAGTAATGTGGTACCACGAAGTAACAGTGAATTACACCTGGATTCGGTCAGTATTTTAATCGGTAACACCGGTTAGGCCTGGGTTAGGTATGGGTTATGTTCCCATCTGACTCAAGATTTTACCTTCTTCGCATAGTTGTTGGACAGATCCTGGGTTTTTTCGGATTTGAGTCGCGTAGTAATGTGGCACCACATTGAAACAGTCAATTAAACCTGGTTTCGATCAATATTTCAGGGGATAACACCGGATAGGTCTGGGTTAGGTCTGGGTTATGCCCGCATCTCGCTCATAATTTTGCCGTCTTCGCATACTTGTTGGCCAGATCCTGGGTGTTTTAGGGTTTGAATCACGTAGTGATGTAGTACCACATTGAAACAGTCAATTAAACCTGGTTTCGATCAATATTTCAGGGGATAACGCCGGTTAGGTCTGGGTTAGGTCTGGGTTATGCCCGCATCTGGCTCATGATTTTGCCTTCTTCGCATACTTGTTGGCCAGATCATTGGTTTTTTCGCGTTTGAATCACGTAGTAATGTGGTACCGCGAAGTAATAGTGAATTAAACCTGGATTCGATCAGTATTTTAGTCGGTAACACCGGTTAGGCCTGGGTTAGGTCTGGGTTATGCCCCCATCTGTCTCATGATTTTACCTTCTTCGCATACCTGTTGGACAGATCCTGGTTTTTTCGGGTTTGAATCACGTAGTAATGTGGTACCACACTGAAACAGTCAATCAAACCTGGTTTCGATCAATATTTTAGAAGATAACACCGGTTAGGTGTGGGTTAGGTCTGGGTTATGCCCGCATCTGGCTCATGATTTTGCCTTTTCCGCATTCTTGTTGGCCAAATCCTTGGTTTTCTCTGGTTTGAATCGGGTAATAATGTGGTACCACAGTGAAACAGTCAATTAAACCTGGTTTCGAACAATATTTTAGAGGATAACACCGGTTAGGTCTAGGTTAGGCCTGGGTTATGCCCGCCTCTGCCTCATGATTTTGCCTTTCCGCATACTTGTTGGCCAAATACTTGGTTTTCTCTGGTTTGAATCACGTAGTAATGTGGTACCACACTGAAGCAGACAATTAAACTTGGTTTCGATCAATATTTTACAGGATAGAACCGGTTAGGTCTGGGTTAGGTCCGGGTAATGCCCTCATCTGGTTCATGATTTTGCCTTCGTCGCATACTTGTTGGCCAGATCCTTGGTTTTTTCGGGTTTGAATCACGTAGTAATGTGGTACCACGAAGTAACAGTGAATTAAACCTGGATTCGATCAGTATTTTAGTCGGTAACACCGGTTAGGCCTGGGTTAGGTCTGGGTTATGCCCCCATCTGACTCATGATTTTACCTTCTTCGTATACTTGTTGGACAGATCCTGGGTTTTTTCGGATTTGATTCACGTAGTAATTTGGTACCACACTGAAACAGACCATTAAACTTGGTATCGATCAATATTTTCGAGGATAACACCGGTTAGGTCTGGGTTAGGTCTGGGTTTTGCCCGCATCTGGCTCATGATTTTGCCTTTCCGCATACTTGTTGGCCAAATCCTTGGTTTTCTCTGGTTTGAATCACGTAGTAATGTCGTACCACAGTGAAACAGTCAATGAAACCTGGTTTCGATCAATATTTCAGGGGATAACACCGGATAGGTCTGGGTTATGTCTGGGTTATGCCCGCATCTGCCTCATGATTTTGCCCACTTCGCATAGATGTTCGACAGGTCCTGGGTTTTTTCGGGTTTGAATCACGTAGTAATGCGGTGCCACACAGTAACAGTCAATTAAACCTGGATTCGGTCAGTATTTTAGCCGGTAACACCCGTTAGGCCTGGGTTAGGTCTGGGTATGCCCCCATCTGACACATGATTTTACCTTCTTCGTATACTTGTTGGACAGATCCTGGGTTTTTTCGGATTTGAACCACATGGTAACGTAGTACCAAACAGTTACTGTCAATTAAGCCTGGATTCGGTCAGTATTTTAGAGGATAACACCGATTAGGTCCGGGTCAGGTCTGGGTTATGCCCGCATGTGGCTCATGATTTTGCCTTTTCCGCATACTTGTTGGCCAGATCATTGGTTTTCTCTGGTTTGAATCACGTAGTAATGTGGTACCACAGTGAAACAGTCAATTAAACCTGGTTTCGATCAATATTTTAGAGGATAAAATCGGTTAGGTCTGGGTTAGGTCTGGGTTATGCCCGCATCTGGCTCATGATTTTACCTTCTTCGCATACTTGTTGGACAGATCCTGGTTTTTTCGGGTTTGAATCACGTAGTAATGTGGTACCACACTGAAACAGTCAATCAAACCTGGTTTCGATCAATATTTTAGAAGATAACACCGGTCTGGGTTAGGTCTGGGTTATGCCCGCATCTGGCTCATGATTTTGCCTTTTCCGCATTCTTGTTGGCCAAATCCTTGGTTTTCTCTGGTTTGAATCGCGTAATAATGTGGTACCACAGTGAAACAGTCAATTAAACCTGGTTTCGATCAATATTTTAGAGGATAACACCGGTTAGGTCTAGGTTAGGCCTGGGTTATGGCCGCATCTCGCTCATGATTTTGCCTTTTTCATATACTTGTTGGCCAGATCTTGTGTTTTTTCGGGTTTGAATCATATAGTAATGTGGTACCAAACTGAAACAGTCAATTAAACCTGGTTTCGATCAATATTTCAGGGGATAACACCGGATAGGTCTGGGTTAGGTCTGGGTTATGCCCGCATCTCGCTCATAATTTTGCCGTCTTCGCAAACTTGTTGGCCGGATCCTGGGTGTTTTAGGGTTTGAATCACGTAGTGATGTAGTACCACATTGAAACAGTCAATTAAACCTGGTTTCGATCAATATTTCAGGGGATAACGCCGGTTAGGTCTGGGTTAGGTCTGGGTTATGCCCGCATCAGGCTCATGATTTTGCCTTCTTCGCATACTTGTTGGCCAGATCCTTGGTTTTTTCGCGTTTGAATCACATAGTAATGTGGTACCGCGAAGTAACAGTGAATTAAACCTGGATTCGATCAGTATTTTAGTCGGTAACACCGGTTAGGCCTGGGTTAGGTCTCGGTTATGCCCCCATCTGTCTCATGATTTTACACTTTTCGCATACTTGTTGGACAGATCCTGGGTTTTATCGGGTTTGAATCACGTAGTAATGTGGTACCACACTGAAACAGTCAATTAAACCTGGTTTCGATCAATATTTTAGAAGATAACACCGGTTAGGTCTGGGTTAGGTCTGGGTTATGCCCGTATCTGGCTCATGATTTTGCCTTTTCCGCAAACTTGTTGGCCAAATCCTTGGTTTTCTCTGGTTTGAATCGCGTAATAATGTGGTACCACAGTGAGACAGTCAATTCAACCTGGTTTCGATCAATATTTCAGAGGATAACACCGGTTAGGTCTGGGTTAGGTATGGGTTATGTCCACATCTGGCTCATGATTTTGCCTTTTCCGCATTCCTGTTGACCAGAACCTTGGCTTTATCTCGTTTGAATCAGGTAGTAATGTGGTACCACACTGAAGCAGACAATTAAACTTGGTTTCGATCAATATTTTAGAGGATAGAACCGGTTAGGTCTGGGTTAGGTCCGGGTAATGCCCTCATCTGGTTCATGATTTTGCCTTCTTCGCATACTTGTTGGCCAGATCCTTGGTTTTTTCGGGTTTGAATCACGTAGTAATGTGGTACCACGAAGTAACAGTGAATTAAACCTGGATTCGATCAGTATTTTAGTCGGTAACACCGGTTAGGCCTGGGTTAGGTCTGGGTTATGCCCCCATCTGACTCATGATTTTACCTCCTTCGCATACTTGTTGGACAGATCCTGGTTTTTTCGGGTTTGAATCACGTAGTAATGTGGTAACACACTGAAACAGTCAATCAAACCTGGTTTCGATCAATATTTTAGAAGATAACACCGGTTAGGTCTGGGTTAGGTCTGGGTTATGCCCGCATCTGGCTCATGATTTTGCCTTTTCCGCATTCTTGTTGGCCAAATCCTTGGTTTTCTCTGGTTTGAATCGCGTAATAATGTGGTACCACAGTGAAACACTCAATTAAACCTGGTTTCGATCAATATTTTAGAGGATAACACCGGTTAGGTCTAGGTTAGGCCTGGGTTATGGCCGCATCTCGCTCATGATTTTGCCTTTTTCATATACTTGTTGGCCCGATCTTGTGTTTTTTCGAGTTTGAATCATATAGTAATGTGGTACCAAACTGAAACAGTCAATTAAACCTGGTTTCGAACAATATTTCAGGGGATAACACCGGATAGGTCTGGGTTAGGTCTGGGTTATGCCCGCATCTCGCTCATAATTTTGCCTTCTTCGCATACTTGTTGGCCAGGTCCTGGGTTTTTTCGGGTTTGAATCACGTAGTAATGTGGTACCACAGTGAAACAGTCAATTAAACTTGTTTTCGATCAATATTTTAGAGGATAACACCGGTTAGGTCAGGGTCAGGTCTGGGTTATGCCCGCATCGGGCTCATGATTTTACCTTTTCCGCATACTTGTTGGCCAGATCCTTGGTTTTCTCTGCTTTGAATCACGTAATAATGTGGTACCACAGTGAAACAGTCAATTAAACCTGGTTTCGATCAATATTTTAGAGGATAACACCGGTTAGGTCTAGGTTAGGCCTGGGTTATGGCCACATCTCGCTCATGATTTTGCCTTTTTCATATACTTGTTGGCCAGATCTTGTGTTTTTTCGGGTTTGAATCATATAGTAATGTGGTACCAAACTGAAACAGTCAATTAAACCTGGTTTCGATCAATATTTCAGGGGATAGCACCGGATAGGTCTGGATTAGGTCTGGGTTATGCCCGCGTCTCGCTCATAATTTTGCATTCATCGCATACTTGTTGGCCAGATCCTGGGTTTTTTCGGGTTTGAATCACGTAGTAATGTGGTACCACAGTGAAACAGTCAATTAAACCTGGTTTCGATCAATATTTTCGAGGATAACACCGGTTAGGTCTGGGTTAGGTCTGGGTTATGCCCGCCTCTGCCTCATGATTTTGCCTTTCCGCATACTTGTTGGCCAAATCCTTGGTTTTCTCTGGTTTGAATCACGTAGTAATGTGGTACCACACTGAAACAGTCAATGAAACCTGGTTTCGATCAATATTTCAGGGGATAACACCGGATAGGTCTGGGTTATATCTGGGTTATGCCCGCATCTGGCTCATGTTTTTGCCCACTTCGCATACATGTTCGACAGGTCCTGGGTTTTTTCGGGTTTGAATCACGTAGTTATGCGGTGCCACACAGTAACAGTCAATTAAACCTGGATTCGGTCAGTATTTTAGTCGGTAACACCGGTTAGGCCTGGGTTAGGTCTGGGTATGCCCCCATCTGACTCATGATTTTACCTTCTTCGTATACTTGTTGGACAGATCCTGGGTTTTTTCGGATTTGAACCACATGGTAACGTAGTACCAAACAGTTACAGTCAATTAAGCCTGGATTCGGTCAGTATTTTAGAGGATAACACCGATAAGGTCCGGGTCAGGTCTGGGTTATGCCCGCATGTGGCTCATGATTTTGCCTTTTCCGCATACTTGTTGGCCAGATCCTTGGTTTTCTCTGGTTTGAATCACGTAGTAATGTGGTACCACACTGAGACAGCCAATTAAACCTGGATTCGGTCAGTATTTTAGTTGGTAACACCGGTAAGGTCTGAGTTAGTTCTGGGTTATACCCGCATCTGGCTTATGATTTTGCCTTTTTCGCATACTTGTAGGCCAGATCCTTGGTTTTCTCTGGTTTGAATCACGTAGTAATGTGGTACCACACTGAAACAGACCATTAAACTTGGTTTCGATCAATATTTTAGAGGATAACACCGGTTAGGTCTGGGTTAGGTCTGGGTTATGCCCGCAACTCGCTCATGATTTTGCGTTCTTCGCATACTTGTTGGCCAGATCCTGGGTTTTTTAGGGTTTGAATCACGTAGTGATGTGGTTCCACACTGAAACAGTCCATTAAACTTGGTTTCGATCAATATTTTAGAGGATAACACCGGTTAGGTCTGGGTCACGTCTGGGTTATGCCCGCATCTCGCTCATAATTTTGCCTTCTTCGCATAGTTGTTGGCCAGATCCTGGGTTTTTTCGGGTTTGAATCACGTAGTAATGTGGTACCACAGTGAAACAGTCAATTAAACCTGGTTTCGATCAATATTTTAGAGGATAAAACCGGTTAGGTTTGGGTTAGGTCTGGGTTATGCCCGCATCTGGCTCATGATTTTGCCTTTTCCGCATACTTGTTGGCCAAATCCTCGGTTTTCTCTGGTTCGAATCACGTAGTAATGTGGTACCACACTGAAGCAGTCAATGAAACCTGGTTTCGATCAATATTTCAGGGGAGAAAACCGGTTAGGTCTGGGTCAGGTATGGGTTATGCCCACATCTGGCTCATGATTTTGCCTTTTCCGCATTCCTGTTGGCCAGATCCTTGGTTCTCTCTGGTTTGAATCACGTAGTAATGTGGTACCACAGTGAAACAGTCAATTAAACCTGGTTTCGATCAATATTTTAGAGGATAAAACCGGTTAGGTCTGGGTTAGGTCTGGGTTATGCCCGTATCTGGCTCATGATTTTGCCTTTTCCGCATACTTGTTGGACAGATCCTGGTTTTTTTCGGGTTTGAATCGCGTAGTAATGTGGTACCACACTGAAACAGTCAATCAAACCTGGTTTCGAGCAATATTTTAGAAGATAACACCGGTTAGGTCTGGGTTAGGTCTGGGTTATGCCCGCATCTGGCTCATGATTTTGCCTTTTCCGCATTCTTTTTGGCCAAATCCTTGGTTTTCTCTGGTTTGAATCGCGTAATAATGTGGTACCACAGTGAAACACTCAATTAAACCTGGTTTCGATCAATATTTTAGAGGATAACACCGGTTAGGTCTAGGTTAGGCCTGGGTTATGGCCGCATCTCGCTCATGAGTTTGCCTTTTTCATATACTTGTTGGCCAGATCTTGTGTTTTTTCGGGTTGGGATCATATAGTAATGTGGTACCAAACTGAAACAGTCAATTAAACCTGGTTTCGAACAATATTTCAGGGGATAACACCGGATAGGTCTGGGTTAGGTCTGGGTTATGCCCGCATCTGGCTCATGATTTTGCCTTTTCCGCATACTTGTTGGACAGATCCTGGTTTTTTTCGGGTTTGAATCGCGTAGTAATGTGGTACCACACTGAAACAGTCAATCAAACCTGGTTTCGAGCAATATTTTAGAAGATAACACCGGTTAGGTCAGGGTCAGGTCTGGGTTATGCCCGCATCGGGCTCATGATTTTACCTTTTCCGCATACTTGTTGGCCAGATCCTTGGTTTTCTCTGGTTTGAATCACGTAGTAATGTGGTACCACGAAGTAACAGTGAATTACACCTGGATTCGGTCAGTATTTTAATCGGTAACACCGGTTAGGCCTGGGTTAGGTCTGGGTTATGCCCCCATCTGACTCAAGATTTTGCCTTTCCGCATACCTGTTGGCCAAATCCTTGGTTTTCTCTGGTTTGAATCACGTAGTAATGTGGTACCACACTGAAACAGTCAATGAAACCTGGGTTCGATCAATATTTCAGGGGATAATTCCGGATAGGTCTGGGTTATGTCTGGGTTATGCCCGCATCTGGCTCATGATTTTGCCCACTTCGCATACATGTTCGACAGGTCCTGGGTTTTTTCGGGTTTGAATCACGTAGTCATGCGGTGCCACACAGTAACAGTCAATTAAACCTGGATTCGGTCAGTATTTTAGTCGGTAACACCGGTTAGGCCTGGGTTAGGTCTGGGTATGCCCCCATCTGACTAATGATTTTACCTTCTTCGTATACTTGTTGGACAGATCCTGGGTTTTTTCGGATTTGAACAACATGGTAACGTAGTACCAAACAGTTACTGTCAATTAAGCCTGGATTCGGTCAGTATTTTAGAGGATAACACCGATAAGGTCCGGGTTAGGTCTGGGTTATGCCCGCATCTGGCTCATGATTTTGCCTTTTCCGCATACTTGTTGGCCAAATCCTTGGTTTTCTCTGGTTCGAATCACGTAGTAATGTGGTACCACACTGAAGCAGTCAATGAAACCTGGTTTCGATCAATATTTCAGGGGATAAAACCGGTTAGGTCTGGGTCAGGTATGGGTTATGCCCACATCTGGCTCATGATTTTGCCCTTTCCGCATTCCTGTTGGCCAGATCCTTGGTTCTCTCTGGTTTGAATCGCGTAGTAATGTGGTACCACAGTGAAACAGTCAATTAAACCTGGTTTCGATCAATATTTTAGAGGATAAAACCGGTTAGGTCTGGGTTAGGTCTGGGTTATGCCCGCATCTGGCTCATGATTTTGCCTTTTCCGCATACTTGTTGGACAGATCCTGGTTTTTTTCGGGTTTGAATCGCGTAGTAATGTGGTACCACACTGAAACAGTCAATCAAACCTGGTTTCGAGCAATATTTTAGAAGATAACACCGGTTAGGTCTGGGTTAGGTCTGGGTTATGCCCGCATCTGACTCATGATTTTGCCTTTTCCGCATTCTTGTTGGCCAAATCCATGGTTTCCTCTGGTTTGAATCGCGTAATAATGTGGTACCACAGTGAAACACTCAATTAAACCTGGTTTCGATCAATATTTTAGAGGATAACACCGGTTAGGTCTAGGTTAGGCCTGGGTTATGGCCGCATCTCGCTCATGATTTTGCCTTTTTCATATACTTGTTGGCCAGATCTTGTGTTTTTTCGGGTTTGAATCATATAGTAATGTGGTACCAAACTGAAACAGTCAATTAAACCTGGTTTCGAACAATATTTCAGGGGATAACACCGGATAGGTCTGGGTTAGGTCTGGGTTATGCCCGCATCTGGCTCATGATTTTGCCTTTTCCGCATACTTGTTGGACAGATCCTAGTTTTTTTCGGGTTTGAATCGCGTAGTAATGTGGTACCACACTGAAACAGTCAATCAAACCTGGTTTCGAGCAATATTTTAGAAGATAACACCGGTTAGGTCAGGGTCAGGTCTGGGTTATGCCCGCATCGGGCTCATGATTTTACCTTTTCCGCATACTTGTTGGCCAGATCCTTGGTTTTCTCTGGTTTGAATCACGTAGTAATGTGGTACCACACTGAAACAGACCATTAAACTTGGTTTCGATCAATATTTTATCCGGTAACACCGGTTAGGCCTGGGTTAGGTCTGGGTATGCCCCCATCTGACACATGATTTTACCTTCTTCGTATACTTGTTGGACAGATCCTGGGTTTTTTCGGATTTGAACAACATGGTAACGTAGTACCAAACAGTTACTGTCAATTAAGCCTGGATTCGGTCAGTATTTTAGAGGATAACACCGATAAGGTCCGGGTTAGGTCTGGGTTATGCCCGCATCTGGCTCATGATTTTGCCTTTTCCGCATACTTGTAGGCCAGATCCTTGGTTTTCTCTGGTTTGAATCACGTAGTAATGTGGTACCACACTGAAACAGACCATTAAACTTGGTTTCGATCAATATTTTAGAGGATAACACCGGTTAGGTCAGGGTTAGGTCTGGGTTATGCCCGCAACTCGCTCATGATTTTGCGATCTTCGCATACTTGTTGGCCAGATCCTGGGGTTTTTAGGGTTTGAATCACGTAGTGATGTGGTTCCACACTGAAACAGTCCATTAAACTTGGTTTCGATCAATATTTTAGAGGATAACACCGGTTAGGTCTGGGTCACGTCTGGGTTATGCCCGCATCTCGCTCATAATTTTGCCTTCTTCGCATGCTTGTTGGCCAGATCCTGGGTTTTTTCGGGTTTCAATCACGTAGTAATGTGGTACCACAGTGAAACAGTCAATTAAACCTGGTTTCGATCAATATTTTAGAGGATAAAACCGGTTAGGTTTGGGTTAGGTCTGGGTTATGCCCGCATCTGGCTCATGATTTTGCCTTTTCCGCACACCTGTTGGCCAAATCCTTGGTTTTCTCTGGTTCGAATCACGTAGTAATGAGGTACCACACTGAAACAGTCAATGAAATCTGGTTTCGATCAATATTTCAGGGGATAAAACCGGTTAGGTCTGAGTCAGGTATGGGTTATGCCCACATCTGGCTCATGATTTTGCCTTTTCCGCATTCCTGTTGGCCAGATCCTTGGTTTTCTCTGGTTTGAATCGCGTAGTAATGCGGTACCACAGTGAAACAGTCAATTAAACCTGGTTTCGATCAATATTTTAGAGGATAAAACCGGTTAGGTCTGGGTTAGGTCTGGGTTATGCCCGCATCTGGCTCATGATTTTGCCTTTTCCGCATACTTGTTGGCCAAATCCTTGGTTTTCTCTGGTTCGAATCACGTAGTAATGTGGTACCACACTGAAACAGTCAATTAAACCTGGTTTCGATGAATATTTTAGAGGATAACACCGGTTAGGTCAGGGTCAGGTCTGGGTCATGCCCGCATCGGGCTCATGATTTTACCTTTTCCGCATACTTGTTGGCCAGATCCTTGGTTTTCTCTGGTTTGAATCACGTAGTAATGTGGTACCACACTGAAACAGGCCATTAAACTTGGTTTCGATCAATATTTTAGAGGATAACACCGGTTAGGTCTGGGTTAGGTCTGGGTTATGCCCGCAACTCGCTCATGATTTTGCGATCTTCGCATACTTGTTGGCCAGATCCTGGGTTTTTTAGGGTTCGAATCACGTAGTGATGTAGTTCCACATTGAAACAGTCCATTAAACTTGGTTTCAATCAATATTTTAGAGGATAACACCGGTTAGGTCTGGGTCACGTCTGGGTTATGCCCGCATCTCGCTCATAATTTTGCCTTCTTCGCATACTTGTTGGCCAGATCCTGGGTTTTTTCGGGTTTGAATCACGTAGTAATGTGGTACCACAGTGAAACAGTCAATTAAACCTGGTTTCGATCAATATTTTAGAGGATAAAACCGGTTAGGTTTGGGTTAGGTCTGGGTTATGCCCGCATCTGGCTCATGATTTTGCCTTTTCCGCATACTTGTTGGCCAAATCCTTGGTTTTCTCTGGTTCGAATCACGTAGTAATGAGGTACCACACTGAAACAGTCAATGAAACCTGGTTTCGATCAGTATTTCAGGGGATAAAACCGGTTAGGTCTGAGTCAGGTATGGGTTATGCCCACATCTGGCTCATGATTTTGCCTTTTCCGCATTCCTGTTGGCCAGATCCTTGGTTTTCTCTGGTTTGAATCGCGTAGTAATGCGGTACCACAGTGAAACAGTCAATTAAACCTCGTTTCGATCAATATTTTAGAGGATAAAACCGGTTAGGTCTGGGTTAGGTCTGGGTTAGGTCTGGGTTATGCCCGCATCTGGCTCATGATTTTGCCTTTTCCGCATACTTGTTGGCCAAATCCTTGGTTTTCTCTGGTTCGAATCACGTAGTAATGTGGTACCACACTGAAACAGTCAATTAAACCTGGTTTCGATCAATATTTTAGAGGATAACACCGGTTAGGTCAGGGTCAGGTCTGGGTCATGCCCGCATCGGGCTCATGATTTTACCTTTTCCGCATACTTGTTGGCCAGATCCTTGGTTTTCTCTGGTTCGAATCACGTAGTAATGTGGTACCACACTGAAACAGTCAATGAAACCTGGTTTCGATCAATATTTCAGGGGATAAAACCGGTTAGGTCTGAGTCAGATATGGGTTATGCCCACATCTGGCTCATGATTTTGCCTTTTCCGCATTCCTGTTGGCCAGATCCTTGGTTTTCTCTGTTTTGAATCGCGTAGTAATGCGGTACCACAGTGAAACAGTCAATTAAACCTGGTTTCGATCAATATTTTAGAGGATAAAACCGGTTAGGTCTGGGTTATGCCCGCATCTGGCTCATGATTTTGCCTTTTCCGCATACTTGTTGGCCAAATCCTTGGTTTTCTCTGGTTCGAATCACGTAGTAATGTGGTACCACACTGAAACAGTCAATTAAACCTGGTTTCGATCAATATTTTAGAGGATAACAGCGGTTAGGTCAGGGTCAGGTCTGGGTCATGCCCGCATCGGGCTCATGATTTTACCTTTTCCGCATACTTGTTGGCCAGATCCTTGGTTTTCTCTGGTTTGAATCACGCAGTAATGTGGTACCACGAAGTAACAGTGAATTACACCTGGATTCGGTCAGTATTTTAATCGGTAACACCGGTTAGGCCTGGGTTAGGTATGGGTTATGCCCCCATCTGACTCAAGATTTTACCTTCTTCGCATACTTGTTGGACAGATCCTGGTTTTTTTCGGGTTTGAATCACGTAGTAATGTGGTACCACACTGAAACAGTCAATCAAACCTGGTTTCGATCAATATTTTAGAAGATAACACCGGTTAGGTCTGGGTTAGGTCTGGGTTATGCCCGCATCTGGCTCATGATTTTGCCTTTTCCGCATTCTTGTTGGCCAAATCCTTGGTTTTCTCTGGTTTGAATCGCGTAATAATGTGGTACCACAGTGAAACACTCAATTAAACCTGGTTTCGATCAATATTTTAGAGGATAACACCGGTTAGGTCTAGGTTAGGCATGGGTTATGGCCGCATCTCGCTCATGATTTTGCCTTTTTCATATACTTGTTGGCCAGATCTTGTGTTTTTTCGGGTTTGAATCATATAGTAATGTGGTATCAAACTGAAACAGTCAATTAAACCTGGTTTCGAACAATATTTCAGGGGATAACACCGGATAGGTCTGGGTTAGGTCTGGGTTATGCCCGCATCTCGCTCATAATTTTGCCTTCTTCGCATACTTGTTGGCCAGGTCCTGGGTTTTTTCGGGTTTGAATCACGTAGTAATGTGTTACCACAGTGACACAGTCAATTAAACTTGTTTTCGATTAATATTTTAGAGGATAACAACGGTTAGGTCAGGGTCAGGTCTGGGTTATGCCCGCATCGGGCTCATGATTTTACCTTTTCCGCATACTTGTTGGCCAGATCCTTGGTTTTCTCTGGTTTGAATCACGTAGTAATGTGGTACCACGAAGTAACAGTGAATTACACCTGGATTCGGTCAGTATTTTAATCGGTAACACCGGTTAGGCCTGGGTTAGGTCTGGGTTATGCCCCCATCTGACTCAAGATTTTACCTTCGTCGCATAGTTGTTGGACAGATCCTGCGTTTTTCGGCTTTGAATCACGCAATAATGTGGTACCACTGTGAAACAGTCAATTAAACCTGGTTTCGATCAATATTTTAGAGGATAACACCGGTTAGGTCTAGGTTAGGCCTGGGTTATGGCCGCATCTCGCTCATGATTTTGCCTTTTTCATATACTTGTTGGCCAGATCTTGTGTTTTTTCGGGTTTGAATCATATAGTAATGTGGTACCAAACTGAAACAGTCAATTAAACCTGGTTTCGATCAATATTTTCGAGGATAACACCGGTTAGGTCTGGGTTAGGTCTGGGTTATGCCCGCCTCTGCCTCATGATTTTGCCTTTCCGCATACTTGTTGGCCAAATCCTTGGTTTTCTCTGGTTTGAATCACGTAGTAATGTGGTACCACACTGAAACAGTCAATGAAACCTGGTTTCGATCAATATTTCAGGGGATAACACCGGATAGGTCTGGGTTATGTCTGGGTTATGCCCGCATCTGGCACATGATTTTGCCCACTTCGCATACATGTTCGACAGGTCCTGGGTTTTTTCGGGTTTGAATCACGTAGTTATGCGGTGCCACACAGTAACAGTCAATTAAACCTGGATTCGGTCAGTATTTTAGTCGGTAACACCGGTTAGGCCTGGGTTAGGTCTGGGTATGCCCCCATCTGACTCATGATTTTACCTTCTTCGTATACTTGTTGGACAGATCCTGGGTTTTTTCGGATTTGATTCACGTAGTAATTTGGTACCACACTGAAACAGGCCATTAAACTTGGTTTCGATCAATATTTTAGCCGGTAACACCGGTTAGGCCTGGGTTAGGTCTGGGTATGCCCCCATCTGACACATGATTTTACCTTCTTCGTATACTTGTTGGACAGATCCTGGGTTTTTTCGGATTTGAACCACATGGTAACGTAGTACCAAACAGTTACTGTCAATTAAGCCTGGATTCGGTCAGTATTTTAGAGGATAACACCGATAAGGTCCGGGTCAGGTCTGGGTTATGCCCGCATGTGGCTCATGATTTTGCCTTTTCCGCATACTTGTTGGGCAGATCCTTGGTTTTCTCTGGTTTGAATCACGTAGTAATGTGGTACCACACTGAGACAGCCAATTAAACCTGGATTCGGTCAGTATTTTAGTTGGTAACACCGGTAAGGTCTGGGTTAGTTCTGGGTTATGCCCGCATCTGGCTTATGATTTTGCCTTTTTCGCATACTTGTAGGCCAGATCCTTGGTTTTCTCTGGTTTGAATCACGTAGTAATGTGGTACCACACTGAAACAGTCAATGAAACCTGGTTTCGATCAATATTTCAGGGGATAAAACCGGTTAGGTCTGGGTTAGGTCTGGGTTATGCCCGCATCTGGCTCATGATTTTGCCTTTTCCGCATACTTGTTGGCCAAATCCTTGGTTTTCTCTGGTTCGAATCACGTAGTAATGTGGTACCACACTCAAACAGTCAATTAAACCTGGTTTCGATCAATATTTTAGAGGATAACACCGGTTAGGTCAGGGTCAGGTCTGGGTCATGCCCGCATCGGGCTCATGATTTTACCTTTTCCGCATACTTGTTGGCCAGATCCTTGGTTTTCTCTGGTTTGAATCACGTAGTAATGTGGTACCACGAAGTAACAGTGAATTACACCTCGATTCGGTCAGTATTTTAATCGGTAACACCGGTTAGGCCTGGGTTAGGTATGGGTTATGCCCCCATCTGACTCAAGATTTTACCTTCTTCGCATAGTTGTTGGACAGATCCTGGGTTTTTTCGGGTTTGAATCACGTAATAATGTGGTACCACTGTGAAACAGTCAATTAAACCTGGTGTTGATCAATATTTCAGGGGATAACACCGGATAGGTCTAGGTTATGTCTGGGTTATGCCCGCATCTGGCTCATGATTTTGCCCACTTCGCATACATGTTCGACAGGTCCTGGGTTTTTTCGGGTTTGAATCACGTAGTAATGCGGTGCCACACAGTAACAGTCAATTAAACCCGGATTCGGTCAGTATTTTAGTCGGTAACACCGGTTAGGCCTGGGTTAGGTCTGGGTTATGCCCGCATCTGGCTCATGATTTTGCCTTGTTCGCATACTTGTTGGCCAGGTCCAGGGTTTTTTCGGATTTGAATCACGTAGTAATGTGGCACCACATTGAAACAGTCAATTAAACCTGGTTTCGATCAATATTTCAGGGGATAACACCGGATAGGTCTAGGTTATGTCTGGGTTATGCCCGCATCTGGCTCATGATTTTGCCCACTTCGCCTACATGTTCGACAGGTCCAGAGTTTTTTCGGGTTTGAATCACGTAGTAATGCGGTGCCACACAGTAACAGTCAATTAAACCTGGATTCGGTCAGTATTTTAGTCGGTAACACCGGTTAGGCCTGGGTTAGGTCTGGGTATGCCCCCATCTGACTCATGATTTTACCTTCTTCGTATACTTGTTGGACAGATCCTGGGTTTTTTCGGATTTGATTCACGTAGTAATTTGGTACCACACTGAAACAGACCATTAAACTTGGTTTCGATCAATATTTTAGAGGATAACACCGGTTAGGTCTGGGTTAGGTCTGGGTTATGCCCGCATGTGGCTCATGATTTTGCCTTGTTCGCATACTTGTTGGCCAGATCCTGGGTTTTTTCGGATTTGAATCACGTATTAATGTGGCACCACATTGAAACAGTCAATTAAACCTGGTTTCGATCAATATTTTAGAGGATAAAACCGGTTAGGCCTGGGTTATGTCTGGGTATGCCCCCATCTGACTCATGATTTCACCTTCTTCGTACTTGTTGGACAGATCCTGGGTTTTTTCGGATTTGATACACGTAGTAATTTGGTACCACACTGAAACAGACCATTAAACTTGGTTTCGATCAATATTTTAGCCGGTAACACCGGTTAGGCCTGGGTTAGGTCTGGGTATGCCCCCATCTGACTCATGATTTCACCTTCTTCGTACTTGTTGGACAGATCCTGGGTTTTTTCGGATTTGATACACGTAGTAATTTGGTACCACACTGAAACAGACCATTAAACTTGGTTTCGATCAATATTTTAGCCGGTAACACCGGTTAGGCCTGGGTTAGGTCTGGGTATGCCCCCATCTGACACATGATTTTACCTTCTTCGTACTTGTTGGACAGATCCTGGGTTTTTTCGGATTTGATACACGTAGTAATTTGGTACCACACTGAAACAGACCATTAAACTTGGTTTCGATCAATATTTTAGCCGGTAACACCGGTTAGGCCTGGGTTAGGTCTGGGTACGCCCCCATCTGACACACGATTTTACCTTCTTCGTATACTTGTTGGACAGATCCTGGGTTTTTTCGGATTTGAACCACATGGTAACGTAGTACCAAACAGTTACTGTCAATTAAGCCTGGATTCGGTCAGTATTTTAGAGGATAACACCGATAAGGTCCGGGTCAGGTCTGGGTTATGCCCGCATGTGGCTCATGATTTTGCCTTTTCCGCATACTTGTTGGCCAGATCCTTGGTTTTCTCTGGTTTGAATCACGTAGTAATGTGGTACTACACTGAGACAGCCAATTAAAACTGGATTCGGTCAGTATTTTAGTTGGTAACACCGGTAAGGTCTGGGTTAGTTCTGGGTTATGCCCGCATCTGGCTTATGATTTTGCCTTTTTCGCATACTTGTAGGCCAGATCCTTGGTTTTCTCTGGTTTGAATCACGTAGTAATGTGGTACCACACTGAAACAGACCATTAAACTTGGTCTCGATCAATATTTTAGAGGATAACACCGGTTAGGTCTGGGTTAGGTCTGGGTTATGCCCGCAACTCTCTCATGATTTTGCGTTCTTCGCATACTTGTTGGCCAGATCCTGGGTTTTTTAGGATTTGAATCACGTAGTGATGTGGTTCCACACTGAAACAGTCCATTAAACTTGGTTTCGATCAATATTTTAGAGGATAACACCGGTTAGGTCTGGGTCACGTCTGGGTTATGCCCGCATCTCGCTCATAATTTTGCCTTCTTCGCATACTTGTTGGCCAGATCCTGGGTTTTTTCGGGTTTGAATCACGTAGTAATGTGGTACCACAGTGAAACAGTCAATTAAACCTGGTTTCGATCAATATTTTAGAGGATAAAACTGGTTAGGTCTGGGTTAGGTCTGGGTTATGCCCGCATCTGGCTCATGATTTTGCCTTTTCCGCATACTTGTTGGCCAAATCCTTGGCTTTCTCTGGTTCGAATCACGTAGTAATGTGGTACCACACTGAAACAGTCAATGAAACCTGGTTTCGATCAATATTTCAGGGGATAAAACCGGTTAGGTCTGGGTCAGGTATGGGTTATGCCCACATCTGGCTCATGATTTTGCCTTTTCCGCATTCCTGTTGGCCAGATCCTTGGTTTTCTCTGGTTTGAATCGCGTAGTAATGTGGTACCACAGTGAAACAGTCAATTAAACCTGGTTTCGATCAATATTTTAGAGGATAACACAGGTTAGGTCAGGGTCAGGTCTGGTTCATGCCCGCATCGGGCTCATGATTTTACCTTTTCCGCATACTCGTTGGCCAGATCCTTGGTTTTCTCTGTTTTGAATCACGTAGTAATGTGGTACCACGAAGTAACAGTGAATTACACCTGGATTCGGTCAGTATTTTAATCGGTACCACCGGTTAGGCCTGGGTTAGGTATTGGTTATGCTCCCATCTGACTCAAGATTTTACCTTCTTCGCATACTTGTTGGACAGATCCTGGTTTTTTTCGGGTTTGAATCACGTAGTGATGTGGTACCACACTGAAACAGTCAATCAAACCTGGTTTCGATCAATATTTTAGAAGATAACACCGGTTAGGTCTGGGTTAGGTCTGGGTTATGCCCGCATCTGGCTCATGATTTTGCCTTTTCCGCATTCTTGTTGGCCAAATCCTTGGTTTTCTCTGGTTTGAATCGCGTAATAATGTGGTACCACAGTGAAACACTGAATAAAACCTGGTTTCGATCAATATTTTAGAGCATAACACCGGTTAGGTCTAGGTTAGGCCTGTGTTATGGCCGCATCTCGCTCATGATTTCGCCTTTTTCATATACTTGTTGGCCAGATCTTGTGTTTTTTCGGGTTTGAATCATATAGTAATGTGGTACCAAACTGAAACAGTCAATTAAACCTGGTTTCGATCAATATTTCAGGAGATAACACCGGATAGGTCTGGGTTAGGTCTGGGTTATGCCCGCATCTCGCTCATAATTTTGCCTTCTTCGCATACTTGTTGGCCAGGTCCTGGGTTTTTTCGGGTTTGAATCACGTAGTAATGTGGTACCACAGTGAAACAGTCAATTAAACTTGTTTTCGATCAATATTTTAGAGGATAACACCGGTTAGGTCAGGGTCAGGTCTGGGTTATGCCCGCATCGGGCTCATGATTTTACATTTTCCGCATACTTGTTGGCCAGATCCTTGGTTTTCTCTGGTTTGAATCACGTAGTAATGTGGTACCACGAAGTAACAGTGAATTACACCTGGATTCGGTCAGTATTTTAATCGGTAACACCGGTTAGGCCTGGGTTAGGTCTGGGTTATGCCCCCATCTGACTCAAGATGTTACCTTCTTCGCATAGTTGTTGGACAGATCCTGGGTTTTTTCGGGTTTGAATCGCGTAATAATGTGGTACCACTGTGAAACAGTCAATTAAACCTGGTTTCGATCAATATTTTAGAGGATAACACCGGTTATGTCTAGGTTAGGCCTGTGTTATGGCCGCATCTCGCTCATGATTTTGCCTTTTTCATATACTTGTTGGCCAGATCCTGGGTTTTTTCGGGTTTGAATCACGTAGTAATGTGGTACCACAGTGAAACAGTCAATTAAACCTGGTTTCGATCAATATTTTCGAGGATAACACCGGTTAGGTCTGGGTTAGGTCTGGGTTATGCCCGCCTCTGCCTCATGATTTTGCCTTTCCGCATACTTGTTGGCCAAATACTTGGTTTTCTCTGGTTTGAATCACGTAGTAATGTGGTACCACACTGAAACAGTCAATGAAACCTGGTTTCGATCAATATTTCAGGGGATAACACCGGATAGGTCTGGGTTATGTCTGGGTTATGCCCGCATCTGGCTCATGATTTTGCCCACTTCGCATACATGTTCGACAGGTCCTGGGTTTTTTCGGGTTTGAATCACGTAGTAATGTGGTACCACACTGAAACAGACCATTAAACTTGGTTTCGATCAATATTTTAGAGGAGAACACCGGTTAGGTCTGGGTTAGGTCTGGGTTATGCCCGCATCTCTCCCATAATTTTGCCTTCTTCGCATACTTGCTGGCCAGATCCTGGGTTTTTTCGGGTTTGAATCACGTAGTAATGTGGTACCACAGTGAAACAGTCAATTAAACCTGGATTCGGTCAGTATTTTAGCCGGTAACACCCGTTAGGCCTGGGTTAGGTCTGGGTATGCCCCCATCTGACACATGATTTTACCTTCTTCGTATACTTGTTGGACAGATCCTGGGTTTTTTCGGATTTGAACCACATGGTAACGTAGTACCAAACAGTTACTGTCAATTAAGCCTGGATTCGGTCAGTATTTTAGAGGATAACACCGATTAGGTCCGGGTCAGGTCTGGGTTATGCCCGCATGTGGCTCATGATTTTGCCTTTTCCGCATACTTGTTGGCCAGATCATTGGTTTTCTCTGGTTTGAATCACGTAGTAATGTGGTACCACAGTGAAACAGTCAATTAAACCTGGTTTCGATCAATATTTTAGAGGATAAAATCGGTTAGGTCTGGGTTAGGTCTGGGTTATGCCCGCATCTGGCTCATGATTTTACCTTCTTCGCATACTTGTTGGACAGATCCTGGTTTTTTCGGGTTTGAATCACGTAGTAATGTGGTACCACACTGAAACAGTCAATCAAACCTGGTTTCGATCAATATTTTAGAAGATAACACCGGTCTGGGTTAGGTCTGGGTTATGCCCGCATCTGGCTCATGATTTTGCCTTTTCCGCATTCTTGTTGGCCAAATCCTTGGTTTTCTCTGGTTTGAATCGCGTAATAATGTGGTACCACAGTGAAACAGTCAATTAAACCTGGTTTCGATCAATATTTTAGAGGATAACACCGGTTAGGTCTAGGTTAGGCCTGGGTTATGGCCGCATCTCGCTCATGATTTTGCCTTTTTCATATACTTGTTGGCCAGATCTTGTGTTTTTTCGGGTTTGAATCATATAGTAATGTGGTACCAAACTGAAACAGTCAATTAAACCTGGTTTCGATCAATATTTCAGGGGATAACACCGGATAGGTCTGGGTTAGGTCTGGGTTATGCCCGCATCTCGCTCATAATTTTGCCGTCTTCGCAAACTTGTTGGCCGGATCCTGGGTGTTTTAGGGTTTGAATCACGTAGTGATGTAGTACCACATTGAAACAGTCAATTAAACCTGGTTTCGATCAATATTTCAGGGGATAACGCCGGTTAGGTCTGGGTTAGGTCTGGGTTATGCCCGCATCAGGCTCATGATTTTGCCTTCTTCGCATACTTGTTGGCCAGATCCTTGGTTTTTTCGCGTTTGAATCACGTAGTAATGTGGTACCGCGAAGTAACAGTGAATTAAACCTGGATTCGATCAGTATTTTAGTCGGTAACACCGGTTAGGCCTGGGTTAGGTCTCGGTTATGCCCCCATCTGTCTCATGATTTTACACTTTTCGCATACTTGTTGGACAGATCCTGGGTTTTTTCGGGTTTGAATCACGTAGTAATGTGGTACCACACTGAAACAGTCAATTAAACCTGGTTTCGATCAATATTTTAGAAGATAACACCGGTTAGGTCTGGGTTAGGTCTGGGTTATGCCCGTATCTGGCTCATGATTTTGCCTTTTCATATACTTGTTGGCCAGATCTTGTGTTTTTTCGGGTTTGAATCATATAGTAATGTGGTACCAAACTGAAACAGTCAATTAAACCTGGTTTCGATCAATATTTCAGGAGATAACACCGGATAGGTCTGGGTTAGGTCTGGGTTATGCCCGCATCTCGCTCATAATTTTGCCTTCTTCGCATACTTGTTGGCCAGGTCCTGGGTTTTTTCGGGTTTGAATCACGTAGTAATGTGGTACCACAGTGAAACAGTCAATTAAACTTGTTTTCGATCAATATTTTAGAGGATAACACCGGTTAGGTCAGGGTCAGGTCTGGGTTATGCCCGCATCGGGCTCATGATTTTACATTTTCCGCATACTTGTTGGCCAGATCCTTGGTTTTCTCTGGTTTGAATCACGTAGTAATGTGGTACCACGAAGTAACAGTGAATTACACCTGGATTCGGTCAGTATTTTAATCGGTAACACCGGTTAGGCCTGGGTTAGGTCTGGGTTATGCCCCCATCTGACTCAAGATGTTACCTTCTTCGCATAGTTGTTGGACAGATCCTGGGTTTTTTCGGGTTTGAATCGCGTAATAATGTGGTACCACTGTGAAACAGTCAATTAAACCTGGTTTCGATCAATATTTTAGAGGATAACACCGGTTATGTCTAGGTTAGGCCTGTGTTATGGCCGCATCTCGCTCATGATTTTGCCTTTTTCATATACTTGTTGGCCAGATCCTGGGTTTTTTCGGGTTTGAATCACGTAGTAATGTGGTACCACAGTGAAACAGTCAATTAAACCTGGTTTCGATCAATATTTTCGAGGATAACACCGGTTAGGTCTGGGTTAGGTCTGGGTTATGCCCGCCTCTGCCTCATGATTTTGCCTTTCCGCATACTTGTTGGCCAAATACTTGGTTTTCTCTGGTTTGAATCACGTAGTAATGTGGTACCACACTGAAACAGTCAATGAAACCTGGTTTCGATCAATATTTCAGGGGATAACACCGGATAGGTCTGGGTTATGTCTGGGTTATGCCCGCATCTGGCTCATGATTTTGCCCACTTCGCATACATGTTCGACAGGTCCTGGGTTTTTTCGGGTTTGAATCACGTAGTAATGTGGTACCACACTGAAACAGACCATTAAACTTGGTTTCGATCAATATTTTAGAGGAGAACACCGGTTAGGTCTGGGTTAGGTCTGGGTTATGCCCGCATCTCTCCCATAATTTTGCCTTCTTCGCATACTTGCTGGCCAGATCCTGGGTTTTTTCGGGTTTGAATCACGTAGTAATGTGGTACCACAGTGAAACAGTCAATTAAACCTGGATTCGGTCAGTATTTTAGCCGGTAACACCCGTTAGGCCTGGGTTAGGTCTGGGTATGCCCCCATCTGACACATGATTTTACCTTCTTCGTATACTTGTTGGACAGATCCTGGGTTTTTTCGGATTTGAACCACATGGTAACGTAGTACCAAACAGTTACTGTCAATTAAGCCTGGATTCGGTCAGTATTTTAGAGGATAACACCGATTAGGTCCGGGTCAGGTCTGGGTTATGCCCGCATGTGGCTCATGATTTTGCCTTTTCCGCATACTTGTTGGCCAGATCATTGGTTTTCTCTGGTTTGAATCACGTAGTAATGTGGTACCACAGTGAAACAGTCAATTAAACCTGGTTTCGATCAATATTTTAGAGGATAAAATCGGTTAGGTCTGGGTTAGGTCTGGGTTATGCCCGCATCTGGCTCATGATTTTACCTTCTTCGCATACTTGTTGGACAGATCCTGGTTTTTTCGGGTTTGAATCACGTAGTAATGTGGTACCACACTGAAACAGTCAATCAAACCTGGTTTCGATCAATATTTTAGAAGATAACACCGGTCTGGGTTAGGTCTGGGTTATGCCCGCATCTGGCTCATGATTTTGCCTTTTCCGCATTCTTGTTGGCCAAATCCTTGGTTTTCTCTGGTTTGAATCGCGTAATAATGTGGTACCACAGTGAAACAGTCAATTAAACCTGGTTTCGATCAATATTTTAGAGGATAACACCGGTTAGGTCTAGGTTAGGCCTGGGTTATGGCCGCATCTCGCTCATGATTTTGCCTTTTTCATATACTTGTTGGCCAGATCTTGTGTTTTTTCGGGTTTGAATCATATAGTAATGTGGTACCAAACTGAAACAGTCAATTAAACCTGGTTTCGATCAATATTTCAGGGGATAACACCGGATAGGTCTGGGTTAGGTCTGGGTTATGCCCGCATCTCGCTCATAATTTTGCCGTCTTCGCAAACTTGTTGGCCGGATCCTGGGTGTTTTAGGGTTTGAATCACGTAGTGATGTAGTACCACATTGAAACAGTCAATTAAACCTGGTTTCGATCAATATTTCAGGGGATAACGCCGGTTAGGTCTGGGTTAGGTCTGGGTTATGCCCGCATCAGGCTCATGATTTTGCCTTCTTCGCATACTTGTTGGCCAGATCCTTGGTTTTTTCGCGTTTGAATCACGTAGTAATGTGGTACCGCGAAGTAACAGTGAATTAAACCTGGATTCGATCAGTATTTTAGTCGGTAACACCGGTTAGGCCTGGGTTAGGTCTCGGTTATGCCCCCATCTGTCTCATGATTTTACACTTTTCGCATACTTGTTGGACAGATCCTGGGTTTTTTCGGGTTTGAATCACGTAGTAATGTGGTACCACACTGAAACAGTCAATTAAACCTGGTTTCGATCAATATTTTAGAAGATAACACCGGTTAGGTCTGGGTTAGGTCTGGGTTATGCCCGTATCTGGCTCATGATTTTGCCTTTTCCGCAAACTTGTTGGCCAAATCCTTGGTTTTCTCTGGTTTGAATCGCGTAATAATGTGGTACCACAGTGAGACAGTCAATTCAACCTGGTTTCGATCAATATTTCAGAGGATAACACCGGTTAGGTCTGGGTTAGGTATGGGTTATGTCCACATCTGGCTCATGATTTTGCCTTTTCCGCATTCCTGTTGACCAGAACCTTGGCTTTATCTCGTTTGAATCAGGTAGTAATGTGGTACCACACTGAAGCAGACAATTAAACTTGGTTTCGATCAATATTTTAGAGGATAGAACCGGTTAGGTCTGGGTTAGGTCCGGGTAATGCCCTCATCTGGTTCATGATTTTGCCTTCTTCGCATACTTGTTGGCCAGATCCTTGGTTTTTTCGGGTTTGAATCACGTAGTAATGTGGTACCACGAAGTAACAGTGAATTAAACCTGGATTCGATCAGTATTTTAGTCGGTAACACCGGTTAGGCCTGGGTTAGGTCTGGGTTATGCCCCCATCTGACTCATGATTTTACCTCCTTCGCATACTTGTTGGACAGATCCTGGTTTTTTCGGGTTTGAATCACGTAGTAATGTGGTAACACACTGAAACAGTCAATCAAACCTGGTTTCGATCAATATTTTAGAAGATAACACCGGTTAGGTCTGGGTTAGGTCTGGGTTATGCCCGCATCTGGCTCATGATTTTGCCTTTTCCGCATTCTTGTTGGCCAAATCCTTGGTTTTCTCTGGTTTGAATCGCGTAATAATGTGGTACCACAGTGAAACACTCAATTAAACCTGGTTTCGATCAATATTTTAGAGGATAACACCGGTTAGGTCTAGGTTAGGCCTGGGTTATGGCCGCATCTCGCTCATGATTTTGCCTTTTTCATATACTTGTTGGCCAGATCTTGTGTTTTTTCGAGTTTGAATCATATAGTAATGTGGTACCAAACTGAAACAGTCAATTAAACCTGGTTTCGAACAATATTTCAGGGGATAACACCGGATAGGTCTGGGTTAGGTCTGGGTTATGCCCGCATCTCGCTCATAATTTTGCCTTCTTCGCATACTTGTTGGCCAGGTCCTGGGTTTTTTCGGGTTTGAATCACGTAGTAATGTGGTACCACAGTGAAACAGTCAATTAAACTTGTTTTCGATCAATATTTTAGAGGATAACACCGGTTAGGTCAGGGTCAGGTCTGGGTTATGCCCGCATCGGGCTCATGATTTTACCTTTTCCGCATACTTGTTGGCCAGATCCTTGGTTTTCTCTGGTTTGAATCACGTAATAATGTGGTACCACAGTGAAACAGTCAATTAAACCTGGTTTCGATCAATATTTTAGAGGATAACACCGGTTAGGTCTAGGTTAGGCCTGGGTTATGGCCACATCTCGCTCATGATTTTGCCTTTTTCATATACTTGTTGGCCAGATCTTGTGTTTTTTCGGGTTTGAATCATATAGTAATGTGGTACCAAACTGAAACAGTCAATTAAACCTGGTTTCGATCAATATTTCAGGGGATAGCACCGGATAGGTCTGGATTAGGTCTGGGTTATGCCCGCGTCTCGCTCATAATTTTGCATTCATCGCATACTTGTTGGCCAGATCCTGGGTTTTTTCGGGTTTGAATCACGTAGTAATGTGGTACCACAGTGAAACAGTCAATTAAACCTGGTTTCGATCAATATTTTCGAGGATAACACCGGTTAGGTCTGGGTTAGGTCTGGGTTATGCCCGCCTCTGCCTCATGATTTTGCCTTTCCGCATACTTGTTGGCCAAATCCTTGGTTTTCTCTGGTTTGAATCACGTAGTAATGTGGTACCACACTGAAACAGTCAATGAAACCTGGTTTCGATCAATATTTCAGGGGATAACACCGGATAGGTCTGGGTTATATCTGGGTTATGCCCGCATCTGGCTCATGTTTTTGCCCACTTCGCATACATGTTCGACAGGTCCTGGGTTTTTTCGGGTTTGAATCACGTAGTTATGCGGTGCCACACAGTAACAGTCAATTAAACCTGGATTCGGTCAGTATTTTAGTCGGTAACACCGGTTAGGCCTGGGTTAGGTCTGGGTATGCCCCCATCTGACTCATGATTTTACCTTCTTCGTATACTTGTTGGACAGATCCTGGGTTTTTTCGGATTTGAACCACATGGTAACGTAGTACCAAACAGTTACAGTCAATTAAGCCTGGATTCGGTCAGTATTTTAGAGGATAACACCGATAAGGTCCGGGTCAGGTCTGGGTTATGCCCGCATGTGGCTCATGATTTTGCCTTTTCCGCATACTTGTTGGCCAGATCCTTGGTTTTCTCTGGTTTGAATCACGTAGTAATGTGGTACCACACTGAGACAGCCAATTAAACCTGGATTCGGTCAGTATTTTAGTTGGTAACACCGGTAAGGTCTGGGTTAGTTCTGGGTTATACCCGCATCTGGCTTATGATTTTGCCTTTTTCGCATACTTGTAGGCCAGATCCTTGGTTTTCTCTGGTTTGAATCACGTAGTAATGTGGTACCACACTGAAACAGACCATTAAACTTGGTTTCGATCAATATTTTAGAGGATAACACCGGTTAGGTCTGGGTTAGGTCTGGGTTATGCCCGCAACTCGCTCATGATTTTGCGTTCTTCGCATACTTGTTGGCCAGATCCTGGGTTTTTTAGGGTTTGAATCACGTAGTGATGTGGTTCCACACTGAAACAGTCCATTAAACTTGGTTTCGATCAATATTTTAGAGGATAACACCGGTTAGGTCTGGGTCACGTCTGGGTTATGCCCGCATCTCGCTCATAATTTTGCCTTCTTCGCATAGTTGTTGGCCAGATCCTGGGTTTTTTCGGGTTTGAATCACGTAGTAATGTGGTACCACAGTGAAACAGTCAATTAAACCTGGTTTCGATCAATATTTTAGAGGATAAAACCGGTTAGGTTTGGGTTAGGTCTGGGTTATGCCCGCATCTGGCTCATGATTTTGCCTTTTCCGCATACTTGTTGGCCAAATCCTCGGTTTTCTCTGGTTCGAATCACGTAGTAATGTGGTACCACACTGAAGCAGTCAATGAAACCTGGTTTCGATCAATATTTCAGGGGAGAAAACCGGTTAGGTCTGGGTCAGGTATGGGTTATGCCCACATCTGGCTCATGATTTTGCCTTTTCCGCATTCCTGTTGGCCAGATCCTTGGTTCTCTCTGGTTTGAATCACGTAGTAATGTGGTACCACAGTGAAACAGTCAATTAAACCTGGTTTCGATCAATATTTTAGAGGATAAAACCGGTTAGGTCTGGGTTAGGTCTGGGTTATGCCCGTATCTGGCTCATGATTTTGCCTTTTCCGCATACTTGTTGGACAGATCCTGGTTTTTTTCGGGTTTGAATCGCGTAGTAATGTGGTACCACACTGAAACAGTCAATCAAACCTGGTTTCGAGCAATATTTTAGAAGATAACACCGGTTAGGTCTGGGTTAGGTCTGGGTTATGCCCGCATCTGGCTCATGATTTTGCCTTTTCCGCATTCTTTTTGGCCAAATCCTTGGTTTTCTCTGGTTTGAATCGCGTAATAATGTGGTACCACAGTGAAACACTCAATTAAACCTGGTTTCGATCAATATTTTAGAGGATAACACCGGTTAGGTCTAGGTTAGGCCTGGGTTATGGCCGCATCTCGCTCATGAGTTTGCCTTTTTCATATACTTGTTGGCCAGATCTTGTGTTTTTTCGGGTTGGGATCATATAGTAATGTGGTACCAAACTGAAACAGTCAATTAAACCTGGTTTCGAACAATATTTCAGGGGATAACACCGGATAGGTCTGGGTTAGGTCTGGGTTATGCCCGCATCTGGCTCATGATTTTGCCTTTTCCGCATACTTGTTGGACAGATCCTGGTTTTTTTCGGGTTTGAATCGCGTAGTAATGTGGTACCACACTGAAACAGTCAATCAAACCTGGTTTCGAGCAATATTTTAGAAGATAACACCGGTTAGGTCAGGGTCAGGTCTGGGTTATGCCCGCATCGGGCTCATGATTTTACCTTTTCCGCATACTTGTTGGCCAGATCCTTGGTTTTCTCTGGTTTGAATCACGTAGTAATGTGGTACCACGAAGTAACAGTGAATTACACCTGGATTCGGTCAGTATTTTAATCGGTAACACCGGTTAGGCCTGGGTTAGGTCTGGGTTATGCCCCCATCTGACTCAAGATTTTGCCTTTCCGCATACCTGTTGGCCAAATCCTTGGTTTTCTCTGGTTTGAATCACGTAGTAATGTGGTACCACACTGAAACAGTCAATGAAACCTGGGTTCGATCAATATTTCAGGGGATAACACCGGATAGGTCTGGGTTATGTCTGGGTTATGCCCGCATCTGGCTCATGATTTTGCCCACTTCGCATACATGTTCGACAGGTCCTGGGTTTTTTCGGGTTTGAATCACGTAGTCATGCGGTGCCACACAGTAACAGTCAATTAAACCTGGATTCGGTCAGTATTTTAGTCGGTAACACCGGTTAGGCCTGGGTTAGGTCTGGGTATGCCCCCATCTGACTAATGATTTTACCTTCTTCGTATACTTGTTGGACAGATCCTGGGTTTTTTCGGATTTGAACAACATGGTAACGTAGTACCAAACAGTTACTGTCAATTAAGCCTGGATTCGGTCAGTATTTTAGAGGATAACACCGATAAGGTCCGGGTTAGGTCTGGGTTATGCCCGCATCTGGCTCATGATTTTGCCTTTTCCGCATACTTGTTGGCCAAATCCTTGGTTTTCTCTGGTTCGAATCACGTAGTAATGTGGTACCACACTGAAGCAGTCAATGAAACCTGGTTTCGATCAATATTTCAGGGGATAAAACCGGTTAGGTCTGGGTCAGGTATGGGTTATGCCCACATCTGGCTCATGATTTTGCCCTTTCCGCATTCCTGTTGGCCAGATCCTTGGTTCTCTCTGGTTTGAATCGCGTAGTAATGTGGTACCACAGTGAAACAGTCAATTAAACCTGGTTTCGATCAATATTTTAGAGGATAAAACCGGTTAGGTCTGGGTTAGGTCTGGGTTATGCCCGCATCTGGCTCATGATTTTGCCTTTTCCGCATACTTGTTGGACAGATCCTGGTTTTTTTCGGGTTTGAATCGCGTAGTAATGTGGTACCACACTGAAACAGTCAATCAAACCTGGTTTCGAGCAATATTTTAGAAGATAACACCGGTTAGGTCTGGGTTAGGTCTGGGTTATGCCCGCATCTGACTCATGATTTTGCCTTTTCCGCATTCTTGTTGGCCAAATCCATGGTTTCCTCTGGTTTGAATCGCGTAATAATGTGGTACCACAGTGAAACACTCAATTAAACCTGGTTTCGATCAATATTTTAGAGGATAACACCGGTTAGGTCTAGGTTAGGCCTGGGTTATGGCCGCATCTCGCTCATGATTTTGCCTTTTTCATATACTTGTTGGCCAGATCTTGTGTTTTTTCGGGTTTGAATCATATAGTAATGTGGTACCAAACTGAAACAGTCAATTAAACCTGGTTTCGAACAATATTTCAGGGGATAACACCGGATAGGTCTGGGTTAGGTCTGGGTTATGCCCGCATCTGGCTCATGATTTTGCCTTTTCCGCATACTTGTTGGACAGATCCTAGTTTTTTTCGGGTTTGAATCGCGTAGTAATGTGGTACCACACTGAAACAGTCAATCAAACCTGGTTTCGAGCAATATTTTAGAAGATAACACCGGTTAGGTCAGGGTCAGGTCTGGGTTATGCCCGCATCGGGCTCATGATTTTACCTTTTCCGCATACTTGTTGGCCAGATCCTTGGTTTTCTCTGGTTTGAATCACGTAGTAATGTGGTACCACACTGAAACAGACCATTAAACTTGGTTTCGATCAATATTTTATCCGGTAACACCGGTTAGGCCTGGGTTAGGTCTGGGTATGCCCCCATCTGACACATGATTTTACCTTCTTCGTATACTTGTTGGACAGATCCTGGGTTTTTTCGGATTTGAACAACATGGTAACGTAGTACCAAACAGTTACTGTCAATTAAGCCTGGATTCGGTCAGTATTTTAGAGGATAACACCGATAAGGTCCGGGTTAGGTCTGGGTTATGCCCGCATCTGGCTCATGATTTTGCCTTTTCCGCATACTTGTAGGCCAGATCCTTGGTTTTCTCTGGTTTGAATCACGTAGTAATGTGGTACCACACTGAAACAGACCATTAAACTTGGTTTCGATCAATATTTTAGAGGATAACACCGGTTAGGTCAGGGTTAGGTCTGGGTTATGCCCGCAACTCGCTCATGATTTTGCGATCTTCGCATACTTGTTGGCCAGATCCTGGGGTTTTTAGGGTTTGAATCACGTAGTGATGTGGTTCCACACTGAAACAGTCCATTAAACTTGGTTTCGATCAATATTTTAGAGGATAACACCGGTTAGGTCTGGGTCACGTCTGGGTTATGCCCGCATCTCGCTCATAATTTTGCCTTCTTCGCATACTTGTTGGCCAGATCCTGGGTTTTTTCGGGTTTCAATCACGTAGTAATGTGGTACCACAGTGAAACAGTCAATTAAACCTGGTTTCGATCAATATTTTAGAGGATAAAACCGGTTAGGTTTGGGTTAGGTCTGGGTTATGCCCGCATCTGGCTCATGATTTTGCCTTTTCCGCACACCTGTTGGCCAAATCCTTGGTTTTCTCTGGTTCGAATCACGTAGTAATGAGGTACCACACTGAAACAGTCAATGAAATCTGGTTTCGATCAATATTTCAGGGGATAAAACCGGTTAGGTCTGAGTCAGGTATGGGTTATGCCCACATCTGGCTCATGATTTTGCCTTTTCCGCATTCCTGTTGGCCAGATCCTTGGTTTTCTCTGGTTTGAATCGCGTAGTAATGCGGTACCACAGTGAAACAGTCAATTAAACCTGGTTTCGATCAATATTTTAGAGGATAAAACCGGTTAGGTCTGGGTTAGGTCTGGGTTATGCCCGCATCTGGCTCATGATTTTGCCTTTTCCGCATACTTGTTGGCCAAATCCTTGGTTTTCTCTGGTTCGAATCACGTAGTAATGTGGTACCACACTGAAACAGTCAATTAAACCTGGTTTCGATGAATATTTTAGAGGATAACACCGGTTAGGTCAGGGTCAGGTCTGGGTCATGCCCGCATCGGGCTCATGATTTTACCTTTTCCGCATACTTGTTGGCCAGATCCTTGGTTTTCTCTGGTTTGAATCACGTAGTAATGTGGTACCACACTGAAACAGGCCATTAAACTTGGTTTCGATCAATATTTTAGAGGATAACACCGGTTAGGTCTGGGTTAGGTCTGGGTTATGCCCGCAACTCGCTCATGATTTTGCGATCTTCGCATACTTGTTGGCCAGATCCTGGGTTTTTTAGGGTTCGAATCACGTAGTGATGTAGTTCCACATTGAAACAGTCCATTAAACTTGGTTTCAATCAGTATTTTAGAGGATAACACCGGTTAGGTCTGGGTCACGTCTGGGTTATGCCCGCATCTCGCTCATAATTTTGCCTTCTTCGCATACTTGTTGGCCAGATCCTGGGTTTTTTCGGGTTTGAATCACGTAGTAATGTGGTACCACAGTGAAACAGTCAATTAAACCTGGTTTCGATCAATATTTTAGAGGATAAAACCGGTTAGGTTTGGGTTAGGTCTGGGTTATGCCCGCATCTGGCTCATGATTTTGCCTTTTCCGCATACTTGTTGGCCAAATCCTTGGTTTTCTCTGGTTCGAATCACGTAGTAATGAGGTACCACACTGAAACAGTCAATGAAACCTGGTTTCGATCAGTATTTCAGGGGATAAAACCGGTTAGGTCTGAGTCAGGTATGGGTTATGCCCACATCTGGCTCATGATTTTGCCTTTTCCGCATTCCTGTTGGCCAGATCCTTGGTTTTCTCTGGTTTGAATCGCGTAGTAATGCGGTACCACAGTGAAACAGTCAATTAAACCTCGTTTCGATCAATATTTTAGAGGATAAAACCGGTTAGGTCTGGGTTAGGTCTGGGTTAGGTCTGGGTTATGCCCGCATCTGGCTCATGATTTTGCCTTTTCCGCATACTTGTTGGCCAAATCCTTGGTTTTCTCTGGTTCGAATCACGTAGTAATGTGGTACCACACTGAAACAGTCAATTAAACCTGGTTTCGATCAATATTTTAGAGGATAACACCGGTTAGGTCAGGGTCAGGTCTGGGTCATGCCCGCATCGGGCTCATGATTTTACCTTTTCCGCATACTTGTTGGCCAGATCCTTGGTTTTCTCTGGTTCGAATCACGTAGTAATGTGGTACCACACTGAAACAGTCAATGAAACCTGGTTTCGATCAATATTTCAGGGGATAAAACCGGTTAGGTCTGAGTCAGATATGGGTTATGCCCACATCTGGCTCATGATTTTGCCTTTTCCGCATTCCTGTTGGCCAGATCCTTGGTTTTCTCTGTTTTGAATCGCGTAGTAATGCGGTACCACAGTGAAACAGTCAATTAAACCTGGTTTCGATCAATATTTTAGAGGATAAAACCGGTTAGGTCTGGGTTATGCCCGCATCTGGCTCATGATTTTGCCTTTTCCGCATACTTGTTGGCCAAATCCTTGGTTTTCTCTGGTTCGAATCACGTAGTAATGTGGTACCACACTGAAACAGTCAATTAAACCTGGTTTCGATCAATATTTTAGAGGATAACAGCGGTTAGGTCAGGGTCAGGTCTGGGTCATGCCCGCATCGGGCTCATGATTTTACCTTTTCCGCATACTTGTTGGCCAGATCCTTGGTTTTCTCTGGTTTGAATCACGCAGTAATGTGGTACCACGAAGTAACAGTGAATTACACCTGGATTCGGTCAGTATTTTAATCGGTAACACCGGTTAGGCCTGGGTTAGGTATGGGTTATGCCCCCATCTGACTCAAGATTTTACCTTCTTCGCATACTTGTTGGACAGATCCTGGTTTTTTTCGGGTTTGAATCACGTAGTAATGTGGTACCACACTGAAACAGTCAATCAAACCTGGTTTCGATCAATATTTTAGAAGATAACACCGGTTAGGTCTGGGTTAGGTCTGGGTTATGCCCGCATCTGGCTCATGATTTTGCCTTTTCCGCATTCTTGTTGGCCAAATCCTTGGTTTTCTCTGGTTTGAATCGCGTAATAATGTGGTACCACAGTGAAACACTCAATTAAACCTGGTTTCGATCAATATTTTAGAGGATAACACCGGTTAGGTCTAGGTTAGGCCTGGGTTATGGCCGCATCTCGCTCATGATTTTGCCTTTTTCATATACTTGTTGGCCAGATCTTGTGTTTTTTCGGGTTTGAATCATATAGTAATGTGGTATCAAACTGAAACAGTCAATTAAACCTGGTTTCGAACAATATTTCAGGGGATAACACCGGATAGGTCTGGGTTAGGTCTGGGTTATGCCCGCATCTCGCTCATAATTTTGCCTTCTTCGCGTACTTGTTGGCCAGGTCCTGGGTTTTTTCGGGTTTGAATCACGTAGTAATGTGTTACCACAGTGACACAGTCAATTAAACTTGTTTTCGATTAATATTTTAGAGGATAACAACGGTTAGGTCAGGGTCAGGTCTGGGTTATGCCCGCATCGGGCTCATGATTTTACCTTTTCCGCATACTTGTTGGCCAGATCCTTGGTTTTCTCTGGTTTGAATCACGTAGTAATGTGGTACCACGAAGTAACAGTGAATTACACCTGGATTCGGTCAGTATTTTAATCGGTAACACCGGTTAGGCCTGGGTTAGGTCTGGGTTATGCCCCCATCTGACTCAAGATTTTACCTTCGTCGCATAGTTGTTGGACAGATCCTGCGTTTTTTCGGCTTTGAATCACGCAATAATGTGGTACCACTGTGAAACAGTCAATTAAACCTGGTTTCGATCAATATTTTAGAGGATAACACCGGTTAGGTCTAGGTTAGGCCTGGGTTATGGCCGCATCTCGCTCATGATTTTGCCTTTTTCATATACTTGTTGGCCAGATCTTGTGTTTTTTCGGGTTTGAATCATATAGTAATGTGGTACCAAACTGAAACAGTCAATTAAACCTGGTTTCGATCAATATTTTCGAGGATAACACCGGTTAGGTCTGGGTTAGGTCTGGGTTATGCCCGCCTCTGCCTCATGATTTTGCCTTTCCGCATACTTGTTGGCCAAATCCTTGGTTTTCTCTGGTTTGAATCACGTAGTAATGTGGTACCACACTGAAACAGTCAATGAAACCTGGTTTCGATCAATATTTCAGGGGATAACACCGGATAGGTCTGGGTTATGTCTGGGTTATGCCCGCATCTGGCACATGATTTTGCCCACTTCGCATACATGTTCGACAGGTCCTGGGTTTTTTCGGGTTTGAATCACGTAGTTATGCGGTGCCACACAGTAACAGTCAATTAAACCTGGATTCGGTCAGTATTTTAGTCGGTAACACCGGTTAGGCCTGGGTTAGGTCTGGGTATGCCCCCATCTGACTCATGATTTTACCTTCTTCGTATACTTGTTGGACAGATCCTGGGTTTTTTCGGATTTGATTCACGTAGTAATTTGGTACCACACTGAAACAGGCCATTAAACTTGGTTTCGATCAATATTTTAGCCGGTAACACCGGTTAGGCCTGGGTTAGGTCTGGGTATGCCCCCATCTGACACATGATTTTACCTTCTTCGTATACTTGTTGGACAGATCCTGGGTTTTTTCGGATTTGAACCACATGGTAACGTAGTACCAAACAGTTACTGTCAATTAAGCCTGGATTCGGTCAGTATTTTAGAGGATAACACCGATAAGGTCCGGGTCAGGTCTGGGTTATGCCCGCATGTGGCTCATGATTTTGCCTTTTCCGCATACTTGTTGGGCAGATCCTTGGTTTTCTCTGGTTTGAATCACGTAGTAATGTGGTACCACACTGAGACAGCCAATTAAACCTGGATTCGGTCAGTATTTTAGTTGGTAACACCGGTAAGGTCTGGGTTAGTTCTGGGTTATGCCCGCATCTGGCTTATGATTTTGCCTTTTTCGCATACTTGTAGGCCAGATCCTTGGTTTTCTCTGGTTTGAATCACGTAGTAATGTGGTACCACACTGAAACAGTCAATGAAACCTGGTTTCGATCAATATTTCAGGGGATAAAACCGGTTAGGTCTGGGTTAGGTCTGGGTTATGCCCGCATCTGGCTCATGATTTTGCCTTTTCCGCATACTTGTTGGCCAAATCCTTGGTTTTCTCTGGTTCGAATCACGTAGTAATGTGGTACCACACTCAAACAGTCAATTAAACCTGGTTTCGATCAATATTTTAGAGGATAACACCGGTTAGGTCAGGGTCAGGTCTGGGTCATGCCCGCATCGGGCTCATGATTTTACCTTTTCCGCATACTTGTTGGCCAGATCCTTGGTTTTCTCTGGTTTGAATCACGTAGTAATGTGGTACCACGAAGTAACAGTGAATTACACCTCGATTCGGTCAGTATTTTAATCGGTAACACCGGTTAGGCCTGGGTTAGGTATGGGTTATGCCCCCATCTGACTCAAGATTTTACCTTCTTCGCATAGTTGTTGGACAGATCCTGGGTTTTTTCGGGTTTGAATCACGTAATAATGTGGTACCACTGTGAAACAGTCAATTAAACCTGGTGTTGATCAATATTTCAGGGGATAACACCGGATAGGTCTAGGTTATGTCTGGGTTATGCCCGCATCTGGCTCATGATTTTGCCCACTTCGCATACATGTTCGACAGGTCCTGGGTTTTTTCGGGTTTGAATCACGTAGTAATGCGGTGCCACACAGTAACAGTCAATTAAACCCGGATTCGGTCAGTATTTTAGTCGGTAACACCGGTTAGGCCTGGGTTAGGTCTGGGTTATGCCCGCATCTGGCTCATGATTTTGCCTTGTTCGCATACTTGTTGGCCAGATCCAGGGTTTTTTCGGATTTGAATCACGTAGTAATGTGGCACCACATTGAAACAGTCAATTAAACCTGGTTTCGATCAATATTTCAGGGGATAACACCGGATAGGTCTAGGTTATGTCTGGGTTATGCCCGCATCTGGCTCATGATTTTGCCCACTTCGCCTACATGTTCGACAGGTCCAGAGTTTTTTCGGGTTTGAATCACGTAGTAATGCGGTGCCACACAGTAACAGTCAATTAAACCTGGATTCGGTCAGTATTTTAGTCGGTAACACCGGTTAGGCCTGGGTTAGGTCTGGGTACGCCCCCATCTGACACACGATTTTACCTTCTTCGTATACTTGTTGGACAGATCCTGGGTTTTTTCGGATTTGAACCACATGGTAACGTAGTACCAAACAGTTACTGTCAATTAAGCCTGGATTCGGTCAGTATTTTAGAGGATAACACCGATAAGGTCCGGGTCAGGTCTGGGTTATGCCCGCATGTGGCTCATGATTTTGCCTTTTCCGCATACTTGTTGGCCAGATCCTTGGTTTTCTCTGGTTTGAATCACGTAGTAATGTGGTACTACACTGAGACAGCCAATTAAACCTGGATTCGGTCAGTATTTTAGTTGGTAACACCGGTAAGGTCTGGGTTAGTTCTGGGTTATGCCCGCGTCTGGCTTATGATTTTGCCTTTTTCGCATACTTGTAGGCCAGATCCTTGGTTTTCTCTGGTTTGAATCACGTAGTAATGTGGTACCACACTGAAACAGACCATTAAACTTGGTCTCGATCAATATTTTAGAGGATAACACCGGTTAGGTCTGGGTTAGGTCTGGGTTATGCCCGCAACTCTCTCATGATTTTGCGTTCTTCGCATACTTGTTGGCCAGATCCTGGGTTTTTTAGGATTTGAATCACGTAGTGATGTGGTTCCACACTGAAACAGTCCATTAAACTTGGTTTCGATCAATATTTTAGAGGATAACACCGGTTAGGTCTGGGTCACGTCTGGGTTATGCCCGCATCTCGCTCATAATTTTGCCTTCTTCGCATACTTGTTGGCCAGATCCTGGGTTTTTTCGGGTTTGAATCACGTAGTAATGTGGTACCACAGTGAAACAGTCAATTAAACCTGGTTTCGATCAATATTTTAGAGGATAAAACTGGTTAGGTCTGGGTTAGGTCTGGGTTATGCCCGCATCTGGCTCATGATTTTGCCTTTTCCGCATACTTGTTGGCCAAATCCTTGGCTTTCTCTGGTTCGAATCACGTAGTAATGTGGTACCACACTGAAACAGTCAATGAAACCTGGTTTCGATCAATATTTCAGGGGATAAAACCGGTTAGGTCTGGGTCAGGTATGGGTTATGCCCACATCTGGCTCATGATTTTGCCTTTTCCGCATTCCTGTTGGCCAGATCCTTGGTTTTCTCTGGTTTGAATCGCGTAGTAATGTGGTACCACAGTGAAACAGTCAATTAAACCTGGTTTCGATCAATATTTTAGAGGATAACACAGGTTAGGTCAGGGTCAGGTCTGGTTCATGCCCGCATCGGGCTCATGATTTTACCTTTTCCGCATACTCGTTGGCCAGATCCTTGGTTTTCTCTGTTTTGAATCACGTAGTAATGTGGTACCACGAAGTAACAGTGAATTACACCTGGATTCGGTCAGTATTTTAATCGGTAACACCGGTTAGGCCTGGGTTAGGTATTGGTTATGCTCCCATCTGACTCAAGATTTTACCTTCTTCGCATACTTGTTGGACAGATCCTGGTTTTTTTCGGGTTTGAATCACGTAGTGATGTGGTACCACACTGAAACAGTCAATCAAACCTGGTTTCGATCAATATTTTAGAAGATAACACCGGTTAGGTCTGGGTTAGGTCTGGGTTATGCCCGCATCTGGCTCATGATTTTGCCTTTTCCGCATTCTTGTTGGCCAAATCCTTGGTTTTCTCTGGTTTGAATCGCGTAATAATGTGGTACCACAGTGAAACACTGAATAAAACCTGGTTTCGATCAATATTTTAGAGCATAACACCGGTTAGGTCTAGGTTAGGCCTGTGTTATGGCCGCATCTCGCTCATGATTTCGCCTTTTTCATATACTTGTTGGCCAGATCTTGTGTTTTTTCGGGTTTGAATCATATAGTAATGTGGTACCAAACTGAAACAGTCAATTAAACCTGGTTTCGATCAATATTTCAGGAGATAACACCGGATAGGTCTGGGTTAGGTCTGGGTTATGCCCGCATCTCGCTCATAATTTTGCCTTCTTCGCATACTTGTTGGCCAGGTCCTGGGTTTTTTCGGGTTTGAATCACGTAGTAATGTGGTACCACAGTGAAACAGTCAATTAAACTTGTTTTCGATCAATATTTTAGAGGATAACACCGGTTAGGTCAGGGTCAGGTCTGGGTTATGCCCGCATCGGGCTCATGATTTTACATTTTCCGCATACTTGTTGGCCAGATCCTTGGTTTTCTCTGGTTTGAATCACGTAGTAATGTGGTACCACGAAGTAACAGTGAATTACACCTGGATTCGGTCAGTATTTTAATCGGTAACACCGGTTAGGCCTGGGTTAGGTCTGGGTTATGCCCCCATCTGACTCAAGATGTTACCTTCTTCGCATAGTTGTTGGACAGATCCTGGGTTTTTTCGGGTTTGAATCGCGTAATAATGTGGTACCACTGTGAAACAGTCAATTAAACCTGGTTTCGATCAATATTTTAGAGGATAACACCGGTTATGTCTAGGTTAGGCCTGTGTTATGGCCGCATCTCGCTCATGATTTTGCCTTTTTCATATACTTGTTGGCCAGATCCTGGGTTTTTTCGGGTTTGAATCACGTAGTAATGTGGTACCACAGTGAAACAGTCAATTAAACCTGGTTTCGATCAATATTTTCGAGGATAACACCGGTTAGGTCTGGGTTAGGTCTGGGTTATGCCCGCCTCTGCCTCATGATTTTGCCTTTCCGCATACTTGTTGGCCAAATACTTGGTTTTCTCTGGTTTGAATCACGTAGTAATGTGGTACCACACTGAAACAGTCAATGAAACCTGGTTTCGATCAATATTTCAGGGGATAACACCGGATAGGTCTGGGTTATGTCTGGGTTATGCCCGCATCTGGCTCATGATTTTGCCCACTTCGCATACATGTTCGACAGGTCCTGGGTTTTTTCGGGTTTGAATCACGTAGTAATGTGGTACCACACTGAAACAGACCATTAAACTTGGTTTCGATCAATATTTTAGAGGAGAACACCGGTTAGGTCTGGGTTAGGTCTGGGTTATGCCCGCATCTCTCCCATAATTTTGCCTTCTTCGCATACTTGCTGGCCAGATCCTGGGTTTTTTCGGGTTTGAATCACGTAGTAATGTGGTACCACAGTGAAACAGTCAATTAAACCTGGTTTCGATCAATATTTTAAAGGATAAAACCGGTTAGGTCTGGGTTAGGTCTGGGTTATGCCCGCATCTGGCTCATGATTTTACCTTCTTCGCATACTTGTTGGACAGATACTGGTTTTTTCGGGTTTGAATCACGTAGTAATGTGGTACCACACTGAAACAGTCAATCAAACCTGGTTTCGATCAATATTTTAGAAGATAACACCGGTTAGGTCTGGGTTAGGTCTGGGTTATGCCCGCATCTGGCTCATGATTTTGCCTTTTCCGCATTCTTGTTGGCCAAATCCTTGGTTTTCTCTGGTTTGAATCGCGTAATAATGTGGTACCACAGTGAAACAGTCAATTAAACCTGGATTCGATCAATATTTTAGAGGATAACACCGGTTAGGTCTAGGTTAGGCCTGGGTTATGGCCGCATCTCGCTCATGATTTTGCCTTTTTCATATACTTGTTGGCCAGATCTTGTGTTTTTCGGGTTTGAATCATATAGTAATGTGGTACCAAACTGAAACAGTCAATTAAACCTGGTTTCGATCAATATTTCAGGGGATAACACCGGATAGGTCTGGGTTAGGTCTGGGTTATGCCCGCATCTCGCTCACAATTTTGCCGTCTTCGCATACTTGTTGGCCAGATCCTGGGTGTTTTAGGGTTTGAATCACGTAGTGATGTAGTACCACATTGAAACAGTCAATTAAACCTGGTTTCGATCAATATTTCAGGGGATAACGCCGGTTAGGTCTGGGTTAGGTCTGGGTTATGCCCGCATCTGGCTCATGATTTTGCCTTCTTCGCATACTTGTTGGCCAGATCATTGGTTTTTTCGCGTTTGAATCACGTAGTAATGTGGTACCGCGAAGTAACAGTGAATTAAACCTGGATTCGATCAGTATTTTAGTCGGTAACACCGGTTAGGCCTGGGTTAGGTCTGGGTTATGCCCCCATCTGTCTCATGATTTTACCTTCTTCCCATACTTGTTGGACAGATCCTGGTTTTTTCGGGTTTGAATCACGTAGTAATGTGGTACCACACTGAAACAGTCAATCAAACCTGGTTTCGATCAATATTTTAGAAGATAACACCGGTTAGGTCTGGGTTAGGTCTGGGTTATGCCCGCATCTGGCTCATGATTTTGCCTTTTCCGCATTCTTGTTGGCCAAATCCTTGGTTTTCTCTGGTTTGAATCGGGTAATAATGTGGTACCACAGTGAAACAGTCAATTAAACCTGGTTTCGAACAATATTTTAGAGGATAACACCGGTTAGGTCTAGGTTAGGCCTGGGTTATGCCCGCCTCTGCCTCATGATTTTGCCTTTCCGCATACTTGTTGGCCAAATACTTGGTTTTCTCTGGTTTGAATCACGTAGTAATGTGGTACCACACTGAAACAGTCAATCAAACCTGGTTTCGATCAATATTTTAGAAGATAACACCGGTTAGGTCTGGGTTAGGTCTGGGTTATGCCCGCATCTGGCTCATGATTTTGCCTTTTCCGCATTCTTGTTGGCCAAATCCTTGGTTTTCTCTGGTTTGAATCGGGTAATAATGTGGTACCACAGTGAAACAGTCAATTAAACCTGGTTTCGATGAATATTTTCGAGGATAACACCGGTTAGGTCTGGGTTAGGTCTGGGTTATGCCCGCCTCTGCCTCATGATTTTGCCTTTCCGCATACTTGTTGGCCAAATACTTGGTTTTCTCTGGTTTGAATCACGTACTAATGTGGTACCACACTGAAACAGTCAATGAAACCTGGTTTCGATCAATATTTCAGGGGATAACACCGGATAGGTCTGGGTTATGTCTGGGTTATGCCCGCATCTGGCTCATGATTTTGCCCACTTCGCATACATGTTCGACAGGTCCTGGGTTTTTTCGGGTTTGAATCACGTAGTTATGCGGTGCCACACAGTAACAGTCAATTAAACTTGGATTCGGTCAGTATTTTAGTCGGTAACACCGGTTAGGCCTGGGTTATGTCTGGGTATGCCCCCATCTGACTCATGATTTCACCTTCTTCGTACTTGTTGGACAGATCCTGGGTTTTTTCGGATTTGATACACGTAGTAATTTGGTACCACACTGAAACAGACCATTAAACTTGGTTTCGATCAATATTTTAGCCGGTAACACCGGTTAGGCCTGGGTTAGGTCTGGGTATGCCCCCATCTGACACATGATTTTACCTTCTTCGTTTACTTGTTGGACAGATCCTGGGTTTTTTCGGATTTGAACCACACGGTAACGTAGTACCGAACAGTTACTGTCAATTAAGCCTGGATTCGGTCAGTATTTTAGAGGATAACACCGATAAGGTCCGGGTCAGGTCTGGGTTATGCCCGCATGTGGCTCATGATTTTGCCTTTTCCGCATACTTGTTGGCCAGATCCTTGGTTTTCTCTGGTTTGAATCACGTAGTAATGTGGTACCACACTGAGACAGCCAATTAAACCTGGATTCGGTCAGTATTTTAGTTGGTAACACCGGTAAGGTCTGGGTTAGTTCTGGGTTATGCCCGCATCTGGCTTATGATTTTGCCTTTTTCGCATACTTGTAGGCCAGATCCTTGGTTTTCTCTGGTTTGAATCACGTAGTAATGTGGTACCACACTGAAACAGACCATTAAACTTGGTTTCGATCAATATTTTCGAGGATAACACCGGTTACGTCTGGGTTAGGTCTGGGTTAGGTCTGGGTTATGCCCGCAACTCGCTCATGATTTTGCCTTCTTCGCATACTTGTTGGCCAGTTCCTGGGTTTTTTAGGGTTTGAATCACGTAGTGATGTGGTTCCACACTGAAACAGTCCATTAAACTTGGTTTCGATCAATATTTTAGAGGATAACACCGGTTAGGTCTGGGTCACGTCTGGGTTATGCCCGCATCTCGCTCATAATTTTGCCTTCTTCGCATACTTGTTGGCCAGATCCTGGGTTTTTTCGGGTTTGAATCACGTAGTAATGTGGTACCACAGTGAAACAGTCAATTAAACCTGGTTTCGATCAATATTTTAGAGGATAAAACCGGTTAGGTCTGGGTTAGGTCTGGGTTATGCCCGCATCTGGCTCATGGTTTTGCCTTTTCCGCATACTTGTTGGCCAAATCCTTGGTTTTCTCTGGTTCGAATCACGTAGTAATGTGGTACCACGAAGTAACAGTGAATTACACCTGGATTCGGTCAGTATTTTAATCGGTAACACCGGTTAGGCCTGGGTTAGGTCTGGGTTATGCCCCCATCATACTCATGATTTTACCTTCTTCGCATACTTGTTGGACAGATCCTGGTTTTTCGGGTTTGAATCACGTAGTAATGTGGTACCACACTGAAACAGTCAATCAAACCTGGTTTCGATCAATATTTTAGAAGATAACACCGGTTAGGTCTTGGTTAGGTCTGGGTTATGCCCGCATCTGGCTCATGATTTTGCCTTTTCCGCATTCTTGTTGGCCAAATCCATGGTTTTCTCTGGTTTGAATCGCGTAATAATGTGGTACCACAGTGAAACAGTCAATTAAACCTGGTTTCGATCAACATTTTAGAGGATAACACCGGTTAGGTCTAGGTTAGGCCTGGGTTATGGCCGCATCTCGCTCATGATTTTGCCTTTTTCATATACTTGTTGGCCAGATCTTGTGTTTTTTCGGGTTTGAATCATATAGTAATGTGGTACCACACTGAAACAGTCAATTAAACCTGGTTTCGATCAATATTTTAGAAGATAACACCGGTTAGGTCTGGGTTAGGTCTGGGTTATGCCCGCATCTGGCTTATTATTTTGCCTGTTTCGCATACTTGTAGGCCAGATCCTTGGTTTTCTCTGGTTTGCATCACGTAGTAATGTGGTACCACACTGAAACAGACCATTAAACTTGGTTTCGATCAATATTTTAGAGGATAACACCGGATAGGTCTGGGTTAGGCCTGGGTTATGGCCGCATCTCGCTCATGATTTTGCCTTTTTCATATACTTGTTGGCCAGATCATGTGTTTTTTCGGGTTTGAATCATATAGTAATGTGGTACGAAACTGAAACAGTCAATTAAACCTGGTTTCGATCAATATTTCAGGGGATAACACCGGATAGGTCTGGGATAGGTCTGGGTTATGCCTGCATCTCGCTCATAATTTTGCCTTCTTCGCATACTTGTTGGCCAGATCTTGGGTTTTTTCGGGTTTGAATCACGTAGTAATGTGGTACCACAGAGAAACAGTCAATTAAACTTGTTTTCGATCAATATTTTAGAGGATAACACCGGTTAGGTCAGGGTCAGGTTTGGGTCATGCCCGCATCGGGCTCATGATTTTACCTTTTCCGCATACTTGTTGGCCAGATCCTTGGTTTTCTCTGGTTTGAATCACGTAGTAATGTGGTACCACGAAGTAACAGTGAATTACACCTGGATTCGGTCAGTATTTTAATCGGTAACACCGGTTAGGCCTGGGTTAGGTATGGGTTATGTCCCCATCTGACTCAAGATTTTACCTTCTTCACATAGTTGTTGGACAGATCCTGGGTTTTTTCGGGTTTGAATCACGTAATAATGTGGTACCACTGTGAAACAGTCAATTAAACCTGGTTTCGATCAATATTTCAGGGGATAACACCGGGTAGGTCTAGGTTATGTCTGGGTTATGCCCGCAACTGGCTCATGATTGTGCCTTGTTCGCATACTTGTTGGCCAGATCCTGGGTTTTTTCGGATTTGAATCACGTAGTAATGTGGCACCACATTGAAACAGTCAATTAAACCTTTTTCGATCAATATTTCAGGGGATAACACCGGATAGGTCTAGGTTATGTCTGGGTTATGCCCGCATCTGGCTCATGATTTTGCCCACTTCGCATACATGTTCGACAGGACCTGGGTTTTTTCGGGTTTGAATCACGTAGTAATGCGGTGCTACACAGTAACAGTCAATTAAACCCGGATTCGGTCAGTATTTTAGTCGCTAACACCGGTTAGGCCTGGGTTAGGTCTGGGTTATGCCCGCATCTGGCTCATGATTTTGCCTTGTTCGCATACTTGTTGGCCAGATCCTGGGTTTTTTCGGATTTGAGTCGCGTAGTAATGTGGCACCACATTGAAACAGTCAATTAAACCTGGTTTCGATCAATATTTCAGGGGATAACACCGGATAGGTCTGGGTTAGGTCTGGGTTATGCCCGCATCTCGCTCATAATTTTGCCGTCTTCGCATACTTGTTGGCCAGATCCTGGGTGTTTTAGGGTTTGAATCACGTAGTGATGTAGTACCACATTGAAACAGTCAATTAAACCTGGTTTCGATCAATATTTCAGGGGATAACGCCGGTTAGGTCTGGGTTAGGTCTGGGTTATGCCCGCATCTGGCTCATGATTTTGCCTTCTTCGCATACTTGTTGGCCAGATCATTGGTTTTTTCGCGTTTGAATCACGTAGTAATGTGGTACCGCGAAGTAATAGTGAATTAAACCTGGATTCGATCAGTATTTTAGTCGGTAACACCGGTTAGGCCTGGGTTAGGTCTGGGTTATGCCCCCATCTGTCTCATGATTTTACCTTCTTCGCATACTTGTTGGACAGATCCTGGTTTTTTCGGGTTTGAATCACGTAGTAATGTGGTACCACACTGAAACAGTCAATCAAACCTGGTTTCGATCAATATTTTAGAAGATAACACCGGTTAGGTGTGGGTTAGGTCTGGGTTATGCCCGCATCTGGCTCATGATTTTGCCTTTTCCGCATTCTTGTTGGCCAAATCCTTGGTTTTCTCTGGTTTGAATCGGGTAATAATGTGGTACCACAGTGAAACAGTCAATTAAACCTGGTTTCGAACAATATTTTAGAGGATAACACCGGTTAGGTCTAGGTTAGGCCTGGGTTATGCCCGCCTCTGCCTCATGATTTTGCCTTTCCGCATACTTGTTGGCCAAATACTTGGTTTTCTCTGGTTTGAATCACGTAGTAATGTGGTACCACACTGAAGCAGACAATTAAACTTGGTTTCGATCAATATTTTACAGGATAGAACCGGTTAGGTCTGGGTTAGGTCCGGGTAATGCCCTCATCTGGTTCATGATTTTGCCTTCGTCGCATACTTGCTGGCCAGATCCTTGGTTTTTTCGGGTTTGAATCACGTAGTAATGTGGTACCACGAAGTAACAGTGAATTAAACCTGGATTCGATCAGTATTTTAGTCGGTAACACCGGTTAGGCCTGGGTTAGGTCTGGGTTATGCCCCCATCTGACTCATGATTTTACCTTCTTCGTATACTTGTTGGACAGATCCTGGGTTTTTTCGGATTTGATTCACGTAGTAATTTGGTACCACACTGAAACAGACCATTAAACTTGGTATCGATCAATATTTTCGAGGATAACACCGGTTAGGTCTGGGTTAGGTCTGGGTTTTGCCCGCATCTGGCTCATGATTTTGCCTTTCCGCATACTTGTTGGCCAAATCCTTGGTTTTCTCTGGTTTGAATCACGTAGTAATGTCGTACCACAGTGAAACAGTCAATGAAACCTGGTTTCGATCAATATTTCAGGGGATAACACCGGATAGGTCTGGGTTATGTCTGGGTTATGCCCGCATCTGCCTCATGATTTTGCCCACTTCGCATACATGTTCGACAGGTCCTGGGTTTTTTCGGGTTTGAATCACGTAGTAATGCGGTGCCACACAGTAACAGTCAATTAAACCTGGATTCGGTCAGTATTTTAGCCGGTAACACCCGTTAGGCCTGGGTTAGGTCTGGGTATGCCCCCATCTGACACATGATTTTACCTTCTTCGTATACTTGTTGGACAGATCCTGGGTTTTTTCGGATTTGAACCACATGGTAACGTAGTACCAAACAGTTACTGTCAATTAAGCCTGGATTCGGTCAGTATTTTAGAGGATAACACCGATTAGGTCCGGGTCAGGTCTGGGTTATGCCCGCATGTGGCTCATGATTTTGCCTTTTCCGCATACATGTTGGCCAGATCATTGGTTTTCTCTGGTTTGAATCACGTAGTAATGTGGTACCACAGTGAAACAGTCAATTAAACCTGGTTTCGATCAATATTTTAGAGGATAAAATCGGTTAGGTCTGGGTTAGGTCTGGGTTATGCCCGCATCTGGCTCATGATTTTACCTTCTTCGCATACTTGTTGGACAGATCCTGGTTTTTTCGGGTTTGAATCACGTAGTAATGTGGTACCACACTGAAACAGTCAATCAAACCTGGTTTCGATCAATATTTTAGAAGATAACACCGGTCTGGGTTAGGTCTGGGTTATGCCCGCATCTGGCTCATGATTTTGCCTTTTCCGCATTCTTGTTGGCCAAATCCTTGGTTTTCTCTGGTTTGAATCGCGTAATAATGTGGTACCACAGTGAAACAGTCAATTAAACCTGGTTTCGATCAATATTTTAGAGGATAACACCGGTTAGGTCTAGGTTAGGCCTGGGTTATGGCGCATCTCGCTCATGATTTTGCCTTTTTCATATACTTGTTGGCCAGATCTTGTGTTTTTTCGGGTTTGAATCATATAGTAATGTGGTACCAAACTGAAACAGTCAATTAAACCTGGTTTCGATCAATATTTCAGGGGATAACACCGGATAGGTCTGGGTTAGGTCTGGGTTATGCCCGCATCTCGCTCATAATTTTGCCGTCTTCGCAAACTTGTTGGCCGGATCCTGGGTGTTTTAGGGTTTGAATCACGTAGTAATGTGGTACCACAGTGAAACAGTCAATTAAACCTGGTTTCGATCAATATTTTAGAGGATAAAATCGGTTAGGTCTGGGTTAGGTCTGGGTTATGCCCGCATCTGGCTCATGATTTTGCCTTCTTCGCATACTTGTTGGCCAGATCATTGGTTTTTTCGCGTTTGAATCACGTAGTAATGTGGTACCGCGAAGTAACAGTGAATTAAACCTGGATTCGATCAGTATTTTAGTCGGTAACACCGGTTAGGCCTGGGTTAGGTCTCGGTTATGCCCCCATCTGTCTCATGATTTTACACTTTTCGCATACTTGTTGGACAGATCCTGGGTTTTTTCGGGTTTGAATCACGTAGTAATGTGGTACCACACTGAAACAGTCAATTAAACCTGGTTTCGATCAATATTTTAGAAGATAACACCGGTTAGGTCTGGGTTAGGTCTGGGTTAAGCCCGCATCTGGCTCATGATTTTGCCTTTTCCGCAAACTTGTTGGCCAAATCCTTGGTTTTCTCTGGTTTGAATCGCGTAATAATGTGGTACCACAGTGAGACAGTCAATTCAACCTGGTTTCGATCAATATTTCAGAGGATAACACCGGTTAGGTCTGGGTTAGGTATGGGTTATGTCCACATCTGGCTCATGATTTTGCCTTTTCCGCATTCCTGTTGACCAGAACCTTGGCTTTATCTCGTTTGAATCAGGTAGTAATGTGGTACCACACTGAAGCAGACAATTAAACTTGGTTTCGATCAATATTTTAGAGGATAGAACCGGTTAGGTCTGGGTTAGGTCCGGGTAATGCCCTCATCTGGTTCATGATTTTGCCTTCTTCGCATACTTGTTGGCCAGATCCTTGGTTTTTTCGGGTTTGAATCACGTAGTAATGTGGTACCACGAAGTAACAGTGAATTAAACCTGGATTCGATCAGTATTTTAGTCGGTAACACCGGTTAGGCCTGGGTTAGGTCTGGGTTATGCCCCCATCTGACTCATGATTTTACCTCCTTCGCATACTTGTTGGACAGATCCTGGTTTTTTCGGGTTTGAATCACGTAGTAATGTGGTAACACACTGAAACAGTCAATCAAACCTGGTTTCGATCACTATTTTAGAAGATAACACCGGTTAGGTCTGGGTTAGGTCTGGGTTATGCCCGCATCTGGCTCATGATTTTGCCTTTTCCGCATTCTTGTTGGCCAAATCCTTGGTTTTCTCTGGTTTGAATCGCGTAATAATGTGGTACCACAGTGAAACACTCAATTAAACCTGGTTTCGATCAATATTTTAGAGGATAACACCGGTTAGGTCTAGGTTAGGCCTGGGTTATGGCCGCATCTCGCTCATGATTTTGCCTTTTTCATATACTTGTTGGCCAGATCTTGTGTTTTTTCGAGTTTGAATCATATAGTAATGTGGTACCAAACTGAAACAGTCAATAAAACCTGGTTTCGAACAATATTTCAGGGGATAACACCGGATAGGTCTGGGTTAGGTCTGGGTTATGCCCGCATCTCGCTCATAATTTTGCCTTCTTCGCATACTTGTTGGCCAGGTCCTGGGTTTTTTCGGGTTTGAATCACGTAGTAATGTGGTACCACAGTGAAACAGTCAATTAAACTTGTTTTCGATCAATATTTTAGAGGATAACACCGGTTAGGTCAGGGTCAGGTCTGGGTTATGCCCGCATCGGGCTCATGATTTTACCTTTTCCGCATACTTGTTGGCCAGATCCTTGGTTTTCTCTGGTTTGAATCACGTAATAATGTGGTACCACAGTGAAACAGTCAATTAAACCTGGTTTCGATCAATATTTTAGAGGATAACACCGGTTAGGTCTAGGTTAGGCCTGGGTTATGGCCACATCTCGCTCATGATTTTGCCTTTTTCATATACTTGTTGGCCAGATCTTGTGTTTTTTCGGGTTTGAATCATATAGTAATGTGGTACCAAACTGAAACAGTCAATTAAACCTGGTTTCGATCAATATTTCAGGGGATAGCACCGGATAGGTCTGGATTAGGTCTGGGTTATGCCCGCGTCTCGCTCATAATTTTGCATTCATCGCATACTTGTTGGCCAGATCCTGGGTTTTTTCGGGTTTGAATCACGTAGTAATGTGGTACCACAGTGAAACAGTCAATTAAACCTGGTTTCGATCAATATTTTCGAGGATAACACCGGTTAGGTCTGGGTTAGGTCTGGGTTATGCCCGCCTCTGCCGCATGATTTTGCCTTTCCGCATACTTGTTGGCCAAATCCTTGGTTTTCTCTGGTTTGAATCACGTAGTAATGTGGTACCACACTGAAACAGTCAATGAAACCTGGTTTCGATCAATATTTCAGGGGATAACACCGGATAGGTCTGGGTTATATCTGGGTTATGCCCGCATCTGGCTCATGATTTTGCCCACTTCGCATACATGTTCGACAGGTCCTGGGTTTTTTCGGGTTTGAATCACGTAGTTATGCGGTGTCACACAGTAACAGTCAATTAAACCTGGATTCGGTCAGTATTTTAGTCGGTAACACCGGTTAGGCCTGGGTTAGGTCTGGGTATGCCCCCATCTGACTCATGATTTTACCTTCTTCGTATACTTGTTGGACAGATCCTGGGTTTTTTCGGATTTGAACCACATGGTAACGTAGTACCAAACAGTTACAGTCAATTAAGCCTGGATTCGGTCAGTATTTTAGAGGATAACACCGATAAGGTCCGGGTCAGGTCTGGGTTATGCCCGCATGTGGCTCATGATTTTGCCTTTTCCGCATACTTGTTGGCCAGATCCTTGGTTTTCTCTGGTTTGAATCACGTAGTAATGTGGTACCACACTGAGACAGCCAATTAAACCTGGATTCGGTCAGTATTTTAGTTGGTAACACCGGTAAGGTCTGGGTTAGTTCTGGGTTATACCCCATCTGGCTTATGATTTTGCCTTTTTCGCATACTTGTAGGCCAGATCCTTGGTTTTCTCTGGTTTGAATCACGTAGTAATGTGGTACCACACTGAAACAGACCATTAAACTTGGTTTCGATCAATATTTTAGAGGATAACACCGGTTAGGTCTGGGTTAGGTCTGGGTTATGCCCGCAACTCGCTCATGATTTTGCGTTCTTCGCATACTTGTTGGCCAGATCCTGGGTTTTTTAGGGTTTGAATCACGTAGTGATGTGGTTCCACACTGAAACAGTCCATTAAACTTGGTTTCGATCAATATTTTAGAGGATAACACCGGTTAGGTCTGGGTCACGTCTGGGTTATGCCCGCATCTCGCTCATAATTTTGCCTTCTTCGCATACTTGTTGGCCAGATCCTGGGTTTTTTCGGGTTTGAATCACGTAGTAATGTGGTACCACAGTGAAACAGTCAATTAAACCTGGTTTCGATCAATATTTTAGAGGATAAAACCGGTTAGGTTTGGGTTAGGTCTGGGTTATGCCCGCATCTGGCTCATGATTTTGCCTTTTCCGCATACTTGTTGGCCAAATCCTTGGTTTTCTCTGGTTCGAATCACGTAGTAATGTGGTACCACACTGAAGCAGTCAATGAAACCTGGTTTCGATCAATATTTCAGGGGAGAAAACCGGTTAGGTCTGGGTCAGGTATGGGTTATGCCCACATCTGGCTCATGATTTTGCCTTTTCCGCATTCCTGTTGGCCAGATCCTTGGTTCTCTCTGGTTTGAATCACGTAGTAATGTGGTACCACAGTGAAACAGTCAATTAAACCTGGTTTCGATCAATATTTTAGAGGATAAAACCGGTTAGGTCTGGGTTAGGTCTGGGTTATGCCCGTATCTGGCTCATGATTTTGCCTTTTCCGCATACTTGTTGGACAGATCCTGGTTTTTTTCGGGTTTGAATCGCGTAGTAATGTGGTACCACGCTGAAACAGTCAATCAATCCTGGTTTCGAGCAATATTTTAGAAGATAACACCGGTTAGGTCTGGGTTAGGTCTGGGTTATGCCCGCATCTGGCTCATGATTTTGCCTTTTCCGCATTCTTTTTGGCCAAATCCTTGGTTTTCTCTGGTTTGAATCGCGTAATAATGTGGTACCACAGTGAAACACTCAATTAAACCTGGTTTCGATCAATATTTTAGAGGATAACACCGGTTAGGTCTAGGTTAGGCCTGGGTTATGGCCGCATCTCGCTCATGAGTTTGCCTTTTTCATATACTTGTTGGCCAGATCTTGTGTTTTTTCGGGTTTGGATCATATAGTAATGTGGTACCAAACTGAAACAGTCAAATAAACCTGGTTTCGAACAATATTTCAGGGGATAACACCGGATAGGTCTGGGTTAGGTCTGGGTTATGCCCGCATCTGGCTCATGATTTTGCCTTTTCCGCATACTTGTTGGACAGATCCTGGTTTTTTTCGGGTTTGAATCGCGTAGTA